>NW_027206687.1:600000-900000 GCF_032191515.1 Phaenicophaeus curvirostris
ACGCAACGTAAAGCAACGTAATGCAGGGTAAAGCAAGGTAAAGCAACGTAAAGCAACGTAAAGCAAGGACACATAAATCAACGTAAAGCAAGGCAACGTAAAGCAAGGTTAAGATAGCTAAAGCAACGTAAAGCAACGTAAAGCAAGGCAACGTAAAGAAAGGTAAAGCAAGGTAAAGAAACGTAAAGCAAGGTAAAGCAAGGCAATGTAAAGCAACGTAAAGCAACGTAAAGCAAGGTAAAGCAAGGTAAAGCAAGGCAACATAAAGCTAGGTAAAGGAAGACAACGTAAATCAACGTAAAGCAAGGTAAAGCAACGTAAAGCAACGTAAAGCAAGGCACCGTAATGCAAGGTAAAGCAAGGCAACGTAAAGCAACGTAAAGCAACGTAGAGCAAGGCAACGTAAAGCAGCGTACAGCAAGGCTACGTAAAGCAACGTAAAGCAAGGGAAAGGAAGGCAACGTAAAGCAAGGCTACGTAAAGCAACGTAAAGCAACGTAAAGCAAGGCAAAGAAAGGCAACATAAAGCAAGGTAATGCATGGCAACGGAAAGCAACGTAAAGCAACGTAAAGCAAGGTAAAGCAAGGCAACCTAAAGCAACGTAAAGCAACGTAAAGTAAGGTAAATCAAGGCAACGTAAAGCAACGTAAAGCAAGGCAAGGTAAAGCAAGGTAAAGAAAGGCAAAGCAACGTAAGGCAAGGTAAAGCAAGGCAACTTAAAGTAAGGCAAAGCAAGGCAAAGCAACGTAAAGCAAGGTAAAGCAAGGCAAGCTAAATCTTGGCAAAGCAACATAAAGCAAGGTAAAGCAAGGCAAGGTAAAGCAAGACAAAGCAACGTAAAGCAACGCAAAGCAAGGTAAAGCAACGTAAAGTAAGATAAAGCAAGGTAAAGCAACGCAACGTAAAGCAACGTAAAGCAAGGTAAAGCAATGCAAGGTAAAGCAAGGTAAATCAAGGTAAAGCATGGCAACGTAAAGCAACGTAAAGCAAGGTAAAGCAAGGCAAGGCAAAGCAAGGTAAAGAAACGTAAAGCAAGGCAACATAAAGCAAAATAAAGCAAGGTAAAGCAAGGCAAGGTAAAGCAAGGTAAAGCAAGGCAAGGTAAAGCAAGGTAAAGCAAGGCAAGGTAAAGCAAGGCATCGTAAAGGAACGTAAAGCAAGGCAACGTAAAGGAACGTAAAGCAAGGAAACGTAAAGTAAGGCAACGTAAAGCAAGGCAACATAAAGCAACGTAAAGCAAGGCAACGTAAAGCAACGTAAAGCAAGGCAACGTAAAGCAACGTAAAGCAAGGCAACGTAAACCAAGGCAACTTAAAGCAACGTAAAGCAAGAGAACGTAAAGCAAGGCCACGTAAAGCAACGTAAAGCAAGGCCACGTAAAACAACGTAAAGCAAGCGAACGTAAAGCAAGGCAATGTAAAGCAAGCCAACGTAAGGAAACGTAAAGTAAGGCAACGTAAATCAAGGCAACGTAAAGCAAGGTAAGGTAAAGCAAGGCAACGTAAAGCAAGGCAACGTAAAGCAACGTAAAGCAAGGCAACGTAAAGGAATGTAAAGCAAGGCAACGTAAACCAAGAAAAGCAAGACAAGGTAAGGCAACATAAAGCAAGGCAACGTAAACCAACGTAAAGCAAGGCAACGTAAAGCAAGGCAAGGCAAGGCAACATAAAGCAAGGCAACGTAAAGCAACGGAAAGCAAGGAAAGGCAAGGCAACGTAAAGCAAGTAAAGCAAGGCAACGTAAAGCAAGTCAAGGCAAGGAAACGTAAAGCAAGGCAACGGAAAGCAACGTAAAACAAGGCAACGTAAAGCAACATAAAGCAAGGCAACGTAAAGCAACGTAAAGCAAGGCAACTTAAAGCAACGTAAAGCAAGACAACGTAAAGCATCGTAAAGCAAGGCAACGTAAAGCATCGTAAAGCAAGGCAACGTAAAGCAAGGCAAGGCAAGGCAACGTAAAGCAAGGCAACGTAAAGCAACAGAAAGCAAGGCAAGGCAACGTAAAGCAACGGAAAGCAAGGCAACGTAAAGCAACGTAAAGCAAGGTAACATAAAGAAACATAATGCAAGACAAGTCAAGGAAACTTAAAGCAAGGCAAGGCAAGGCAACGTAAAGCAAGGCAACGTAAAGCAAGGCAACGTAAAGCAACGTAAAGCAAGGCAACGTAAAGCAACATAAAGCAAGGCAACGTAAAGCAACATAAAGCAAGGCAACGTAAAGCAAGGCAAGGCAACGTAAAGCAAGGCAACGTAAAGCAATGTAAGTCAAGGCAACGTAAAGCAAGGCAACGTAACGAAACGCAACGTAAAGCAACGTAAAGCAAGATAAAGCAACGTACAGGAAGGCAACGTAAAGCAACGTAAAGCAAACCAACGTAAAGCAACGTAAAGCAAGGTAAAGCAAGGTAAAGTCTGTTAAAGCAACGTAAAGCAACGTAAAGCAAGGCAACGTAATGCAGGGTAAAGCAAGGTAAAGCAACGTAAAGCAACGTAAAGCAAGGACACATAAATCAACGTAAAGCAAGGCAACGTAAAGCAAGGTTAAGATAGCTAAAGCAACGTAAAGCAACGTAAAGCAAGGCAACGTAAAGAAAGTTAAAGCAAGGTAAAGCAACGTAAAGCAACGTAAAGCAAGGCAACGTAAAGCAAGGTAAAGCTGGGTAAAGCAAGGTAAAGCAACATAAAGCAACGTAAAGCAAGGCAACATAAAGCAAGGCAATGTAAAGCTAGATAAAGCAAGGGAAAGCAAGGTAAAGCAACGTAAAGCAAGGCAACGTAAAGCAACGTAAAGGAAGGCAACGTAAAACAACGTAAAGCAAGGCAACGTAAGGCAAGGTAAAGCAAGGCAACTTAAAGTAAGGCAAAGCAAGGCAAAGCAACGTAAAGCAAGGTAAAGCAAGGCAAGCTAAATCTTGGCAAAGCAACACAAAGCAAGGTAAAGCAAGGCAAGGTAAAGCAAGACAATGCAACGTAAAGCAACGCAAAGCAAGGTAAAGCAACGTAAAGTAAGATAAAGCAAGGTAAAGAAACGCAACGTAAAGCAACGTAAAGCAAGGTAAAGCAATGCAAGGTAAAGCAAGGTAAATCAAGGTAAAGCATGGCAACGTAAAGCAACGTAAAGCAAGGTAAAGCAAGGCAAGGCAAAGCAAGGTAAAGCAACGTAAAGCAAGGCAACATAAAGCAACATAAAGCAAGGTAAAGCAAGGCAAGGTAAAGCAAGGTAAAGCAAGGCAAGGTAAAGCAAGGCATCGTAAAGGAACGTAAAGCAAGGCAACATAAAGGAACGTAAAGCAAGGAAACGTAAAGTAAGGCAACGTAAAGCAAGGCAACATAAAGCAACGTAAAGCAAGGCAACGTAAAGCAACGTAAAGCAAGGCAACGTAAAGCAACGTAAAGCAAGGCAACGTAAACCAAGGCAACTTAAAGCAACGTAAAGCAAGACAACGTAAAGCAAGGCCACGTAAAGCAACGTAAAGCAAGGCCACGTAAAGCAACGTAAAGCAAGCCAACGTAAAGCAAGGCAACGTAAAGCAAGCCAACGTAAGGAAACGTAAAGTAAGGCAGCGTAAATCAAGGCAACGTAAAGCAAGTTAAGGTAAAGCAAGGCAACGTAAAGCAAGGCAACGTAAAGCAACGTAAAGCAAGGCAATGTAAAGCAACGTAAAGCAAGGCAACGTAAGGCAACATAAAGCAACGTAAAGCAAGGCAACGTAAAGCAACGTAAAGGAAGGCAACGTAAAGCAACGTAAAGCAAGGCCACGTAAAGCAACGTAAAGCAAGGCCACGTAAAGCAACGTAAAGCAAGGCCACGTAAAGCAACGTAAAGCAAGCCAACGTAAAGCAAGCCAACGTAAGGAAACGTAAAGTAAGGCAACATAAATCAAGGCAACGTAAAGCAAGGTAAGGTAAAGCAAGGCAACGTAAAGCAAGGCAACGTAAGGCAACGTAAAGCAAGGCAATGTAAAGCAACGTAAAGCAAGGCAACGTAAGGCAACGTAAAGCAAGGCAAAGTAAAGCAAGGCAACGTAAAGCAACATAAAGCAAGGCAACGTAAAGCAAAGCAACGTAAGGAAACGTAAAGCAAGGGAACGTAAAGCAAGGAAATGTAAAGCAAGGCAACGTAAAGCAAAGTAAATCAAGGCAACGTAAAGGAAGGCAACGTAAGGCAACGTAAATCATCGTAAAGCAAGGCAAAGTAAAGCAAGGCAATGTAAAGCAACGTAAAGCAAGGCAACGTAAAGCAACGTAAAGCAAGGCAACGTAAAGCAAGTCAACGTAAAGCAATGCAAGGCAAGGCAACGTAAAGGAAGGCAACGTAAAGCAACGTAAAGCAAGGCAAGGCAACGTAAAGCAAAGTAAAGCAAGGCAACGTAAATCAAGGCAACGTAAAGCAACGTAAAACAAAGCAACGTAAAGTAAGGCAACGTGAAGCAAGGCAACGTAAAGCAACGTAAAGCAAGGTAACGTAAAGCAACGTAAAGCAAGGAAACGTAAGGCAACATAAAGCAAGGCAACGTAAAGCAACGTAAAGCAAGGCAACATAAAGCAAGGCAAGGCAACGTAAAGCAAGGCAACGTAAAGCAACGTAAAGCAAGGCAAGGCAAGGCAACGTAAAGCAAGGCAAGGCAAGGCAACGTAAAGCAAATCAAGGCAAGGAAACGTAAAGCAAGGCAACGTAAAGCAACTTAAAGCAAGGCAACGTAAAGTAAGGCAAAGCAAGGCAACGTAAAGCAAGGCAACGTAAAGCAACGTAAAGCAAGGCAACGTAAAGCAACGTAAAGCAAGGCAACGTAAAGCAACGTAAAGCAAGGCAAGGCAAGGCAACGTAAGGCAAGGCAAGGCAACGTAAAGCACGGCAAGGCAAGGCAACGTAAAGTAAGGCAAAGCAAGGCAACGTAAAGCAAGGCAACGTAAAGCAACGTAAAGCAAGGCAACGTAAAGCAACGTAAAGCAAGGCAAGGCAAGGCAAAGTAAAGCAAGTAAAGGCAAGGTAACGTAAAGCAATTCAAGGCAAGGAAACGTAAAGCAAGGCAACGTAAAGCAACGTAAAACAAGGCAACGTAAAGCAACGTAAAGGAAGGCAACGTAAAGCAACGTAAAGCAAGACAACGTAAAGCAAGGCCACGTAAAGCAACGTAAAGCAAGGCCACGTAAAGCAACGTAAAGAAAGCCAACGTAAAGCAAGCCAACGTAAAGCAAGCCAACGTAAGGAAACGTAAAGTAAGGCAACGTAAATCAAGGCAACGTAAAGCAAGGTAAGGTAAAGCAAGGCAAGGTAAAGCAAGGCAACGTAAGGCAACGTAAAGCAAGGCAATGTAAAGCAACGTAAAGCAAGGCAACGTAAGGCAACGTAAAGCAAGGCAAAGTAAAGCAAGGCAACGTAAAGCAACATAAAGCAAGGCAACGTAAAGCAAAGCAACGTAAGGAAACGTAAAGCAAGGGAACGTAAAGCAAGGAAATGTAAAGCAAGGCAACGTAAAGCAAGGGAAAGCAAGATAAAGCAAGGTAAAGCAAGGCAACGTAAAGCAATGCAAGGCAAGGCAACGTAAAGGAAGGCAACGTAAAGCAACATAAAGCAAGGCAAGGCAACGTAAACCAAAGTAAAGCAAGGCAACGTAAACCAAGGCAACGTAAAGCAACGTAAAACAAAGCAACGTAAAGTAAGGCAACGTGAAGCAAGGCAACGTAAAGCAACGTAAAGCAAGGTAACGTAAAGCAACGTAAAGCAAGGAAACGTAAGGCAACATAAAGCAAGGCAACGTAAAGCAACGTAAAGCAAGGCAACATAAAGCAAGGCAAGGCAACGTAAAGCAAGGCAACGTAAAGCAACGTAAAGCAAGGCAAGGCAAGGCAACGTAAAGCAAGTCAAGGCAAGGCAACGTAAAGCAAATCAAGGCAAGGAAACGTAAAGCAAGGCAACGTAAAGCAACTTAAAGCAAGGCAACGTAAAGTAAAGGCAAAGCAAGGCAACGTAAAGCAAGGAAACGTAAAGTAACGTAAAGCAAGGCAACGTAAAGCAACTTAAAGCAAGGCAAGGCAAGGCGACGTAAGGCAAGGCAAGGCAACGTAAAGCAAGGCAAGGCAAGGCAACGTAAAGTAAGGCAAAGCAAGGCAACGTAAAGCAAGGCAACGTAAAGCAACGTAAAGCAAGGCAACGTAAAGCAACGTAAAGCAAGGCAAGGCAAGGCAACGTAAAGCAAGTAAAGGCAAGGCAACGTAAAGCAAGTCAAGGCAAGGAAACGTAAAGCAAGGCAACGTAAAGCAACTTAAAACAAGGCAACGTAAAGCAACGTAAAGCAAGGCAACGTAAAGCAACGTAAAGCAAGGCAACTTAAAGCAACGTAAAGCAAGACAACGTAAAGCATCGTAAAGCAAGGCAACATAAAGCATCGTAAAGCAAGGCAACGTAAAGCAAGGCAAGGCAAGGCAACGTAAAGCAAGGCAAAGTAAAGCAACGTAAAGCAAGGCAAGGCAACGTAAAGCAAGGCAACGTAAAGCAACAGAAAGCAAGGCAAGGCAACGTAAAGCAAGGCAACGTAAAGCAACTGAAAGCAAGGCAACGTAAAGCAACGTAAAGCAAGGTAACGTAAAGAAACATAATGCAAGACAAGTCAAGGAAACGTAAAGCAAGGCAAGGCAAGGCAACGTAAAGCAAGGCAACGTAAAGCAACGTAAAGCAAGGCAACGTAAAGCAACATAAAGCAAGGCAACGTAAAGCAAGGCAAGGCAAGGCAACGTAAAGCAAGGCAAGGCAAGGCAACGTAAAGCAAGGCAACGTAAAGCAAGGTAAAGATAGCTAAAGCAACGTAAAGCAACGTAAAGCAAGGCAACGTAAAGAAAGGTAAAGCAAGGTAAAGCAACGTAAAGCAACGTAAAGCAAGGCAACGTAAAGCAAGGTAAAGCTGGGTAAAGCAAGGTAAAGCAACATAAAGCAACGTAAAGCAAGGCAACATAAAGCAAGGCAATGTAAAGCAAGATAAAGCAAGGGAAAGCAAGGTAAAGCAACGTAAAGCAAGGCAACGTAAAGCAACGTAAAGGAAGGCAACGTAAAACAACGTAAAGCAAGGCAACGTAAAGCAAGGTAAAGCAAGGTAAAGCAACGTAAAGCAAGGTAAAGCAAGGCAATGTAAAGCAACGTAAAGCAACGTAAAGCAAGGTAAAGCAAGGTAAAGGAAGGCAACATAAAGCTAGGTAAAGCAAGACAACGTAAAGCAACGTAAAGCAAGGTAAAGCAACGTAAAGCAACGTAAAGCAAGGCACCGTAATGCAAGGTAAAGCAAGGCAACGTAAAGCAACGTAAAGCAACGTAGAGCAAGGCAACGTAAAGCAACGTACAGCAAGGCTACGTAAAGCAACGTAAAGCAAGGGAAAGCAAGGCAACATAAACAAGGCTACGTAAAGCAACGTAAAGCAACGTAAAGCAAGGCAAAGAAAGGCAACATAAAGCAAGGTAATGCATGGCAACGGAAAGCAATGTAAAGCAACGTAAAGCAACGTAAAGCAAGGTAAAGCAAGGCAACGTAAAGCAACGTAAAGCAACGTAAAGTAAGGTAAATCAAGGCAACGTAAAGCAACGTAAAGCAAGGCAACGTAAAGCAAGGTAAAGAAAGGCAAAGCAACGTAAGGCAAGGTAAAGCAAGGCAACATAAAGTAAGGCAAAGCAAGGCAAAGCAACGTAAAGCAAGGTAAAGCAAGGCAAGCTAAATCTTGGCAAAGCAACACAAAGCAAGGTAAAGCAAGGCAAGGTAAAGCAAGACAAAGCAACGTAAAGCAACGCAAAGCAAGGAAAAGCAACGTAAAGTAAGATAAAGCAAGGTAAAGCAACGCAACGTAAAGCAACGTAAAGCAAGGTAAAGCAATGCAAGGTAAAGCAAGGTAAATCAAGGTAAAGCATGGCAACGTAAAGCAACGTAAAGCAAGGTTAAGCAAGGCAAGGCAAAGCAAGGTAAAGCAACGTAAAGCAAGGCAACATAAAGCAACATAAAGCAAGGTAAAGCAAGGCAAGGTAAAGCAAGGTAAAGCAAGGCAAGGTAAAGCAAGGCATCGTAAAGGAACGTAAAGCAAGGAAACGTAAAGTAAGGCAACGTAAAGCAAGGCAACATAAAGCAACGTAAAGCAAGGCAACGTAAAGCAACGTAAAGCAAGGCAACGTAAAGCAAGGCAACTTAAAGCAACGTAAAGCAAGACAACGTAAAGCAAGGCCACGTAAAGCAACATAAAGCAAGGCCACGTAAAGCAACGTAAAGCAAGCCAACGTAAAGCAAGGCAATGTAAAGCAAGCCAACGTAAGGAAACGTAAAGTAAGGCAACGTAAATCAAGGCAACGTAAAGCAAGGTAAGGTAAAGCAAGGCAACGTAAAGCAAGGCAACGTAAAGCAAGGCAATGTAAAGCAACGTAAAGCAAGACAACGTAAAGTAAGTCAACGTAAAGCAAGGCAACGTAAGGCAACATAAAGCAAGGCAACGTAAAGCAAGGCAACGTAAAGCAAGGCAACGTAAGGCAACGTAAAGCAAGGCAACGTAAAGCAAGGCAACGTAAAGCAACATAAAGAAAGGCAACGTAAAGCAAGGCAACGTAAAGCAACATAAAGCAAGGCAACATAAATCAAGGCAACGTAAGGCAACGTAAGGCAACGTAAAGCAACATAAAGCAAAGCAACTTAAAGCAACGTAAGGTAACGTAAAGCAAGGCAACGTAAAGCAAGGCATCGTAAAGCAAAGTAAAGCAAGGGAACGTAAAGGAAGGCAACGTAAGGAAACGTACAGCATCGTAAAGCAAGGCAAAGTAAAGCAAGGCAACGTAAAGAAACGTAAAGCAAGGCAACGTAAAGCAAGGCAACGTAAGGCAACGTAAAGCAACGTAAAGCAAGGCAACGTAAAGCCACGTAAAGCAAGGCAACGTAAAGCCACGTATAAGCAAGGCAACGTAAAGCAACGTAAAGCAAGGCAAGGCAAGGCAACGTAAAGCAAGGCAAGGCAAGGCAACATAAAGCAAGGCAATGTAAAGCAACGTAAAGCAAGGCAACGTAAAGCAAGGCAAGGCAAGGCAACATAAAGCAAGGCAACCTAAAGCAACGTAAAGCAAGGCAAGGCAAGGCAACGTAAAGCAAGTAAAGGCAAGGCAACGTAAAGCAAGTCAAGGCAAGGAAACGTAAAGCAAGGCAACGGAAAGCAACGTAAAACAAGGCAACGTAAAGCAACGTAAAGCAAGGCAATGTAAAGCAACGTAAAGCAAGGCAACTTAAAGCAACGTAAAGCAAGACAACGTAAAGCATCGTAAAGCAAGGCAACGTAAAGCATCGTAAAGCAAGGCAACGTAAAGCAAGGCAAGGCAAGGCAACGTAAAGCAAGGCAACGTAAAGCAACAGAAAGCAAGGCAAGGCAACGTAAAGCAAGGCAACGTAAAGCAACGGAAAGCAAGGCAACGTAAAGCAACGTAAAGCAAGGTAACATAAAGAAACATAATGCAAGACAAGTCAAGGAAACGTAAAGCAAGGCAAGGCAAGGCAACGTAAAGCAACGTAAAGCAAGGCAACGTAAAGCAACATAAAGCAAGGCAACGTAAAGCAACATAAAGCAAGGCAACGTAAAGCAAGGCAAGGCAACGTAAAGCAAGGCAACGTAAAGCAATGTAAGTCAAGGCAACGTAAAGCAAGGCAACGTAACGAAACGCAACGTAAAGCAACGTAAAGCAACGTAAAGCAAGGTAAAGCAACGTAAAGGAAGGCAACGTAAAGCAGGGTAAAGCAAGGTAAAGCAACGTAAAGCAACGTAAAGCAACGTAAAGCAAGGACACATAAATCAACGTAAAGCAAGGCAACGTAAAGCAAGGTAAAGATAGCTAAAGCAACGTAAAGCAACGTAAAGCAAGGCAACGTAAAGAAAGGTAAAGCAAGGTAAAGCAACGTAAAGCAACGTAAAGCAAGGCAACGTAAAGCAGGGTAAAGCAAGGTAAAGCAACGTAAAGCAACGTAAAGCAAGGACACATAAATCAACGTAAAGCAAGGCAACGTAAAGCAAGGTAAAGATAGCTAAAGCAACGTAAAGCAACGTAAAGCAAGGCAACGTAAAGAAAGGTAAAGCAAGGTAAAGCAACGTAAAGCAACGTAAAGCAAGGCAACGTAAAGCAAGGTAAAGCTGGGTAAAGCAAGGTAAAGCAACATAAAGCAACGTAAAGCAAGGCAACATAAAGCAAGGCAATGTAAAGCAAGATAAAGCAAGGGAAAGCAAGGTAAAGCAACGTAAAGCAACGTAAAGTAAGGCAACGTAAAACAACGTAAAGCAAGGCAACGTAAAACAAGGTAAAGCAAGGTAAAGCAACGTAAAGCAAGGTAAAGCAAGGCAATGTAAAGCAACGTAAAGCAACGTAAAGCAAGGTAAACAAGGTAAAGCTAGGTAAAGCAACGTAAAGCAAGGCAACGTAAAGCAAGTTAAAGCAAGGTAAAGCAAGGTAAAGCAAGGCAACATAAAGCTAGGTAAAGCAAGACAACGTATAGCAACGTAAAGCAAGGTAAAGCAACGTAAAGCAACGTAAAGCAAGGCACCGTAATTCAAGGTAAAGCAAGGCAACGTAAAGCAACGTAAAGCAACGTAGAGCAAGGCAACGTAAAGCAACGTACAGCAAGGCTACGTAAAGCAACGTAAAGCAACGTAAAGCAAGGGAAAGCAAGGCAACGTAAAGCAAGGCTACGTAAAGCAACGTAAAGCAAGGTAAAGAAAGGCAACGTAAAGGAAGGTAAAGCATGGCAACGGAAAGCAACGTAAAGCAACGTAATGCAACGTAAAGCAAGGTAAAGCAAGGCAACGTAAAGCAACGTAAAGCAACGTAAAGTAAGGTAAATCAAGGCAACGTAAAGCAACATAAAGCAAGGCAACGTAAAGCAAGGTAAAGAAAGGCAAAGCAACGTAAGGCAAGGTAAAGCAAGGCAACGTAAAGGAAGGCAAAGCAACTCAAACAACGTAAAGCAAGGTAAAGCAAGGCAAGCTAAATCTTGGCAAAGCAACACAAAGCAAGGTAAAGCAAGGCAAGGTAAAGCAAGATAAAGCAACGTAAAGCAAGGTAAAGCAATGCAAGGTAAACCAAGGTAAATCAAGGTAAAGCATGGCAACGTAAAGCAACGTAAAGCAAGGTAAAGAAAGGCAAGGCAAAGCAAGGTAAAGCAACGTAAAGCAAGGCAACATAAAGCAACATAAAGCAGGGTAAAGCAAGGCAAGGTAAAGCAAGGTAAAGTAAGGCAAGGTAAAGCAAGGCATCGTAAAGGAACGTAAAGCAAGGCAACATAAAGCAACGTAAAGCAAGGCAACGTAAAGCAACGTAAAGCAAGGCAACGTAAAGCAACGTAAAGCAAGGCAACGTAAAGCAAGGCCACGTAAAGCAACGTAAAGCAATCCAACATAAAGCAAGCCAACGTAAGGAAACGTAAAGTAAGGCAACGTAAATCAAGGCAACGTAAAGCAAGGTAAGGTAAAGCAAGGCAACGTAAAGCAAGGCAACGTGAGGCAACGTAAAGCAGGGCAATGTAAAGCAACGTAAAGCAAGGCAACGTAAGGTAACGTAAAGCAACGTAAAGCAAGGCAACGTAAAGCAACATAAAGCAAGGCAACGTAAAGCAAAGCAACGTAAGGAAACGTAAACCAAGGGAACGTAAAGCAAGGAAACGTAAAGCAAGGCAACGTAAAGCAAAGTAAATCAAGGCAACGTAAAGGAAGGCAACGTAAGGCAACGTAAAGCATCGTAAACAAGGCAAAGTAAAGCAAGGCAATGTAAAGCAACGTAAAGCAAGGCAACGTAAAGCAACGTAAAGCAAGGCAACGTAAAGCAAGTCAACGTAAAGCAATGCAAGGCAAGGCAACGTAAAGGAAGGCAACGTAAAGCAACGTAAAGCAAGGCAAGGCAACGTAAAGCAAAGTAAAGCAAGGCAACGTAAATCAAGGCAACGTAAAGCAACGTAACGCAAAGCAACGTAAAGTAAGGCAACGTAAAGCAAGGCAACGTAAAGCAACGTAAAGCAAGGTAACGTAAAGCAACGTAAAGCAAGGCAAGGTAAGGCAACATAAAGCAAGGCAACGTAAAGCAACGTAAAGCAAGGCAACATAAAGCAAGGCAAGGCAACGTAAAGCAAGGCAACGTAAAGCAACGTAAAGCAAGGCAAGGCAAGGCAATGTAAAGCAAGTCAAGGCAAGGCAACGTAAAGCAAATCAAGGCAAGGAAACGTAAAGCAAGGTAACGTATAGCAACTTAAAACAAGGCAACGTAAAGCAACGTAAAGCAAGGCAACGTAAAGTAAGGCAAAGCAAGGCAACGTAAAGCAAGGCAACGTAAAGCAACGTAAAGCAAGGCAAGGCAAGGCAACGTAAAGGAAGAGAACGTAAAGCAACGTAAAGCAAGGCAACGTAAAGCAATGTAAAGCAAGGCAACATAAACCAAGAAAAGCAAGACAAGGCAAGGCAACGTAAAGCAAGGCAAGGCAAGGCAACGTAAAGCAACGTAAATTAAGGCAATGTAAAGCAACGTAAAGCAAGGCAAGGCAAGGCAACGTAAAGCAAGGCAACGTAAACCAACGTGAAGCAAGGCAAGGCAAGGCAACGTAAAGCAAGACAACGTAAAGCAACGTAAAGCAAGGCAACGTAAAGCAATTTAAAGGAAGGCAACGTAAACCAAGAAAAGAAAGACAAGGCAAGGCAACGTAAAGCAAGGCAAGGCAAGGCAACGTAAAGCAAGGCAACCTAAATCAAGGCAAGGCAAGGCAACGTAAAGCAAGGCAACGTAAAGCAACGTAAAGCAAGGCAATGAAAAGCAACGTAAAGCAAGGCAAAGTAAAGCAAGGCAAGGCAAGGCAACGTAAAGCAAGGCAACGTAAAGCAAAGGAAAGCAAGGCAAGTCAAGGCAACTTAAAGCAAAGCAAGGCAAGGCAACGTAAACAAGGAAACGTAAAGCAATGTAAAGCAAGGCAACGTAAAGCAACGTAAAGCAAGGCAAAGTTAAGTAAGGCAACGTAATGCAACGCAAAGCAAGGCAACGTAAAGTAAGGCAACGTAAAGCAACGTAAGGAAAGGTAAAGTAAGGAAACGTAAAGCAACGTAAAGCAAGGAATCCTAAAGCAAGGCAACGTAAAGCAACGTAAAGCAAGGCAACGTAAAGCAAGGCAACTTAAAGCAAAGTAAAATAAAGCAACGTAAAACAACGTAAAGCAACGTAAAGCAAGGCAACGTAAAGCAAGGCAACGTAAAGCAATGCAACGTGAAGCAAGGCAACGAAAAACAACGTAAAGTAAGGCAACGTATACCAAAGTAAAGTAAGACAACGTTAATTTAGGCAACGTAAGGCAACGTAAAGTAAGGCATCGTAAAGAAAGGCAACGTAAAGCAAGTCAACGTAAAGCAAGTCAACGTAAAGCAAGGCAACGTAAGGCAACGTAAAGCAAGGCAACGTAAAGCAAGGCAACATAAGGCAACGTAAAGCAAGGCAACGTAAAGCAAGGCAACGTAAAGCAACATAACGAAAGGCAACGTAAAGCAAGGCAACATATAGCAACATAAAAAAGGCAACGTAAAGCAAGGCAACGTAAGGCAACGTAAGGCAACGTAAAGCAACATAATGCAAGGCAACCTTAAGCAACGCAAGGTAACGTAAAGCAAGGCAACGTAAAGCAAGGCATCGTAAAGCAACGTAAAGCAAGGGAACGTAAATCAAGGAAACGTAAAGCAAGGCAACGTAAAGCAAAGTAAATCAAGGCAACGTAAAGGAAGGCAACGTAAGGCAACGTAACGCATCGTAAAGCAAGGCAAAGTAAAGCAAGGCATCGTAAAGCAACGTAAAGCAAAGTAAAGCAAGGTAAACAAGGTAAAGCAAGGTAAAGCAACGTAAAGCAAGGCAACGTAAAGCAAGGGAAAGCAAGGTAAAGCAAGGTAAAGCAAGGCAACGTAAAGCAACGTAAAGCAAGACAACGTAAAGCAACATAAAGCAAGACAAAGTAAAGCAACGTAAAGCAAGGTAAATCAACGTAAAGCAACGTAAAGCATGGTAAAGCAAGGCAACGAAATGCAAGGTAAAGCAAAGCAACGTAAAGCAACGTAAAGCAACGTAGAGCAAGGCAACGTAAAGCAACGTACAGCAAGGCAACGTAAAGCAACGTAAAGCAAGGTAAAGCAAGGCAACGTAAAGCAAGGCTACGTAAAGCAACGTAAAGCAACGTAAAGCAAGGTAAAGAAAGGCAAAGTAAAGCAAGGTAAATCATGGAAACGTAAAGCAACGTAAAGTAAGGTAAAGCAAGGAAACGTAAAGAAACGTAAAGCAACGTAAAGCAAGGTAAATCAAGGCCACGTAAAGCAACGTAAAGCAAGGCAACGTAAAGCACGGTAAAGAAAGGCAAAGCAACGTAAGGCAAGGTAAAGCAAGGCAACGTAAAGTAAGGCAAAGCAAGGCAAAGCAACGTAAAGCAAGGTAAAGCAAGGCAAGATAAATCTTGGCAAAGCAACATAAAGCAAGGTAAAGCAAGGCAAGGTAAAGCAAGACAAAGCAACGTAAAGCAAGGTAAAGCAAGGTAAAGCAACGTAAAGCAAGGCAACGTAAAGCAACGTAAATAAGGCAACGTAAAGCAACGTAAAGCAAGGCAACGTAAACCAAGGCAACTTAAAGCAACGTAAAGCAAGGCAACGTAAAGCAAGGCCATGTAAAGCAATGTAAAGCAAGTCACCGTAAAGCAAGGCAACGTAAGGCAACGTAAATCAAGGCAACGTAAAGCAACGTAAAGCAAGGCAACGTAAGGCAACGTAAAGCAAGGCAAAGTAAAGCAAGGCAACGTAAAGCAACATAAAGCAAGGCAACGTAAATCAAAGCAACGTAAGGATACGTAAAGCAAGGGAACGTAAAGCAAGGAAACGTAAAGCAAGGCAACGTAAAGCAAAGTAAATCAAGGCAACGTAAAGGAAGGCAACGTAAGGCAACGTAAAGCGTCGTAAAGCAAGGCAAAGTAAAGAAAGGCAACGTAAAGCAACGTAAAGCAAGGCAACGTAAAGCAATGTAAGGCAAGGCAACGTAAAGCAAGGCAACGTAAAGCAACGTAACGCAAAGCAACGTAAACTAAGGCAACGTAAAGCAAGGCAACGTAAAGCAACGTAAAGCAAGGCAACGTAAAGCAATGTAAAGCAAGGCAAAGTAAACCATGAAAAGCAAGACAAGGCAAGGAAACGTAAAGCAAGGCAAGGCATTGCAACGTAAAGCAAGGCAACATAAATCAAGTCAATGTAAAGCAAGGAAAGGCAAGGCAACCTAAAGGAAGTCAAGGCAAGGCAACGTAAAGCAAGTCAAGGCAAGGAAACGTAAAGCAAGGCAACGTAAAGCAACTTAAAACAAGGTAACGTAAAGCAACGTAAAGCAAGGCAACGTAAAGCAAGGCAATGTAAAGCAACGTAAAGCAAGGCAACGTAAAGCAACGTAAAGCAAGGCAAGGCAAGGCAACGTAAAGCAAGGCAACGTAAAGCAATGTAAAGCAAGGCAACGTAAAGCAACGTAAAGAAAGGCAAGGCAAGGCAACGTAAAGCAAGGCAACGTAAAGCAACGTAAAGCAAGGCAACGTAATCCAACGTAAAGCAAGGCAAGGCAAGGAAACGTAAAGCAAGACAACGTAAAGCAACGTAAAGCAAGGCAACGTAAAGCAATGTAAAGCAAGGCAAAGTAAACCAAGAAAATCAAGACAAGGCAAGGCAACGTAAAGCAAGGCAAGGCAACATAAAGCAAGGAAACGTAAAGCAACGTAAAGCAAGGCAACGTAAAGCAAGGCAAGGCAAGGTAACATAAAGCAATGCAACGTAAAGCAAAGTAAAACAAGGCAAGGCAAGGCAACGTAAAGCAAGGCAAGGCAAGGCAACGTAAAGCAAAGCAAGGCAAGGGAACGTAAAGCAAGGCAACGTAAAGCAACGTAAAGCAAGGCAACGTAAAGGAACGTAAAGCAAGGCAAAGTTAAGTAAGGCAAGGTAAAGCAACGTAAAGCAAGGCAACGTAAAGCAAGGCAACGTAAAGCAACGTAAAGCAAGGCAACGTAAAGCAAGGCAAAGTAAAGCAACGTAAAGCCAGGCAAAGTAAAGCAAGGCAACGTAAAGCAAGGCAAAGTAAAGCAACGTAAAGCCAGGCAAAGTAAAGCAAGGCAAGGCAACGTAAAGCAAGGCAACGTAAAGCAACGTAAAGCAACGTGAAGTAAGGTAAATCAAGGCAACGTAAAGCAACGTAAAGCAAGGCAACGTAAAGCAAGGTAAAGAAAGGCAAAGCAACGTAAGGCAAGGTAAAGCAAGGCAACATAAAGTAAGGCAAAGCAACGTAAAGCAACGTAAAGCAAGGTAAAGAAAGGCAAGGCAAAGCAAGGTAAAGCAACGTAGAGCAAGGCAACATAAAGCAACATAAAGCAGGGAAAAGCAAGGCAAGTTAAAGCAAGGTAAAGCAAGGGAAGGTAAAGCAAGGCATCGTAAAGGTACGTAAACCAAGGCAACAATAGGAACTTAAAGCAAGGAAACGTAAAGTAAGGCAACGTAAAGCAAGGCAACATAAAGCAACGTAAAGCAAGGCAACGTAAAGCAACGCAAAGCAAGGCAACTTAAAGCAACGTAAAGCAAGGCAACGTAAACCAAGGCAACTTAAAGCAACGTAAAGCAAGACAACGTAAAGCCAGGCCACGTAAAGCAACTTAAAGCAATCCAACGTAAAGCAAGCCAACGTAAAGCAGGGCAATGTAAAGCAACGTAAAGCAAGGCAACGTAAGGCAACGTAAAGCAAGGCAAAGTAAAGCAAGGCAACGTAAAGCAACATAAAGCAAGGCAACGTAAAGCAAAGCAACGTAAGGAAACGTAAAGCAAGGGAACGTAAAGCAAGGCAACGTAAAGCAAGGCAACGTAAAGCAAAGTAAACAAGGCAAAGTAAAGCAAGGCAATGTAAAGCAACGTAAAGCAAGGCAACGTAAAGCAACGTAAAGCAAGGCAACGTAAAGCAAGGCAACGTAAATCAATGCAAGGCAAGGCAACTTAAGGGAAGGCAACGTAAAGCAACGTAAAGCAAGGCAAGGCAACGTAAAGCAAAGTAAAGCAAGGCAACGTAAAGCATGGCAACGTAAAGCAACGTAAATAAGGCAACGTAAAGCAAGGCAACGTAAAGCAACGTAAAGCAAGGTAACGTAAAGCAACGTACAGCAAGGCAAGGTAAGGCAACATAAAGCAAGGCAACGTAAAGCAACGTAAAGCAAGGCAACATAAAGCAAGTCAAGGCAACGTAAAGCAAGGCAACGTAAAGCAACGTAAAGAAAGGCAAGGCAAGTCAACGTAAAGCAAGTCAAGGCAAGGCAACGTAAAGCAAATCAAGGCAAGGAAACTTAAAGCAAGGCAACGTAAAGCAACTTAAAGCAAGGCAACGTAAAGCCACTTAAAACAAGGCAACGTAAAGCAACGTAAAGCAAGGCAAGGCAAGGCAACGTAAAGTAAGGCAAAGCAAGGCAACGTAAAGCAAGGCAACGTAAAGCAACGTAAAGCAAGGCAACGTAAAGCAACGTAAAGCAAGGCAAGGCAAGGCAACGTAAAGCAAGTAAAGGCAAGGCAACGTAAAGCAAGTCAAGGCAAGGAAACGTAAAGCAAGGCAAGGCAAGGCAACGTAAAGCAAGGCAACGTAAAGCAACGTAAAGCAAGGCAAGGCAAGGCAACGTAAAGCAAGGCAACGTAAAGCAACAGAAAGCAAGGCAAGGCAACGTAAAGCAAGGCAACGTAAAGCAACGGAAAGCAAGGCAACGTAAAGCAACGTAAAGCAAGGTAACGTAAAGAAACATAATGCAAGACAAGTCAAGGAAACGTAAAGCAAGGCAAGGCAAGGCAACGTAAAGCAAGGCAACGTAAAGCAACGTAAAGCAAGGCAACGTAAAGCAACATAAAGCAAGGCAACGTAAAGCAAGGCAAGGCAAGGCAACGTAAAGCAAGGCAAGGCAAGGCAACGTAAAGCAAGGCAACGTAACGAAACGCAACGTAAAGCAACGTAAAGCAACGTAAACCAAGGTAAAGCAACGTAAAGGAAGGCAACGTAAAGCAACGTAAAGCAAACCAACGTAAAGCAACGTAAAGCAAGCTAAAGCAAGGTAATGTCAGTTAAAGCAACGTAAAGCAACGTAAAGCAAGGCAACGTAAAGCAGGGTAAAGCAAGGTAAAGCAACGTAAAGCAACGTAAAGCAAGGACACATAAATCAACGTAAAGCAAGGCAACGTAAAGCAAGGTAAAGCAACGTAAAGCCACGTAAAGCAAGGCAACGTAAAGCAACGTAAAGTAAGGCAAAGTAAAGCAACGTAAAGCAAGGCAACGTAAAGCAAGGCAACTTAAAGCAAAGTAAAATAAAGCAACGTAAAGCAAGGCAACGTAAAGCAAGGCAACGTAAAGCAAGAATTCGTAAAGCAACGTAAAGTAAGGCAACGTAAAGTAAGGCAACGTAAGGCAATGTAAAGCAAGGCAACGTAAAGTAAGGCAACGTAAGTCAACGTAAAATAAGACAACGTAAGGCAACGTAAAGAAAGGCAACGTAAAGAAAGGCAACGTAAAGCAAGGCAACGTAAGGCAACGTAAAGCAAGGCAACGTAAAGCAAGGCAACGTAAAGCAAGGCAACGTAAGGCAACGTAAAGCAAGGCAACGTAAATCAAGGCAACGTAAGGCAACGTAAGGCAACGTAAAGCAACATAAAGCAAAGCAACTTAAAGCAACGTAAGGTAACGTAAAGCAAGGCAACGTAAAGCAAGGCATCGTAAAGCAAAGTAAAGCAAGGGAACGTAAAGGAAGGCAACGTAAGGAAACGTACAGCATCGTAAAACAAGGCAAAGTAAAGCAAGGCAACGTAAAGAAACGTAAAGCAAGGCAACTTAAAGCAAGGCAACGTAAGGCAATGTGAAGCAACGTAAAGCAAGGCAACGTAAAGCCACGTAAAGCAAGGCAACGTAAAGCCACGTAAAGCAAGGCAACGTAAAGCAACGTAAAGCAAGGCAACGTAAAGCAACAGAAAGCAAGGCAAGGCAACGTAAAGCAAGGCAACGTAAAGCAACGGAAAGCAAGGCAACGTAAAGCAACGTAAAGCAAGGTAACATAAAGAAACATAATGCAAGACAAGTCAAGGAAACGTAAAGCAAGGCAAGGCAAGGCAACGTAAAGCAACGTAAAGCAAGGCAACGTAAAGCAACATAAAGCAAGGCAACGTAAAGCAACATAAAGCAAGGCAACATAAAGCAAGGCAAGGCAACGTAAAGCAAGGCAACGTAAAGCAATGTAAGTCAAGGCAACGTAAAGCAAGGCAACGTAACGAAACGCAACGTAAAGCAACGTAAAGCAACGTAAAGCAAGGTAAAGCAACGTAAATCAACGTAAAGCAAGGACACATAAATCAACGTAAAGCAAGGCAACGTAAAGCAAGGTAAAGATAGCTAAAGCAACGTAAAGAACGTAAAGCAAGGCAACGTAAAGAAAGGTAAAGCAAGGTAAAGCAACGTAAAGCAACGTAAAGCAAGGTAAAGCAACGTAAAGCAACGTAAAGCAAGGCAACGTAAAGCAGGGTAAAGCAAGGTAAAGCAACGTAAAGCAACGTAAAGCAAGGACACATAAATCAACGTAAACCAAGGCAACGTAAAGCAAGGTAAAGATAGCTAAAGCAACGTAAAGCAACGTAAAGCAAGGCAACGTAAAGAAAGGTAAAGCAAGGTAAAGCAACGTAAAGCAACGTAAAGCAAGGCAACGTAAAGCAAGGTAAAGCTGGGTAAAGCAAGGTAAAGCAACATAAAGCAACGTAAAGCAAGGCAACATAAAGCAAGGCAATGTAAAGCAAGATAAAGCAAGGGAAAGCAAGGTAAAGCAAGGTAAAGCAACGTAAAGGAAGGCAACGTAAAACAACGTAAAGCAAGGCAACGTAAAGCAAGGTAAAGCAAGGTAAAGCAACGTAAAGCAAGGTAAACAAGGCAATGTAAAGCAACGTAAAGCAACGTAAACAAGGTAAAGCTAGGTAAAGCAACGTAAAGCAAGGCAACGTAAAGCAAGGTAAAGCAAGGTAAAGCAAGGTAAAGCAAGGTAAAGCAAAACAACATAAAGCTAGGTAAAGCAAGACAACGTATAGCAACGTAAAGCAAGGTAAAGCAACGTAAAGCAACGTAAAGCAAGGCACCGTAATGCAAGGTAAAGCAAGGCAACGTAAAGCAACGTAAAGCAACGTAGAGCAAGGCAACGTAAATCAACGTACAGCAAGGCTACGTAAAGCAACGTAAAGCAACGTAAAGCAAGGGAAAGCAAGGCAACGTAAAGCAAGGCTACGTAAAGCAACGTAAAGCAAGGTAAAGAAAGGCAACGTAAAGGAAGGTAAAGCATGGCAACGGAAAGCAACGTAAAGCAACGTAAAGCAACGTAAAGTAAGGTAAAGCAAGGCAACGTAAAGCAACGTAAAGCAAGGCAACGTAAAGCAAGGTAAAGAAAGGCAAAGCAACGTAAGGCAAGGTAAAGCAAGGCAACGTAAAGGAAGGCAAAGCAAGGCAAAGCAACGTAAAGCAAGGTAAAGCAAGGCAAGCTAAATCTTGGCAAAGCAACACAAAGCAAGGTAAAGCAAGGCAAGGTAAAGCAAGACAAAGCAACGTAAAGCAAGGTAAAGCAATGCAAGGTAAAGCAAGGTAAATCAAGGTAAAGCATGGCAACGTAAATCAACGTAAAGCAAGGTAAAGAAAGGCAAGGCAAAGCAAGGTAAAGCAACGTAAAGCAAGGCAACATAAAGCAACATAAAGCAGGGTAAAGCAAGGCAAGGTAAAGCAAGGTAAAGCAAGGCAAGGTAAAGCAAGGCAAGGTAAAGTAAGGCATCGTAAAGGAACGTAAAGCAAGGCAACATAAAGGAACGTAAAGCAAGGAAACGTAAAGTAAGGCAACGTAAAGCAAGGCAACGTAAAGCAACGTAAAGCAAGGCAACGTAAAGCAACGTAAAGCAAGGCAACGTAAAGCAACGTAAAGCAAGGCAACGTAAACCAAGGCAACTTAAAGCAACGTAAAGCAAGACAACGTAAAGCAAGGCCACGTAAAGCAACGTAAAGCAATCCAACGTAAAGCAAACCAACGTAAAGCAAGCCAACGTAAGGAAACGTAAAGTAAGGCAACGTAAATCAAGGCAACGTAAAGCAAGGTAAGGTAAAGCAAGGCAACGTAAAGCAAGGCAACGTAAGGCAACGTAAAGCAGGGCAATGTAAAGCAACGTAAAGCAAGGCAACGTAAGGCAACGTAAAGCAAGGCAAAGTAAAGCAAGGCAACGTAAAGCAACATAAAGCAAGGCAACGTAAAGCAAAGCAACGTAAGGAAACGTAAAGCAAGGGAACGTAAAGCAAGGAAACTTAAAGCAAGGCAACGTAAAGCAAGGGAAAGCAAGGTAAATCAACGTAAAGCAACGTAAAGCAAGACAACGTAAAGCAACGTAAAGCAAGGTAAATCAACGTAAAGCAACGTAAAGCATGGTAAAGCAAGGCAACAAAATGCAAGGTAAAGCAAAGCAACGTAAAGCAACGTAAAGCAACGTAGAGCAAGGCAACGTAAAGCAACGTACAGCAAGGCAACGTAAAGCAACGTAAAGCAAGGTAAAGCAAGGCAACGTAAAGCAAGGCTATGTAAAGCAACGTAAAGCAACGTAAAGCAAGGTAAAGAAAGGCAAAGTAAAACAAGGTAAATCATGGAAACGTAAAGCAACGTAAAGCAAGGTAAAGCAAGGAAACGTAAAGCAACGTAAAGCAACGTAAAGCAAGGTAAATCAAGGCCACGTAAAGCAACGTAAAGCAAGGCAACGTAAAGCAAGGTAAAGAAAGGCAAAGAAACGTAAGGCAAGGTAAAGCAAGGCAACGTAAAGTAAGGCAAAGCAAGGCAAGGCAACGTATAGTAAGGCAAAGCAAGGCAAAGCAACGTAAAGCAAGGTAAAGCAAGGCAAGCTAAATCTTGGCAAAGCAACATAAAGCAAGGTAAAGCAAGGCAAGGTAAAGCAAGACAAAGCAACGTAAAGAAAGGTAAAGCAAGGTAAAGCAACGTAAAGCAAGGCAACGTAAAGCAACGTAAATAAGGCAACGTAAAGAAACGTAAAGCAAGGCAACGTAAACCAAGGCAACTTAAAGCAACGTAAAGCAAGGCAACGTAAAGCAAGGCCATGTAAAGCAACGTAAAGCAAGTCAACGTAAAGCAAGCCAACGTAAAGCAAGCCAACGTAAGGAAACGTAAAGCAAGGCAACGTAAAGCAAGGCAACGTAAAGCAAGGCAACGTAAAGCAAGGCAACGTAAGGCAACGTAAATCAAGGCAACGTAAAGCAACGTAAAGCAAGGCAACGTAAGGCAACGTAAAGCAAGGCAAAGTAAAGCAAGGCAACCTAAAGCAACATAAAGCAAGGCTACGTAAATCAAAGCAACGTAAGGATACGTAAACCAAGGGAACGTAAAGCAAGGAAACGTAAAGCAAGGCAATGTAAAGCAAAGTAAATCAAGGCAACGTAAAGGAAGGCAACGTAAGGCAACGTAAAGCGTCGTAAAGCAAGGCAAAGTAAAGAAAGGCAACGTAAAGCAACGTAAAGCAAGGCAACGTAAAGCAACGTAAAGCAAGTCAACGTAAAGCAATATAAGGCAAGGCAACGTAAAGCAAGGCAACGTAAAGCAACGTAACGCAAAGCAACGTAAACTAAGGCAACGGAAAGCAAGGCAACGTAAAGCAACGTAAAGCAAGGCAACGTAAAGCAATGTAAAGCAAGGCAACGTAAACCAAAAAAAGCAAGAAAAGGCAAGGAAACGTAAAGCAAGGCAAGGCATTGCAACGTAAAGCAAGGCAACATAAATCAAGGCAATGTAAAGCAAGGCAAGGCAAGGCAACCTAAAGGAAGTCAAGGCAAGGCAACGTAAAGCAAGTCAAGGCAAGGAAACGTAAAGCAAGGCAACGTAAAGCAACTTAAAACAAGGTAACGTAAAGCAACGTAAAGTAAGGCAACGTAAAGCAAGGCAACATAAAGCAACGTAAAGCAAGGCAACGTAAAGCAACGTAAAGCAAGGCAACGTAAAGCAACGTAAAGCAAGGCAACGTAAAGCAACGTAAAGCAAGGCAACGTAAACCAAGGCAACTTAAAGCAAGGTAAAGCAAGACAACGTAAAGCAAGGCCACGTAAAGCAACGTAAAGCAATCCAACGTAAAGCAAGCCAACGTAAAGCAAGCCAACGTAAGGAAACGTAAAGTAAGGCGACGTAAATCAAGGCAACGTAAAGCAAGGTAAGGTAAAGCAAGGCAACGTAAAGCAAGGCAACGTAAGGCAACGTAAAGCAGGGCAATGTAAAGCAACGTAAAGCAAGGCAACGTAAGGCAACGTAAAGCAAGGCAAAGTAAAGCAAGGCAACGTAAAGCAACATAAAGCAAGGCAACGTAAAGCAAAGCAACGTAAGGAAACGTAAAGCAAGGGAACGTAAAGCAAGGAAACGTAAAGCAAGGCAACGTAAAGCAAGGGAAAGCAAGGCAAGGCAAGGCAACGTAAAGCAAGGCAAGGCAAGGCAACATAAAGCAAGGCAATGTAAAGCAACGTAAAGCAAGGCAACGTAAAGCAAGGCAAGGCAAGGCAACATAAAGCAAGGCAACGTAAAGCAACGTAAAGCAAGGCAAGGCAAGGCAACGTAAAGCAAGTAAAGGCAAGGCAACGTAAAGCAAGTCAAGGCAAGGAAACGTAAAGCAAGGCAACGGAAAGCAACGTAAAGCAAGGCAACGTAAAGCAACAGAAAGCAAGGCAAGGCAACGTAAAGCAAGGCAACGTAAAGCAACGGAAAACAAGGCAACGTAAAGCAACGTAAAGCAAGGTAACATAAAGAAACATAATGCAAGACAAGTCAAGGAAACGTAAAGCAAGGCAAGGCAAGGCAACGTAAAGCAACGTAAAGCAAGGCAACGTAAAGCAACATAAAGCAAGGCAACGTAAAGCAACATAAAGCAAGGCAACGTAAAGCAAGGCAAGGCAACGTAAAGCAAGGCAACGTAAAGCAATGTAAGTCAAGGCAACGTAAAGCAAGGCAACGTAACGAAACGCAACGTAAAGCAACGTAAAGCAACGTAAAGCAAGGTAAAGCAACGTAAATCAACGTAAAGCAAGGACACATAAATCAACGTAAAGCAAGGCAACGTAAAGCAAGGTAAAGATAGCTAAAGCAACGTAAAGAACGTAAAGCAAGGCAACGTAAAGAAAGGTAAAGCAAGGTAAAGCAACGTAAAGCAACGTAAAGCAAGGTAAAGCAACGTAAAGCAACGTAAAGCAAGGCAACGTAAAGCAGGGTAAAGCAAGGTAAAGCAACGTAAAGCAACATAAAGCAAGGACACATAAATCAACGTAAACCAAGGCAACGTAAAGCAAGGTAAAGATAGCTAAAGCAACGTAAAGCAACGTAAAGCAAGGCAACGTAAAGAAAGGTAAAGCAACGTAAAGCAACGTAAAGCAAGGCAACGTAAAGCAAGGTAAAGCTGGGTAAAGCAAGGTAAAGCAACATAAAGCAACGTAAAGCAAGGCAACATAAAGCAAGGCAATGTAAAGCAAGATAAAGCAAGGGAAAGCAAGGTAAAGCAACGTAAAGCAACGTAAAGGAAGGCAACGTAAAACAACGTAAAGCAAGGCAACGTAAAGCAAGGTAAAGCAAGGTAAAGCAACGTAAAGCAAGGTAAACAAGGCAATGTAAAGCAACGTAAAGCAACGTAAACAAGGTAAAGCTAGGTAAAGCAACGTAAAGCAAGGCAACGTAAAGCAAGGTAAAGCAAGGTAAAGCAAGGTAAAGCAAGGTAAAGCAAGGTAAAGCAAAACAACATAAAGCTAGGTAAAGCAAGACAACGTATAGCAACGTAAAGCAAGGTAAAGCAACGTAAAGCAACGTAAAGCAAGGCACCGTAATGCAAGGTAAAGCAAGGCAACGTAAAGCAACGTAAAGCAACGTAGAGCAAGGCAACGTAAATCAACGTACAGCAAGGCTACGTAAAGCAACGTAAAGCAACGTAAAGCAAGGGAAAGCAAGGCAACGTAAAGCAAGGCTACGTAAAGCAACGTAAAGCAAGGTAAAGAAAGGCAACGTAAAGGAAGGTAAAGCATGGCAACGGAAAGCAACGTAAAGCAACGTAAAGCAACGTAAAGTAAGGTAAAGCAAGGCAACGTAAAGCAACGTAAAGCAAGGCAACGTAAAGCAAGGTAAAGAAAGGCAAAGCAACGTAAGGCAAGGTAAAGCAAGGCAACGTAAAGGAAGGCAAAGCAAGGCAAAGCAACGTAAAGCAAGGTAAAGCAAGGCAAGCTAAATCTTGGCAAAGCAACACAAAGCAAGGTAAAGCAAGGCAAGGTAAAGCAAGACAAAGCAACGTAAAGCAAGGTAAAGCAATGCAAGGTAAAGCAAGGTAAATCAAGGTAAAGCATGGCAACGTAAATCAACGTAAAGCAAGGTAAAGAAAGGCAAGGCAAAGCAAGGTAAAGCAACGTAAAGCAAGGCAACATAAAGCAACATAAAGCAGGGTAAAGCAAGGCAAGGTAAAGCAAGGTAAAGCAAGGCAAGGTAAAGCAAGGCAAGGTAAAGCAAGGCATCGTAAAGGAACGTAAAGCAAGGCAACATAAAGGAACGTAAAGCAAGGAAACGTAAAGTAAGGCAACGTAAAGCAAGGCAACGTAAAGCAACGTAAAGCAAGGCAACGTAAAGCAACGTAAAGCAAGGCAACGTAAAGCAACGTAAAGCAAGGCAACGTAAACCAAGGCAACTTAAAGCAACGTAAAGCAAGACAACATAAAGCAAGGCCACGTAAAGCAACGTAAAGCAATCCAACGTAAAGCAAGCCAACGTAAAGCAAGCCAACGTAAGGAAACGTAAAGTAAGGCAACGTAAATCAAGGCAACGTAAAGCAAGGCAACGTAAGGCAACGTAAAGCAGGGCAATGTAAAGCAACGTAAAGCAAGGCAACGTAAGGCAACGTAAAGCAAGGCAAAGTAAAGCAAGGCAACGTAAAGCAACATAAAGCAAGGCAACGTAAAGCAAAGCAACGTAAGGAAACGTAAAGCAAGGGAACGTAAAGCAAGGAAACGTAAAGCAAGGCAACGTAAAGCAAGGGAAAGCAAGATAAAGCAAGGTAAAGCAAGGCAACGTAAAGCAACGTAAAGCAAGACAACGTAAAGCAACGTAAAGCAAGACAACGTAAAGCAACGTAAAGCAAGGTAAATCAACGTAAAGCAACGTAAAGCATGGTAAAGCAAGGCAACGAAATGCAAGGTAAAGCAAAGCAACGTAAAGCAACGTAAAGCAACGTAGAGCAAGGCAACGTAAAGCAACGTACAGCAAGGCAACGTAAAGCAACGTAAAGCAAGATAAAGCAAGGCAACGTAAAGCAAGGCTACGTAAAGCAACGTAAAGCAACGTAAAGCAAGGTAAAGAAAGGCAAAGTAAAGCAAGGTAAATCATGGAAACGTAAAGCAACGTAAAGCAAGGTAAAGCAAGGAAACGTAAAGCAACGTAAAGCAACGTAAAGCAAGGTAAATCAAGGCCACGTAAAGCAACGTAAAGCAAGGCAACGTAAAGCAAGGTAAAGAAAGGCAAAGCAACGTAAGGCAAGGTAAAGCAAGGCAACGTAAAGTAAGGCAAAGCAAGGCAAGGCAACGTATAGTAAGGCAAAGCAAGGCAAAGCAACGTAAAGCAAGGTAAAGCAAGGCAAGCTAAATCTTGGCAAAGCAACATAAAGCAAGGTAAAGCAAGGCAAGGTAAAGCAAGACAAAGCAACGTAAAGCAAGGTAAAGCAAGGTAAAGCAACGTAAAGCAAGGCAACGTAAAGCAACGTAAATAAGGCAACGTAAAGCAAGGCAACGTAAACCAAGGCAACTTAAAGCAACGTAAAGCAAGGCAACGTAAAGCAAGGCCATGTAAAGCAACGTAAAGCAAGTCAACGTAAAGCAAGCCAACGTAAAGCAAGCCAACGTAAGGAAACGTAAAGCAAGGCAACGTAAAGCAAGGCAACGTAAAGCAAGGCAACGTAAGGCAACGTAAATCAAGGCAACGTAAAGCAACGTAAAGCAAGGCAACGTAAGGCAACGTAAAGCAAGGCAAAGTAAAGCAAGGCAACGTAAAGCAACATAAAGCAAGGCAACGTAAATCAAAGCAACGTAAGGATACGTAAAGCAAGGGAACGTAAAGCAAGGAAACGTAAAGCAAGGCAACGTAAAGCTAAGTAAATCAAGGCAACGTAAAGGAGGGCAACGTAAGGCAACGTAAAGCGTCGTAAAGCAAGGCAAAGTAAAGAAAGGCAACGTAAAGCAACGTAAAGCAAGGCAACGTAAAGCAACGTAAAGCAAGTCAACGTAAAGCAATGTAACGCAAGGCAACGTAAAGCAAGGCAACGTAAAGCAACGTAACGCAAAGCAACGTAAACTAAGGCAACGTAAAGCAAGGCAACGTAAAGCAACGTAAAGCAAGGCAACGTAAAGCAATGTAAAGCAAGGCAACGTAAACCAAGAAAAGCAAGACAAGGCAAGGAAACGTAAAGCAAGGCAAGGCATTGCAACGTAAAGCAAGGCAACATAAATCAAGGCAATGTAAAGCAAGGCAAGGCATTGCAACGTAAAGCAAGGCAAAATAAATCAAGGCAATGTAAAGCAAGGCAAGGCAACCTAAAGGAAGTCAAGGCAAGGCAACGTAAAGCAAGTCAAGGCAAGGAAACGTAAAGCAAGGCAACGTAAAGCAACTTAAAACAAGGTAACGTAAAGCAACGTAAAGCAAGGCAACGTAAAGCAAGGCAACGTAAAGCAACGTAAAGCAAGGCAACGTAAAGCAACGTAAAGCAAGGCAAGGCAAGGCAACGTAAAGCAATGTAAAGCAAGGCAACGTAAAGCAACGTAAAGCAAGGCAAGGCAAGGCAACGTAAAGCAAGGCAACGTAAAGCAACGTAAGGCAAGGCAACGTAAACCAACGTAAAGCAAGGCAAGGCAAGGAAACGTAAAGCAAGACAACGTAAAGCAACGTAAAGCAAGGCAACGTAAAGCAATTTAAAGCAAGGCAAAGTAAACCAAGAAAAGCAAGACAAGGCAAGGCAACGTAAAGCAAGGCAAGGCAAGGCAACGTAAAGCAAGGAAACGTAAAGCAACGTAAATCAAGGCAATGTAAAGCAACGTAAAGCAAGGCAACGTAAAGCAAGGCAAGGCAAGGTAACATAAAGCAAGGCAACGTAAAGCAAAGTAAAGCAAGGCAAGGCAAGGCAACGTAAAGCAAGGCAAGGCAAGGCAACCTAAAGCAAAGCAAGGTAAGGGAACGTAAAGCAAGGCAACGTAAAGCAACGTAAAGCAAGGCAACGTAAAGGAACCTAAAGCAAGGCAAAGTTAAGTAAGGCAACGTAAAGCAACGTAAAGCAAGGCAACATAAAGTAAGGCAACGTAAAGCAACGTAAGGAAACGTAAAGTAAGGCAACGTAAAGCAACGTAAAGCAAGGCAACGTAAAGCAAGGCAACGTAAAGCAACGTAAAGCAAGGCAACGTAAAGCAAGGCAAAGTAAAGCAACGTAAAGCCAGGCAAAGTAAAGCAAGGCAAGGCAACGTAAAGCAAGGCATCGTAAAGCAACGTAAAGAAAGGGAACGTAAATCAAGGAAACGTAAAGCAAGGCAACGTAAAGCAAAGTAAATCAAGGCAACGTAAAGGAAGGCAACGTAAGGCAACGTAACGCATCGTAAAGCAAGGCAAAGTAAAGCAAGGCATCGTAAAGCAACGTAAAGCAAAGTAAAGCAAGGTAAACAAGGTAAAGCAAGGTAAAGCAACGTAAAGCAAGGCAACGTAAAGCAAGGGAAAGCAAGATAAAGCAAGGTAAAGCAAGGCAACGTAAAGCAACGTAAAGCAAGACAACGTAAAGCAACGTAAAGCAAGACAACGTAAAGCAACGTAAAGCAAGGTAAATCAACGTAAAGCAACGTAAAGCATGGTAAAGCAAGGCAACGAAATGCAAGGTAAAGCAAAGCAACGTAAAGCAACGTAGAGCAAGGCAACGTAAAGCAACGTAAAGCAAGGTAAAGCAAGGCATCGTAAAGCAAGGCTACGTAAAGCAACGTAAAGCAACGTAAAGCAAGGTAAAGAAAGGCAAAGTAAAGCAAGGTAAATCATGGAAACGTAAAGCAACGTAAAGCAAGGTAAAGCAAGGAAACGTAAAGCAACGTAAAGCAACGTAAAGCAAGGTAAATCAAGGCCACGTAAAGCAACGTAAAGCAAGGCAACATAAAGCAAGGTAAAGAAAGGCAAAGCAACGTAAGGCAAGGTAAAGCAAGGCAACGTAAAGCAAAGTAAAGCAAGGCAAGGCAAGGCAACGTAAAGCAAGGCAAGGCAAGGCAACGTAAAGCAAAGCAAGGCAAGGGAACGTAAAGCAAGGCAACGTAAAGCAACGTAAAGCAAGGCAACGTAAAGGAACGTAAAGCAAGGCAAAGTTAAGTAAGGCAACGTAAAGCAACGTAAAGCAAGGCAACATAAAGTAAGGCAACGTAAAGCAACGTAAGGAAACGTAAAGTAAGGCAACGTAAAGCAACGTAAAGCAAGGCAACGTAAAGCAAGGCAACGTAAAGCAACGTAAAGCAAGGCAACGTAAAGCAAGGCAAAGTAAAGCAACGTAAAGCCAGGCAAAATAAAGCAAGGCAAGGCAACGTAAAGCAAGGCAACGTAAAGCAACGTAAAGCAAGGCAACGTAAAGCAAGGCAACATAAAGCAACGTAAAGCAAGGCAACGTAAAGCAAGGCAAAGTAAAGCAACGTAAAGCCAGGCAAAGTAAAGCAAGGCAAGGCAACGTAAAGCAAGGCAACGTAAAGCAACGTAAAGCAACGTAAAGTAAGGTAAATCAAGGCAACGTAAATCAACGTAAAGCAAGGACACATAAATCAACGTAAAGCAAGGCAACGTAAAGCAAGGTAAAGATAGCTAAAGCAACGTAAAGAACGTAAAGCAAGGCAACGTAAAGAAAGGTAAAGCAAGGTAAAGCAACGTAAAGCAACGTAAAGCAAGGTAAAGCAACGTAAAGCAACGTAAAGCAAGGCAACGTAAAGCAGGGTAAAGCAAGGTAAAGCAACGTAAAGCAACATAAAGCAAGGACACATAAATCAACGTAAACCAAGGCAACGTAAAGCAAGGTAAAGATAGCTAAAGCAACGTAAAGCAACGTAAAGCAAGGCAACGTAAAGAAAGGTAAAGCAACGTAAAGCAACGTAAAGCAAGGCAACGTAAAGCAAGGTAAAGCTGGGTAAAGCAAGGTAAAGCAACATAAAGCAACGTAAAGCAAGGCAACATAAAGCAAGGCAATGTAAAGCAAGATAAAGCAAGGGAAAGCAAGGTAAAGCAACGTAAAGCAACGTAAAGGAAGGCAACGTAAAACAACGTAAAGCAAGGCAACGTAAAGCAAGGTAAAGCAAGGTAAAGCAACGTAAAGCAAGGTAAACAAGGCAATGTAAAGCAACGTAAAGCAACGTAAACAAGGTAAAGCTAGGTAAAGCAACGTAAAGCAAGGCAACGTAAAGCAAGGTAAAGCAAGGTAAAGCAAGGTAAAGCAAGGTAAAGCAAGGTAAAGCAAAACAACATAAAGCTAGGTAAAGCAAGACAACGTATAGCAACGTAAAGCAAGGTAAAGCAACGTAAAGCAACGTAAAGCAAGGCACCGTAATGCAAGGTAAAGCAAGGCAACGTAAAGCAACGTAAAGCAACGTAGAGCAAGGCAACGTAAATCAACGTACAGCAAGGCTACGTAAAGCAACGTAAAGCAACGTAAAGCAAGGGAAAGCAAGGCAACGTAAAGCAAGGCTACGTAAAGCAACGTAAAGCAAGGTAAAGAAAGGCAACGTAAAGGAAGGTAAAGCATGGCAACGGAAAGCAACGTAAAGCAACGTAAAGCAACGTAAAGTAAGGTAAAGCAAGGCAACGTAAAGCAACGTAAAGCAAGGCAACGTAAAGCAAGGTAAAGAAAGGCAAAGCAACGTAAGGCAAGGTAAAGCAAGGCAACGTAAAGGAAGGCAAAGCAAGGCAAAGCAACGTAAAGCAAGGTAAAGCAAGGCAAGATAAATCTTGGCAAAGCAACACAAAGCAAGGTAAAGCAAGGCAAGGTAAAGCAAGACAAAGCAACGTAAAGCAAGGTAAAGCAATGCAAGGTAAAGCAAGGTAAATCAAGGTAAAGCATGGCAACGTAAATCAACGTAAAGCAAGGTAAAGAAAGGCAAGGCAAAGCAAGGTAAAGCAACGTAAAGCAAGGCAACATAAAGCAACATAAAGCAGGGTAAAGCAAGGCAAGGTAAAGCAAGGTAAAGCAAGGCAAGGTAAAGCAAGGCAAGGTAAAGCAAGGCATCGTAAAGGAACGTAAAGCAAGGCAACATAAAGGAACGTAAAGCAAGGAAACGTAAAGTAAGGCAACGTAAAGCAAGGCAACGTAAAGCAACGTAAAGCAAGGCAACGTAAAGCAACGTAAAGCAAGGCAACGTAAAGCAACGTAAAGCAAGGCAACGTAAACCAAGGCAACTTAAAGCAACGTAAAGCAAGACAACATAAAGCAAGGCCACGTAAAGCAACGTAAAGCAATCCAACGTAAAGCAAGCCAACGTAAAGCAAGCCAACGTAAGGAAACGTAAAGTAAGGCAACGTAAATCAAGGCAACGTAAAGCAAGGCAACGTAAGGCAACGTAAAGCAGGGCAATGTAAAGCAACGTAAAGCAAGGCAACGTAAGGCAACGTAAAGCAAGGCAAAGTAAAGCAAGGCAACGTAAAGCAACATAAAGCAAGGCAACGTAAAGCAAAGCAACGTAAGGAAACGTAAAGCAAGGGAACGTAAAGCAAGGAAACGTAAAGCAAGGCAACGTAAAGCAAGGGAAAGCAAGATAAAGCAAGGTAAAGCAAGGCAACGTAAAGCAACGTAAAGCAAGACAACGTAAAGCAACGTAAAGCAAGACAACGTAAAGCAACGTAAAGCAAGGTAAATCAACGTAAAGCAACGTAAAGCATGGTAAAGCAAGGCAACGAAATGCAAGGTAAAGCAAAGCAACGTAAAGCAACGTAAAGCAACGTAGAGCAAGGCAACGTAAAGCAACGTACAGCAAGGCAACGTAAAGCAACGTAAAGCAAGATAAAGCAAGGCAACGTAAAGCAAGGCTACGTAAAGCAACGTAAAGCAACGTAAAGCAAGGTAAAGAAAGGCAAAGTAAAGCAAGGTAAATCATGGAAACGTAAAGCAACGTAAAGCAAGGTAAAGCAAGGAAACGTAAAGCAACGTAAAGCAACGTAAAGCAAGGTAAATCAAGGCCACGTAAAGCAACGTAAAGCAAGGCAACGTAAAGCAAGGTAAAGAAAGGCAAAGCAACGTAAGGCAAGGTAAAGCAAGGCAACGTAAAGTAAGGCAAAGCAAGGCAAGGCAACGTATAGTAAGGCAAAGCAAGGCAAAGCAACGTAAAGCAAGGTAAAGCAAGGCAAGCTAAATCTTGGCAAAGCAACATAAAGCAAGGTAAAGCAAGGCAAGGTAAAGCAAGACAAAGCAACGTAAAGCAAGGTAAAGCAAGGTAAAGCAACGTAAAGCAAGGCAACGTAAAGCAACGTAAATAAGGCAACGTAAAGCAAGGCAACGTAAACCAAGGCAACTTAAAGCAACGTAAAGCAAGGCAACGTAAAGCAAGGCCATGTAAAGCAACGTAAAGCAAGTCAACGTAAAGCAAGCCAACGTAAAGCAAGCCAACGTAAGGAAACGTAAAGCAAGGCAACGTAAAGCAAGGCAACGTAAAGCAAGGCAACGTAAGGCAACGTAAATCAAGGCAACGTAAAGCAACGTAAAGCAAGGCAACGTAAGGCAACGTAAAGCAAGGCAAAGTAAAGCAAGGCAACGTAAAGCAACATAAAGCAAGGCAACGTAAATCAAAGCAACGTAAGGATACGTAAAGCAAGGGAACGTAAAGCAAGGAAACGTAAAGCAAGGCAACGTAAAGCTAAGTAAATCAAGGCAACGTAAAGGAGGGCAACGTAAGGCAACGTAAAGCGTCGTAAAGCAAGGCAAAGTAAAGAAAGGCAACGTAAGAAGGCAACGTAAAGCAAGGCGTAAAGCAACGTAAAGCAAGTCAACGTAAAGCAATGTAACGCAAGGCAACGTAAAGCAAGGCAACGTAAAGCAACGTAACGCAAAGCAACGTAAACTAAGGCAACGTAAAGCAAGGCAACGTAAAGCAACGTAAAGCAAGGCAACGTAAAGCAATGTAAAGCAAGGCAACGTAAACCAAGAAAAGCAAGACAAGGCAAGGAAACGTAAAGCAAGGCAAGGCATTGCAACGTAAAGCAAGGCAACATAAATCAAGGCAATGTAAAGCAAGGCAAGGCATTGCAACGTAAAGCAAGGCAAAATAAATCAAGGCAATGTAAAGCAAGGCAAGGCAACCTAAAGGAAGTCAAGGCAAGGCAACGTAAAGCAAGTCAAGGCAAGGAAACGTAAAGCAAGGCAACGTAAAGCAACTTAAAACAAGGTAACGTAAAGCAACGTAAAGCAAGGCAACGTAAAGCAAGGCAACGTAAAGCAACGTAAAGCAAGGCAACGTAAAGCAACGTAAAGCAAGGCAAGGCAAGGCAACGTAAAGCAATGTAAAGCAAGGCAACGTAAAGCAACGTAAAGCAAGGCAAGGCAAGGCAACGTAAAGCAAGGCAACGTAAAGCAACGTAAGGCAAGGCAACGTAAACCAACGTAAAGCAAGGCAAGGCAAGGAAACGTAAAGCAAGACAACGTAAAGCAACGTAAAGCAAGGCAACGTAAAGCAATTTAAAGCAAGGCAAAGTAAACCAAGAAAAGCAAGACAAGGCAAGGCAACGTAAAGCAAGGCAAGGCAAGGCAACGTAAAGCAAGGAAACGTAAAGCAACGTAAATCAAGGCAATGTAAAGCAACGTAAAGCAAGGCAACGTAAAGCAAGGCAAGGCAAGGTAACATAAAGCAAGGCAACGTAAAGCAAAGTAAAGCAAGGCAAGGCAAGGCAACGTAAAGCAAGGCAAGGCAAGGCAACCTAAAGCAAAGCAAGGTAAGGGAACGTAAAGCAAGGCAACGTAAAGCAACGTAAAGCAAGGCAACGTAAAGGAACCTAAAGCAAGGCAAAGTTAAGTAAGGCAACGTAAAGCAACGTAAAGCAAGGCAACATAAAGTAAGGCAACGTAAAGCAACGTAAGGAAACGTAAAGTAAGGCAACGTAAAGCAACGTAAAGCAAGGCAACGTAAAGCAAGGCAACGTAAAGCAACGTAAAGCAAGGCAACGTAAAGCAAGGCAAAGTAAAGCAACGTAAAGCCAGGCAAAGTAAAGCAAGGCAAGGCAACGTAAAGCAAGGCATCGTAAAGCAACGTAAAGAAAGGGAACGTAAATCAAGGAAACGTAAAGCAAGGCAACGTAAAGCAAAGTAAATCAAGGCAACGTAAAGGAAGGCAACGTAAGGCAACGTAACGCATCGTAAAGCAAGGCAAAGTAAAGCAAGGCATCGTAAAGCAACGTAAAGCAAAGTAAAGCAAGGTAAACAAGGTAAAGCAAGGTAAAGCAACGTAAAGCAAGGCAACGTAAAGCAAGGGAAAGCAAGATAAAGCAAGGTAAAGCAAGGCAACGTAAAGCAACGTAAAGCAAGACAACGTAAAGCAACGTAAAGCAAGACAACGTAAAGCAACGTAAAGCAAGGTAAATCAACGTAAAGCAACGTAAAGCATGGTAAAGCAAGGCAACGAAATGCAAGGTAAAGCAAAGCAACGTAAAGCAACGTAGAGCAAGGCAACGTAAAGCAACGTAAAGCAAGGTAAAGCAAGGCATCGTAAAGCAAGGCTACGTAAAGCAACGTAAAGCAACGTAAAGCAAGGTAAAGAAAGGCAAAGTAAAGCAAGGTAAATCATGGAAACGTAAAGCAACGTAAAGCAAGGTAAAGCAAGGAAACGTAAAGCAACGTAAAGCAACGTAAAGCAAGGTAAATCAAGGCCACGTAAAGCAACGTAAAGCAAGGCAACATAAAGCAAGGTAAAGAAAGGCAAAGCAACGTAAGGCAAGGTAAAGCAAGGCAACGTAAAGCAAAGTAAAGCAAGGCAAGGCAAGGCAACGTAAAGCAAGGCAAGGCAAGGCAACGTAAAGCAAAGCAAGGCAAGGGAACGTAAAGCAAGGCAACGTAAAGCAACGTAAAGCAAGGCAACGTAAAGGAACGTAAAGCAAGGCAAAGTTAAGTAAGGCAACGTAAAGCAACGTAAAGCAAGGCAACATAAAGTAAGGCAACGTAAAGCAACGTAAGGAAACGTAAAGTAAGGCAACGTAAAGCAACGTAAAGCAAGGCAACGTAAAGCAAGGCAACGTAAAGCAACGTAAAGCAAGGCAACGTAAAGCAAGGCAAAGTAAAGCAACGTAAAGCCAGGCAAAATAAAGCAAGGCAAGGCAACGTAAAGCAAGGCAACGTAAAGCAACGTAAAGCAAGGCAACGTAAAGCAAGGCAACATAAAGCAACGTAAAGCAAGGCAACGTAAAGCAAGGCAAAGTAAAGCAACGTAAAGCCAGGCAAAGTAAAGCAAGGCAAGGCAACGTAAAGCAAGGCAACGTAAAGCAACGTAAAGCAACGTAAAGTAAGGTAAATCAAGGCAACGTAAAGCAACGTAAAGCAAGGCAACGTAAAGCAAGGTAAAGAAAGGCAAAGCAACGTAAGGCAAGGTAAAGCAAGGCAACGTAAAGTAAGGCAAAGCAAGGCAAAGCAACGTAAAGCAAGGTAAAGCAAGGCAAGGTAAAGCAAGACAAAGCAACGTAAAGCAAGGTAAAGCAAGGTAAAGCAACGTAAAGCAAGGCAACGTAAAGCAACGTAAATAAGGCAACGTAAAGCAACGTAAAGCAAGGCAACGTAAACCAAGGCAACTTATAGCAACGTAAAGCAAGGCAACGTAAAGCAAGGCCATGTAAAGCAACGTAAAGCAAGTCAACGTTAAGCCAGCCAACGTAAAGCAAGCCAACGTAAGGCAACGTAAATCAAGACAACGTAAAGCAACGTAAAGCAAGGCAACGTAAAGCAATGTAAAGCAAGGGAAAGTAAACCAAGAAAAGCAAGACAAGGCAAGGCAACGTAAAGCAAGGCAAGGCAAGGAACGTAAAGCAAGGAAACGTAAAGCAACGTAAATCAAGGCAATGTAAAGCAACGTAAAGCAAGGCAACGTAAAGCAAGGCAAGGCAAGGTAACATAAAGCAAGGCAACGTAAAGCAAAGTAAAGCAAGGCAAGGCAAGGCAACGTAAAGCAAGGCAAGGCAAGGCAACGTAAAGCAAAGCAAGGCAAGGGAACGTAAAGCAAGGCAACGTAAAGCAACGTAAAGCAAGGCAACGTAAAGGAACGTAAAGCAAGGCAAAGTTAAGTAAGGCAACGTAAAGCAACGTAAAGCAAGGCAACATAAAGTAAGGCAACGTAAAGCAACGTAAGGAAACGTAAAGTAAGGCAACGTAAAGCAACGTAAAGCAAGGCAACGTAAAGCAACGTAAAGCAAGGCAACGTAAAGCAAGGCAAAGTAAAGCAACGTAAAGCCAGGCAAAATAATGCAAGGCAAGGCAACGTAAAGCAAGGCAACGTAAAGCAACGTAAAGCAAGGCAACGTAAAGCAAGGCAACGTAAAGCAACGTAAAGCAAGGCAACGTAAAGCAAGGCAAAGTAAAGCAACGTAAAGCCAGGCAAAGTAAAGCAAGGCAAGGCAACATAAAGCAAGGCAACGTAAAGCAACGTAAAGCAACGTAAAGTAAGGTAAATCAAGGCAACGTAAAGCAAGGCAACGTAAAGCAAGGTAAAGAAAGGCAAAGCAACGTAAGGCAAGGTAAAGCAAGGCAACGTAAAGTAAGGCAAAGCAAGGCAAAGCAAGATAAAGCAAGGTAAAGCAAGGCAAGGTAAAGCAAGGTAAATCAAGGTAAAGCAATGCAAGGTAAAGCAAGGTAAATCAAGGTAAAGCATGGCAACGTAAAGCAACGTAAAGCAAGGTAAAGAAAGGCAAGGCAAAGCAAGGTAAAGCAACGTAAAGCAAGGCAAAATAAAGCAACATAAAGCAGGGTAAAGCAAGGCAAGGTAAAGCAAGGTAAAGCAAGGCAAGGTAAAGCAAGGCATCGTAAAGGTACGTAAAGCAAGGCAACATAAAGGAACGTAAAGCAAGGAAACGTAAAGTAAGGCAACTTAAAGCAAGGCAACATAAAGCAACGTAAAGCAAGGCAACGTAAAGCAACGTAAAGCAAGGCAACGTAAAGCAACGTAAAGAAAGGCAACGTAAACCAAGGCAACTTAAAGCAACGTAAAGCAAGACAACGTAAAGCAAGGCCACGTAAAGCAACGTAAAGCAATCCAACGTAAAGCAAGCCAACGTAAAGCAAGCCAACGTAAGGAAACGTAAAGTAAGGCAACGTAAATCAAGGCAAAGTAAAGCAAGGTAAGGTAAAGCAAGGCAAAGTAAAGCAAGGTAAGGTAAAGCAAGGCAACGTAAAGCAAGGCAACGTAAGGCAACGTAAAGCAGGGCAATGTAAAGCAACGTAAAGCAAGGCAACGTAAGGCAACGTAAAGCAAGGCAAAGTAAAGCAAGGCAACGTAAAGCAACATAAAGCAAGGCAACGTAAAGCAAAGCAACGTAAGGAAACGTAAAGCAAGGGAACGTAAAGAAAGGAAACGTAAAGCAAGGCAACGTAAAGCAAAGTAAATCAAGGCAACGTAAAGGAAGGCAACGTAAGGCAACGTAAAGCATCGTAAACAAGGCAAAGTGAAGCAAGGCAATGTAAAGCAACGTAAAGCAAGGCAACGTAAAGCAACGTAAAGCAAGGCAACGTAAAGCAATGCAAGGCAAGGCAACGTAAAGGAAGGCAACGTAAAGCAACGTAAAGCAAGGCAAGGCAACGTAAAGCAAAGTAAAGCAAGGCAACGTAAAGCAAGGCAACGTAAAGCAACGTAACGCAAAGCAACGTAAAGTAAGGCAACGTAAAGCAAGGCAAGGTAAGGCAACATAAAGCAAGGCAACGTAAAGCAACGTAAAGCAAGGCAACATAAAGCAAGGCAAAGCAACGTAAAGCAAGGTAAAGCAAGGCAAGGTAAAGCAAGGTAAATCAAGGTAAAGCAATGCAAGGTAAAGCAAGGTAAATCAAGGTAAAGCATGGCAACGTAAAGCAACGTAAAGCAAGGTAAAGAAAGGCAAGGCAAAGCAAGGTAAAGCAACGTAAAGCAAGGCAAAATAAAGCAACATAAAGCAGGGTAAAGCAAGGCAAGGTAAAGCAAGGTAAAGCAAGGCAAGGTAAAGCAAGGCATCGTAAAGGTACGTAAAGCAAGGCAACATAAAGGAACGTAAAGCAAGGAAACGTAAAGTAAGGCTACGTAAAGCAAGGCAACATAAAGCAACGTAAAGCAAGGCAACGTAAAGCAACGTAAAGCAAGGCAACGTAAAGCAACGTAAAGCAAGGCAACGTAAACCAAGGCAACTTAAAGCAACGTAAAGCAAGACAACGTAAAGCAAGGCCACGTAAAGCAACGTAAAGCAATCCAACGTAAAGCAAGACAACGTAAAGCAAGCCAACGTAAGGAAACGTAAAGTAAGGCAACGTAAATCAAGGCAAAGTAAAGCAAGGTAAGGTAAAGCAAGGCAACGTAAAGCAAGGCAACATAAGGCAACGTAAAGCAGGGCAATGTAAAGCAACGTAAAGCAAGGCAACGTAAGGCAACGTAAAGCAAGGCAAAGTAAAGCAAGGCAAGGTAAAGCAACATAAAGCAAGGCAACGTAAAGCAAAGCAACGTAAGGAAATGTAAAGCAAGGGAACGTAAAGAAAGGAAACGTAAAGCAAGGCAACGTAAAGCAAAGTAAATCAAGGCAACGTAAAGGAAGGCAACGTAAGGCAACGTAAAGCATCGTAAACAAGGCAAAGTAAAGCAAGGCAATGTAAAGCAACGTAAAGCAAGGCAACGTAAAGCAAGGCAACGTAAGGCAACGTAAAGCAAGGCAACGTAAAGCAAGGCAACGTAAATCAACATAAAGAAAGGCAACGTAAAGCAAGGCAACATAAAGCAACATAAAAAAGGCAACGTAAAGCAAGGCAACGTAAGGCAACGTAAAGCAACATAATGCAAGGCAACCTTAAGCAACGCAAGGTAACGTAAAGCAAGGCAACGTAATGCAAGGCATCGTAAAGCAACGTAAAGCAAGGGAACGTAAATCAAGGAAACGTAAAGCAAGGCAACGTAAAGCAAAGTAAATCAAGGCAACGTAAAGGAAGGCAACGTAAGGCAACGTAACGCATCGTAAAGCAAGGCAAAGTAAAGCAAGGCATCGTAAAGCACCGTAAAGCAAAGTAAAGCAAGGTAAACAAGGTAAAGCAAGGTAAAGCAACGTAAAGCAAGGCAACGTAAAGCAAGGGAAAGCAAGATAAAGCAAGGTAAAGCAAGGCAACGTAAAGCAACGTAAAGCAAGACAACGTAAAGCAACGTAAAGCAAGACAACGTAAAGCAACGTAAAGCAAGGTAAATCAACGTAAAGCAACGTAAAGCATGGTAAAGCAAGGCAACGAAATGCAAGGTAAAGCAAAGCAACGTAAAGCAACGTAAAGCAACGTAGAGCAAGGCAACGTAAAGCAACGTACAGCAAGGCAACGTAAAGCAAGGTAAAGCAAGGCAACGTAAAGCAAGGCTACGTAAAGCAACGTAAAGCAACGTAAAGCAAGGTAAAGAAAGGCAAAGTAAAGCAAGGTAAATCATGGAAACGTAAAGCAACGTAAAGCAAGGTAAAGCAAGGAAACGTAAAGCAACGTAAAGCAACGTAAAGCAAGGTAAATCAAGGCCACGTAAAGCAACGTAAAGCAAGGCAACGTAAAGCAAGGTAAAGAAAGGCAAAGCAACGTAAGGCAAGGTAAAGCAAGGCAACGTAAAGTAAGGCAAAGCAAGGCAAAGCAACGTAAAGCAAGGTAAAGCAAGGCAAACTAAATCTTGGCAAAGCAACATAAAGCAAGGTAAAGCAAGGCAAGGTAAAGCAAGACAAAGCAACGTAAAGCAAGGTAAAGCAAGGTAAAGCAACGTAAAGCAAGGCAACGTAAAGCAACGTAAATAAGGCAACGTAAAGCAACGTAAAGCAAGGCAACGTAAACCAAGGCAACTTAAAGCAACGTAAAGCAAGGCAACGTAAAACAAGGCCATGTAAAGCAACGTAAAGCAAGTCAACGTAAAGCAAGCCAACGTAAAGCAAGCCAACGTAAGGCAACGTAAAGCAAGGCAACGTAAAGCAAGGCAACGTAAAGCAAGGCAACGTAAAGCAAGGCAACGTAAGGCAACGTAAATCAAGGCAACGTAAAGCAACGTAAAGCAAGGCAACGTAAGGCAACGTAAAGCAAGGCAAAGTAAAGCAAGGCAACGTAAAGCAACATAAAGCAAGGCAACGTAAATCAAACAACGTAAGGATACGTAAAGCAAGGGAACGTAAAGCAAGGAAACGTAAAGCAAGGCAACGTAAAGCAAAGTAAATAAAGGCAACGTAAAGGAAGGCAACGTAAGGCAACGTAAAGCGTCGTAAAGCAAGGCAAAGTAAAGAAAGGCAACGTAAAGCAACGTAAAGCAAGGCAACGTAAAGCAACGTAAAGCAAGGCAACGTAAAGCAACGTAAAGCAAGTCAACGTAAAGCAATGTAAAGGCAAGGCAACGTAAAGCAACGTAACGCAAAGCAACGTAAACTAAGGCAACGTAAAGCAAGGCAACGTAAAGCAACGTAAAGCAAGGCAACGTAAAGCAATGTAAAGCAAGGCAACGTAAACCAAGAAAAGCAAGACAAGGCAAGGAAACGTAAAGCAAGGCAAGGCATTGCAACGTAAAGCAAGGCAACATAAATCAAGGCAATGTAAAGCAAGGCAAGGCAAGGCAACCTAAAGGAAGTCAAGGCAAGGCAACGTAAAGCAAGTCAAGGCAAGGAAACGTAAAGCAAGGCAACGTAAAGCAACTTAAAACAAGGTAACGTAAAGCAACGTAAAGCAAGGCAACGTAAAGCAAGGCAACGTAAAGCAACGTAAAGCAAGGCAACGTAAAGCAACGTAAAGCAAGGCAAGGCAAGGCAACGTAAAGCAAGGCAACGTAAAGCAATGTAAAGCAAGGCAACGTAAAGCAACGTAAAGCAAGGCAAGGCAAGGCAACGTAAAGCAAGGCAACGTAAAGCAACGTAAAGCAAGGCAACGTAAACCAACGTAAAGCAAGGCAAGGCAAGGAAACGTAAAGCAAGACAACGTAAAGCAACGTAAAGCAAGGCAACGTAAAGCAATGTAAAGCAAGGCAAAGTAAACCAAGAAAAGCAAGACAAGGCAAGGCAACGTAAAGCAAGGCAAGGCAACGTAAAGCAAGGAAACGTAAAGCAACGTAAATCAAGGCAATGTAAAGCAACGTAAAGGAAGGCAACGTAAAGCAAGGCAAGGCAAGGTAACATAAAGCAAGGCAACTTAAAGCAAAGTAAAGCAAGGCAAGGCAAGGCAACGTAAAGCAAAGCAAGGCAAGGGAACGTAAAGCAAGGCAACGTAAAGCAACGTAAAGCAAGGCAACGTAAAGGAACGTAAAGCAAGGCAAAGTTAAGTAAGGCAACGTAAAGCAACGTAAAGCAAGGCAACGTAAAGCAAGGCAAAGTAAAGCAACGTAAAGCAAGGCAACGTAAAGCAAGGCAAAGTAAAGCAACGTAAAGCCAGGCAAAGTAAAGCAAGGCAAGGCAACTTAAAGCAAGGCATCGTAAAGCAACGTAAAGCAAGGGAACGTAAATCAAGGAAACGTAAAGCAAGGCAACGTAAAGCAAAGTAAATCAAGGCAACGTAAAGGAAGGCAACGTAAGGCAACGTAACGCATCGTAAAGCAAGGCAAAGTAAAGCAAGGCATCGTAAAGCAACGTAAAGCAAAGTAAAGCAAGGTAAACAAGGTAAAGCAAGGTAAAGCAACGTAAAGCAAGGCAACGTAAAGCAAGGGAAAGCAAGATAAAGCAAGGTAAAGCAAGGCAACGTAAAGCAACGTAAAGCAAGACAACGTAAAGCAAGACAACGTAAAGCAAGGGAAAGCAAGATAAAGCAAGGTAAAGCAAGGCAACGTAAAGCAACGTAAAGCAAGACAACGTAAAGCAACGTAAAGCAAGACAACGTAAAGCAACGTAAAGCAAGGTAAATCAACGTAAAGCAACGTAAAGCATGGTAAAGCAAGACAACGAAATGCAAGGTAAAGCAAAGCAACGTAAAGCAACGTAAAGCAACGTAGAGCAAGGCAACGTAAAGCAACGTTCAGCAAGGCAACGTAAAGCAACGTAAATCAAGGTAAAGCAAGGCAACGTAAAGTAAGGCTACATAAAGCAACGTAAAGCAACGTAAAGCAAGGTAAAGAAAGGCAAAGTAAAGCAAGGTAAATCATGGAAAAGTAAAGCAACGTAAAGCAAGGTAAAGCAAGGAAACGTAAAGCAACGTAAAGCAACGTAAAGCAAGGTAAATCAAGGCCACGTAAAGCAACGTAAAGCAAGGCAACGTAAAGCAAGGTAAAGAAAGGCAAAGCAATGTAAGGCAAGGTAAAGCAAGGCAACGTAAAGTAAGGCAAAGCAAGGCAAAGCAACGTAAAGCAAGGTAAAGCAAGGCAAGCTAAATCTTGGCAAAGCAACATAAAGCAAGGTAAAGCAAGGCAAGGTAAAGCAAGACAAAGCAACGTAAAGCAAGGTAAAGCAACGTAAAGCAAGGCAACGTAAAGCAACGTAAATAAGGCAACGTAAAGCAACGTAAAGCAAGGCAACGTAAACCAAGGCAACTTAAAGCAACGTAAAGCAAGGCAAAGTAAAGCAAGGCCATGTAAAGCAACGTAAAGCAAGTCAACGTAAAGCAAGCCAACGTAAAGCAAGCCAACGTAAGGCAACGTAAAGCAAGGCAACGTAAAGCAAGGCAACGTAAGGCAACGTAAATCAAGGCAACGTAAAGCAACGTAAAGCAAGGCAACGTAAGGCAACGTAAAGCAAGGCAAAGTAAAGCAAGGCAACGTAAAGCAACATAAAGCAAGGCAACGTAAATCAAAGCAACGTAAGGGTACGTAAAGCAAGGGAACGTAAAGCAAGGAAACGTAAAGCAAGGCAACGTAAAGCAAAGTAAATCAAGGCAACGTAAAGGAAGGCAACGTAAGGCAACGTAAAGCGTCGTAAAGCAAGGCAAAGTAAAGAAAGGCAACGTAAAGCAACGGAAAGCAAGGCAACGTAAAGCAACGTAAAGCAAGGCAACGTAAAGCAATGTAAGGCAAGGCAACGTAAAGCAAGGCAACGTAAAGCAACGTAACGCAAAGCAACGTAAACTAAGGCAACGTAAAGCAAGGCAACGTAAAGCAACGTAAAGCAAGGCAACGTAAAGCAATGTAAAGCAAGGCAACGTAAACCAAGAAAAGCAAGACAAGGCAAGGAAACGTAAAGCAAGGCAAGGCATTGCAACGTAAAGCAAGGCAACGTAAAACAACGTAAATTAAGGCAATGTAAAGCAACGTAAAGCAAGGCAAGGCAAGGCAACGTAAAGCAAGGCAACGTAAACCAACGTGAAGCAAGGCAAGGCAAGGCAACGTAAAGCAAGACAACGTAAAGCAACGTAAAGCAAGGCAACGTAAAGCAATTTAAAGGAAGGCAACGTAAACCAAGAAAAGAAAGACAAGGCAAGGCAACGTAAAGCAAGGCAAGGCAAGGCAACGTAAAGCAAGGCAACGTAAAGCAACGTAAAGCAAGGCAATGAAAAGCAACGTAAAGCAAGGCAAAGTAAAGCAAGGCAAGTCAAGGCAACGTAAAGCAAGGCAACGTAAAGCAAAGTAAAGCAAGGCAAGTCAAGGCAACTTAAAGCACAGCAAGGCAAGGCAACGTAAACAAGGAAACGTAAAGCAACGTAAAGCAAGGCAACGTAAAGCAAGGCAACGTAAAGCAACGTAAAAAAGACAACGTAAATTAAGGCAAAGCAAGGCAACGTAAAGCAAGGCAACGTAAAGCAAGGGAACGTAAAGCAACGTAAAGCAAGGCAACGTAAAGCACCGTAAAGCAAGGCAAGGCAAGGCAACGTAAAGCAATGTAAAGCAAGGAAACGTAAAGCAACGTAAAGCAAGGCAAGGCAAGGCAACGTAAAGCAACGTAAAGCAAGGCAATGCAAGGCAACGTAAAGCAAGGCAACGTAAAGCAAGGCAAAGTAAATCAGCGTAAAGCAAGGCAAAGTAAAGCAATGTAAAGCAAGGCAACGTAAACCAAGAAAAGCAGGGCAAGGCAAGGCAACGTAAAGCAAGGCAAGGCAAGGCAACGTAAAGCAACGCAAAGTAAAGCAACGTAAAGCAAGACAATGAAAAGCAACGTAAAGCAAGGCAAATTAAAGCAAGGCAACGTAAGGCAACATAAAGTAAGGCAACGTAAAGCAATGTAAGTCAACGTAAAATAAGGCAAGGTAAATCAACGTAAATCAAGGAAACGTAAAGCAAGGCAACGTAAAGCAACATAAAGCAAGGCAACGTAAAACAAGGCAAAGTAAAGCAACATAAAGCAAGACAACGTAAAGTAAGGCAAAGTAAAGCAACGTAAAGCAAGGCAACGTAAAGCAAGGCAACGTAAAGCAACGTAAAGTAAGGCAACTTAAGGCAACGTAAAGGAAGGCAACGTAAAATAAGGCAACGTAAGGCAGCGTAAAGCAAGGCAACGTATAGCAAAGTAAAGCAAGAACACGTAAAGTAAGGCAACGTAAGGCAACGTAAAGTAAGGCAACGTAAAGCAACGTAAAGCAAGGCAACGTAAAGCAAGGCAATGTAAAGCAACATAAAGCAAGGCAACGTGAAGCAAGACAACGTAAGGCAACGTAAAGCAAGGCAACGTAAAGCAACGTAAAGCAAGGCAACGTAAAGTATCATAAAGCAAGGCAACGTAAAGCAAGGCAACATAAAGCAACGTAGAGCAAGTCAACGTAAAGCAAGGCAACGTAAAGCAAGCCAACGTAAGGAAACGTAAAGCAAGGCAACGTAAAGCAAGGCAACGTAAAGCAAGGCAACGTAAGGCAACGTAAAGCAAGGCAATGTAAAGCAACGTAAAGCAAGGCAACGTAAGGCAACGTAAAGCAAGGCAAAGTAAAGCAAGGCAACGTAAAGCAACATGAAGCAAGGCAACGTAAAGCAAGGCAACGTAAGGCAACATAAAGCAACATAAAGCAAGGCAACTTAAAGCAACCTAAGATAACGTAAAGCAAGGCAACGTAAAGCAAGATATCGTAAAGCAACGTAAAGCAAGGGAACGTAAAGCAAGGAAAGGTAAAGCAAGGAAACGTAAAGCAAAGTAAATCAATGCAACGTAAAGGAAGGCAACGTAAGGCAACGTAAAGCATAGTAAAGCAAGGCAAAGTAAAGCAAGGCAACGTAAAGCAACGTAAAGCAAGGCAACGTAAAGCAACGTAAAGCAAGGAAACGTAAAGCAACGTATAGCAAGTCAACGTGAAGCAATGCAAGGCAAGGCAACGTAAAGCAAGGCAACGTAAAGTAAGGCAACGTACAGCAAGGCAAGGCAACGTAAAGCAACATAAAGCAAGGCAACGTAAAGCAAGGAAACGTAAAGCAACGTAACGCAAAGCAACGTAATGTAAAGCAACGTAAAGCAAGGCAACGTAAAGCAACGTAAAGCAAGGCAACGTAAAGCAATGTAAACCAAGGCAAGGTAAGGCAACGTAAAGCAAGGCAACGTAAAGAAACGTAAAGCAAGGGAACGTAAAGCAAGGCAAGGCAACGTAAAGCAAGTCAAGGCAAGGCAACGTAAAGCAAATCAAGGCAAGGAAACGTAAAGCAAGGCAACGTAAAGCAACGTAAAACAATGCAACGTTAAGTAAGGCAAAGCAAGGCAACGTAAAGCAAGGCACCGTAAAGCAAGGCAACGTAAAACAATGTAAAGCAAGGCAACGTAAAGCAACTTAAAGCAAGGCAAGGCAAGGCAACGTAAAGCAAGGCAACGTAAAGCAATGTAAAGCAAGGCAACGTAAAGCAACGTAAAGCAAGGCAAGGCAAGGCAACGTAAACAAGGCAACGTAAAGCAACGTAAAGCAAGGGAATGTAAACCAACGTAAAGCAATGCAAGGCAATTCATCGTGAAGCAAGACAACGTAAAGCAACGTGAAGCAAGGCAACGTAAAGCAATGTAAAGCAAGGCAATGTAAACCAAGAAAAGCAAGACAAGGCAAGGCAACGTAAAGCAAGGCAAGGCAAGGCTACTTAAATCAAGGCAACGTAAAGCAAGGCATTATAAAGCAAGGCAAGGCAAGGCAACATAAAGGAAGTAAAGGCAAGGCAACGTAAAGCAAGGCAAGGCAAAATAAAGCAAGTCAAGGCAAGGAAACGTAAAGCAAGGCAACGTAAAGCAACTTAAAACAAGGCAACGTAAAGCAACGTAAAGCAAGGCAACTTAAAGCAACGTAAAGCAAGGCAAGGCAAGGCAACGTAAATCAAGGCAACGTAAAGCAATGTAAAGCAAGGCAACGTAAAGCAACGTAAAGCAAGGCAAGGCAAGGCAACGTAAAGCAACGTAAAGCAAGACAACGTAAACCAACGTAAAGCAAGGCAAGGCAACGTAAAGCAAGACAACGTAAAGCAACGTAAAGCAAGGCAATGTAAAGCAATGTAAAGCAAGGCAACGTAAACCAAAAAAAGCAAGACAAGACAAGGAAACGTACAGCAAGGCAAGGCAAGGAAACGTAAAGCAAGGCAACGTAAAGCAACGTAAATCAAGGCAATGTAAAGCAAAGTAAAGCAAGGCAAAGTAAATCAAGTCAAGGCAAGGCAACATAAATCAAGGCAACGTAAAGCAACGTAAAGCAAGGCAAGGCAACGCAAAGCAAAGCAAGGCAAGGCAACGTAAAGCAAAGCAACGTAAAGCAACATAAAGAAAGGCAACGTAAAGCAACGTAAAGCAAGGCAAAGTTAAGTAAGGCAACGTAAAGCAACGTAAAGCAAGGCAACTTAAATTAAGGCAACATAAAGCAACGTAAGGCAACGTAAAGTAAGACAACGTAAAGCAACGTAAAGCAAGGAAACGTAAAGCAAGGCAACGTAAAGCAACGTAAAGAAAGGCAACGTAAAGCAACGTAAAGCAAGACAACGTAAAGTAAGGCAAAGTAAAGCAAGGTAAAGCAGGCAACGTAAAGCAAGGCAACGTAAAGCAAGGCAACGTAACGCAACGTAAAGTAAAGCAACGCAAAGCAACGTAAAGCAAGGCAACGTAAAGCAAGGCAACGGAAAGCAAGGCAACATAAAGCAACATAAAGTAAAGCAACGTAAATTAAAGGCAACATAAGGCAAGGTAAAGCAAGGCAACGTAAAGTAAGGCAACGTAAGTCAACGTAAAGCAAGGCAACGTATAGCAAAGTTAAGCAAGACAACGTAAAGTTAGGCAACGTAAGGCAACGTAAAGTAAGGCAACGTAAATCAACGTAAACAAGGCAACGTAAAGCAACGTAAAGCAAGGCAACGTAAAGCATGGCAACGTAAAGCAACGTAAAGTATAGCAACGTAAAGCAACGTAAATCAAGGCAAACTAAAGCAAGGTAAAGCAAGGCAACGTAAAGCATGGCAACGTAAAGCAACGTAAAGTAAGGCAACGTAAATTAAGGCAACGTAAGGCAAAGTAAAGCAAGGCAACGTTAAATAAGGCAACGTAAGGCAACGTAAAGCAAGGCAACGTATAGCAAAGTAAAGCAAGGGAACGTGAAGTAAGACAACGTAAGGCAACGTAAAGCAAGGCAACGTAAAGCAACATAAAGCAAGGCAACGTAAAACAAGGAAATGTAAGTCAACGCAAAACAAGGCAACATAAAGCAAGGAAACGTAAAGCAAGCCAATGTAAGGCAACGTAAATTAAGGCAACTTAAAGAAAGGCAACGTAAAGCAAGGCAACGTAAAGCAAGGCAACGTAAGGCAACGTAAAGCAAGGCAATGTATAGCAAGGCAACGTAAAGCAACGTAAAGGAAGGCAACGTAAAACAAGACAACGTAAAGCAACATAAAGCAAGGCAACGTAAAACAAGGCAACGTAAGGCAACGTAAGGCAACGTAAAGCAACATAAAGCAAGGCAACTTAAAGCAACGTAAGGTAACGTAAAGCAAGGCAACGTAAAGCAAGGCATCGTAAAGCAATGTAAAGGAAGGGAACGTAAAGAAAGGAAACGTAAAGCAAGGCAACGTAAAGCAAATTAAATCAAGGCAACGTAAAGGAAGGCAACGTAAGGAAACGTACAGCATCGTAAAGCAAGGCAAAGTAAAGCAAGGCAACGTAAAGCAACGTAAAGCAAGGCAACGTAAAGGAAGGCAACGTAAGGCAAGGAAACGTAAAGCAACGTAAAGCAACGTAAAGCAAGGCAACGTAAAGCAACGTAAAGCAAGGCAAGGTAAGGCAAAGTAAAGCAAGGCAACGTAAAGCAACATAAAGCAAGGAAACGTAAAGCAAGGCAAGGCAAGGCAACAATAAAGCAAGGCAACGTAAAGCAACGTAAAGCAAGTCAAGGCAAGGAAACGTAAAGCAAGGCAACGTAAACCAAGAAAAGCAAGACAAGGCAAGGCAACGTAAAGCAAGGCAAGGCAAGGCAATGTAAAGCAAGGCAACGTAAAGCAACGTAAAGCAAGGCAAGGCAAGGCAACGTAAAGCAAGGCAAGGCAAGGCAACGTAAAGCAAAGGAAGGCAAGGCAACGTAAAGAGACCTAAAGCAAGGCAACGTAAAGCAACGTAAAGCAAGGCAAAGTTAAGTAAGGCAACGTAAAGCAACGTAAAGCAAGGCAACGTAAAGTAAGGCAACGTAAAGCAACGTAAGGCAACGTAAAGTAAGGAAACTTAAAGCAACGTAAAGCAAGGAAACGTAAAGCAGGGCAACGTAAAGCAACGTAAAGCAAGGCAAGGTAAAGCAAGGCAACGTAAAGCAACGTAAAGTAAAGCAATGTAAAGCAACGTAAAGCAACGTAAAGCAAGGCAACGTAAAGCAAGGCAAGGTAAAGCAAGGCAACGTAAAGTAAGGCAACGTAAGGCAACGTAAAGTAAGGCAACGTAAGGCAATGTAAAGCAAGGCAACGTATTGCAAAGTAAAGCAAGGCAACGTAAAGTAGAGGCAACGTAAGTCAACGTAAAGCAAGGCAACGTATAACAAAGTAAAGCAAGGCAACGTAAAGTTCGGCAACGTAAGGCAACGTAAAGTAAGGCAACGTAAAGCAACATAAAGCAAGGAAACGAAAAGCAGGGCAACGTAAAGCAACGTAAAGCAAGGCAACGTAAAGCAAGGCAACGTAAAGCAACGTAAAGCAAGACAACGTAAAGCAAGGCAACGTAAAGCAACGTAAAGCAAGACAACGTAAAGTAAGGCAACGTAAAGCAACGTAAAGCAAGTCAACGTAAAGCAAGGCAACGTAAAGCAACGTAAAGTAAAGCAACGTAAAGCAAAGTAAAGCAACGTAAATCAAAGCAAAGTAAAGCAACGTAAAGCAAGGCAACGTAAAGGAAGGCAACGTAAAGCAACGTGAAGTAAGGCAACGTAAAGTAAGGCAACGTAAGGCAACGTAAAGCAAGGCAACGTAAAATAAGGCAACGTAAGGCAGCGTAAAGCAAGGCAACTTATAGCAAAGTAAAGCAAGGACACGTAAAGTAAGGCAACATAAGGCAACGTAAAGAAAGCCAACGTAAAGCAAGGCAACGTAAAGCAAGGCAACGTAAGGCAACGTAAAGCAAGGCAACGTAAAGCAACGTAAAGCAAGGCAACGTAAGGCAACGTAAAGTAAGGCAAAGTAAAGCAATATAAAGCAAGGCAACGTAAAGCAAGGCAACGTAAGGCAACGTAAAGCAACATAAAGCAAGGCAACGTAAAGCAAGGCATCGTAAAGCAAGGCATCGTAAAGCAACGTAAAGCAAGGGAACGTAAAGCAAGGAAATGTAAAGCAAGGCAACGTAAAGCAAAGTAAATCAAGGCAACGTAAAGGAAGGCAACGTAAGGTCATGTAAAGCATCGTAAAGCAAGGCAAAGTAAAGCAAGGCAACGTAAATCAACGTAAAGCAGGGCAAAGTAAAGCAACGTAAAGCAAGGCAACGTAAAGCAATGCAAGGCAAGGCAACGTAAAGCAAGGCAACGTAAAGCAACGTAAAGCAAGGCAAGGCAACGTAAAGCAACGTAAAGCAAGGCAACATAAAGCAAGGCAACGTAAAGCAACGTAAAGCAAGGCAACGTAAAGCAACGTAAAGCAAGGCAAGGTAAGGCAACGTAAAGCAAGGCAACTTAAAGCAACGTAAATCAAGGCAACGTAAAGCAAGGCAAGGCAAGGCAACATAAAGCAAGGCAACGTAAAGCAACGTAAAACAAGGCAACGTAAAGCAATGTAAAGCAACGCAACGTAAAGTAAGGCAAAGCAAGGCAACGTAAAGCAAGGCAACTTAAAGCAAGGCAACGTAAAGCAATGTAAAGCAAGGCAACGTAAAGCAACGTAAAGCAAGGCAAGGCAAGGCAACGTAAAGCAAGGCAACTTAAAGCAACGTAAAGCAAGGCAACGTAAACCAACGTAAAGCAAGGCAATGCAAGGCAACGTAAAGCAAGACAACGTAAAGCAACGTAAAGCAAGGCAATGTAAAGCAATGTAAAGCAAGGCAACGTAAACCAAGAAAAACAAGACAAGGCAAGGCAAAGTAAAGCAAGGCAACGCAAGGCAACGTAAAGCATGGCAACGTAAAGCAAGGCAATATAAAGCAAGGCAAGGCAAGGCAACGTAAAGCAAGTCAAGGCAAGGAAACGTAAAGCAAGGCAACGTAAAGCAACTTAAAACAAGGCAACGTAAAGCAACGTAAAGCAAGGCAACGTAAAGTAAGGCAAAGCAAGGCAACGTAAAGCAAGGCAACGTAAAGCAAGGCAACGTAAAGCAAGGCAACGTAAAGCAACGTAAAGCAAGGCAAATTAAAGCAACGTAAAGCAAGGCAAGGCAAAGTAAAGCAAGGCAACGTAAAGCAATGCAAAGCAAGGCAACGTAAAGCAAGCCAACGTAAAGCAAGGCAACGTAAAGCAACGTAAAGCAAGGCAAATTAAAGTAACGTAAATCAAGGCAAGGCAACATAAAGCAAGACAACGTAAAGCAACGTAAAGCAAGGATACGTAAAGCAATGTAAAGCAAGGCAACGTAAACCAAGAAAAGCAAGACAAGGCAAGGCAACGTAAAGCAAGGTAAGGCAAGGCAACTTAAAGCAAGGCAACGTAAAGCAACGTAAATCAAGGCAATGTAAAGCAACGTAAGGCAAGGCAACGTAAAGCAAGGCAAGGCAAGGCAACATAAAGCAAGGCAACGTAAAGCAAAGTAAAGCAAGGCAAGGCAAGGCAACGTAAAGCAAGGCAAGGCAGGGCAATGTAAAGCAAAGCAAAGCAAGGCAACGTAAAGCAACGTAAAGCAAGGCAAAGATAAGTAAGGCAAAGTAAAGCAACGTAAAGCAAGGCAACGTAAAGTAAGGCAACGTAAAGCAACGTAAGGCAACGTAAAGTAAAGCAACGTAAAGCAACGTAAAGCAACGTAAAGCAAGGCAACGTAAAGCAAGGAAACGTAAAGCAAGGCAAGGTAAGGTAATGTAAAATAAGGCAACTTAAGGCAATGTAAAGCAAGGCAACGTATAGCAAAGTAAAGCAAGGCAACGTAAAGTTAGGCAACGTAAGGCAACGTAAAGTTAGGCAACGTAAGGCAACGTAAAGTAAGGCAACGTAAAGCAACGTAAAGCAAGGCAACGAAAAGAAAGGCAATGTAAAGCAACGTAAAGCAAGACAACGTAAAGTAAGGCAACGTAAAGCAACGTAAAGCAAGTCAACGTAAAGCAAGGAAACGTAAAGCAACGTAAAGTAAAGCAACCTAAAGCAACGTAAAGCAACGTAAATCAAGGCAAAATAAAGCAACGTAAAGCAAGGCAACGTAAAGGAAGGCAACGTAAAGCAACGTAAATTAAGGCAACGTAAAGTATGGCAATGTAAGGCAACGTAAAGCAAGGCAACGAAAAGCAATGTAAAGCAAGGGAACGTAAAGCAAGGCAACATAAAGCAACGTAAAGCAAGGCAAAGTAAACCAAGAAAAGCAAGACAAGGCAAGGCAACGTAAAGCAAGGCAAGGCAAGGCAATGTAAAGCAAGGTAACGTAAAGCAACGTAAAGCAAGGCAAGGCAAGGCAACGTAAAGCAAGGCAAGGCAAGGCAACGTATAGCAAAGGAAGGCAAGGCAACGTAAAGCAAGGCAACGTAAAGCAACGTAAAGCAAGGCAACATACAGCAACGTAAAGCAAGGCAAAGTTAAGTAAGGCAACGTAAAGCAACGTAAAGCAAGGCAACGTAAAATAAGGCAACGTAAAGCAACGTAAGGCAACGTAAAGTAAGGAAACTTAAAGCAACGTAAAGCAAGGAAACGTAAAGCAGGGCAAAGTAAAGCAACGTAAAGCAAGGCAAGGTAAAGCAAGGCAACGTAAAGCAACGTAAAGGAAGGAAAGGAAAAGCAAGGTAACGTAAAGCAACGTAAAGTAAAGCAATGTAAAGCAACGTAAAGCAACGTAAAGCAAGGCAAGGTAAAGCAAGGCAACGTAAATTAAGGCAACGTAAGGCAACGTAAAGTAAGGCAACGTAAGGCAATGTAAAGCAAGGCAACGTATTGCAAAGTAAAGCAAGGCAACGTAAAGTAGAGGCAACGTAAGTCAACGTAAAGCAAGGCAACGTATAGCAAAGTAAAGCAAGGCAACGTAAAGTTCGGCAACGTAAGGCAACGTAAAGTAAGGCAACGTAAAGCAACGTAAAGCAAGGAAACGTAAAGCAGGGCAACGTAAAGCAACGTAAAGCAAGGCAACGTAAAGTAAGGCAACGTAAAGCAACGTAAAGCAAGACAACGTAAAGCAAGGCAACGTAAAGCAACGTAAAGCAAGACAATGTAAAGTAAGGCAACGTAAAGCAACGTAAAGCAAGTCAACGTAAAGCAAGGCAACGTAAAGCAACGTAAAGTAAAGCAACGTAAAGCAACGTAAAGCAACGTAAATCAAGGCAAAGTAAAGCAACGTAAAGCAAGGCAACGTAAAGGAAGGCAACGTAAAGCAACGTGAAGTAAGGCAACGTAAAGTAAGGCAACGTAAGGCAACGTAAAGCAAGGCAACGTAAAATAAGGCAACGTAAGCCAGCGTAAAGCAAGGCAACGTATAGCAAAGTAAAGCAAGGACACGTAAAGTAAGGCAACGTAAGGCAACGTAAAGAAAGCCAACGTAAAGCAAGGCAACGTAAAGCAAGGCAACGTAAAGCAAGGAAACTTAAGGCAACGTAAAGCAAGGCAACGTAAAGCAACGTAAAGCAAGGCAACGTAAGGCAACGTAAAGTAAGGCAAAGTAAAGCAATATAAAGCAAGGCAACGTAAAGCAAGGGTACGTAAGGCAACGTAAAGCAACATAAAGCAAGGCAACGTAAAGCAAGGCAACGTAAAGCAAGGCATCGTAAAGCAACGTAAAGCAAGGGAACGTAAAGCAAGGAAACGTAAAGCAAGGCAACATAAAGCAAAGTAAATCAAGGCAACGTAAAGGAAGGCAACGTAAGGTCGTGTAAAGCATCGTAAAGCAAGGCAAAGTAAAGCAAGGCAACGTAAATCAACGTAAAGCAGGGCAAAGTAAAGCAACGTAAAGCAAGGCAACGTAAAGCAATGCAAGGCAAGGCAACGTAAAGCAAGGCAACGTAAAGCAACGTAAAGCAAGGCAAGGCAACGTAAAGCAACGTAAAGCAAGGTAACGTAAAGCAAGGCAACGTAAAGCAACGTAAAGCAAGGCAACGTAAAGCAACGTAAAGCAAGGCAAGGTAAGGCAACGTAAAGCAAGGCAACTTAAAGCAACGTAAAGCAAGGCAACGTAAAGCAAGGCAAGGCAAGGCAACATAAAGCAAGGTAACGTAAAGCAACGTAAAGCAAGGCAACATAAAGCAAGGTAACTTAAAGCAACGTAAAGCAAGGCAACGTAAAGCAACGTAAAACAAGGCAACGTAAAGCAATGTAAAGCAACGCAACGTAAAGTAAGGCAAAGCAAGGCAACGTTAAGCAAGGCAACTTAAAGCAAGGCAACGTAAAGCAATGTAAAGCAAGGCAACGTAAAGCAACGTAAAGCAAGGCAAGGCAAGGCAACGTAAAGCAAGGCAACATAAACCAACATAAAGCAAGGCAAGGCAAGGCAACGTAAAGCAAGACAACGTAAAGCAACGTAAAGCAAGGGAAGGTAAAGCAATGTAAAGCAAGGCAACGTAAACCAAGAAAAGCAAGAAAAGGCAAGGCAACGTAAAGCAAGGCAAGGCAAGGCAACGTAAAGCATGGCAACGTAAAGCAAGGCAATATAAAGCAAGGCAAGGCAAGGCAACGTAAAGCAAGTCAAGGCAAGGAAACGTAAAGCAAGGCAACGTAAAGCAACTTAAAACAAGGCAACGTAAAGCAACGTAAAGCAAGGCAACGTAAAGCAAGGCAACGTAAAGCAAGGCAACGTAAAGCAACGTAAAGCAAGGCAAATTAAAGCAACGTAAAGCAAGGCAAGGCAACGTAAAGCAAGGCAACGTAAAGCAATGCAAAGCAAGGCAACGTAAAGCAAGCCAACGTAAAGCAAGGCAACGTAAAGCAACGTAAAGCAAGGCAAATTAAAGCAACATAAAGCAAGGCAAGGCAACATAAAGCAAGACAACGTAAAGCAACGTAAAGCAAGGATACGTAAAGCAATGTAAAGCAAGGCAACGTAAACCAAGAAAAGCAAGACAAGGCAAGGCAACGTAAAGCAAGGTAAGGCAAGGCAACTTAAAGCAAGGCAACGTAAAGCAACGTAAATCAAGGCAATGTAAAGCAACGTAAGGCAAGGCAACGTAAAGCAAGGCAAGGCAAGGCAACATAAAGCAAGGCAACGTAAAGCAAAGTAAAGCAAGGCAAGGCAAGGCAACGTAAAGCAAGGCAAGGCAGGGCAACGTAAAGCAAAGCAAAGCAAGGCAACGTAAAGCGACGTAAAGCAAGGCAAAGATAAGTAAGGCAAAGTAAAGCAACGTAAAGCAAGGCAACGTAAAGTAAGGCAACGTAAAGCAACGTAAGGCAACGTAAAGTAAGGCAACGTAAAGCAACGAAACGTAAAGCAAGGCAACGTAAAGCAACGTAAAGCAAGGCAACGTAAAGCAAGGCAACGTAAAGCAACGTAAAGCAAGACAACGTAAATTAAGGCAAAGTAAAGCAACGTAAAGCAGGCAACGTAAAGTAAGGCAACGTAAAGCAACGTAACGCAACGTAAAGTAAAGCAACGTAAAGCAACGTAAAGCAAGGCAACGTAAAGCAAGGCAACGTAAAGCAATGTAAAGTAAGGTAACGTAAAATAAGGCAACTTAAGGCAATGTAAAGCAAGGCAACGTATAGCAAAGTAAAGCAGGGCAACGTAAATTAAGGCAACGTATGTCAACTTAAAGCAAGGCAACGTAAAGTTAGGCAACGTAAGGCAACGTAAAGTTAGGCAACGTAAGGCAACGTAAAGTAAGGCAACGTAAAGCAACGTAAAGCAAGGCAACGTAAAGCAACGTAAAGCAAGGCAACGAAAAGCAAGGCAACGTAAAGCAACGTAAAGCAAGACAACGTAAAGTAAGGCAACGTAAAGCAACGTAAAGCAAGTCAACGTAAAGCAAGGCAACGTAAGAGGAGCGTGGCAAAGAGGAGCGGGGCAGTTTGAGCGGGCAGGGCGAGAAGGCAGGGCGCAGAGAGGACCTAGAGACTAGAGAGAATACACCGAAGACCATGGTGGCCACCCGTCAGAAGGCTAAAGCTGCTCCGTGTGCTGCAGCAGGCAGGGTGGATGCTGCCACCCAGACAGAGCCACAGTGGGTGCATGCAGCTACCCAGACCCTGGGCTGCAGGCAGTGCCCCCCTCCCACACCGGCTCGTGCCTCTGGTCCTGGCCCCACTTGTGAAAGCTGCGCTCGAGTGGGGGAACTCCTTCACATGGTGAAGGAGCTAAGAGAGGAGGTGAAGAGACTGAGGACCATCAGGGAGTGTGAGAGGGAGATTGACCAGTGGAGCAGGGCCCTCTCACTAACTCAGCAGCCTGCTGGGGCTGGAGTGTCCGAACATCATCCACCTGCAAGCTGCAAGGTTGGGGTTACAAGAGATGGGGAATGGCAGCAAGTTCCTGCCAGAGGAAGGAAACCTACTCCCCTCACCCATACAGCAAAGCCCCAGATCCCCCTGGTGAACAAGTACCAGGTGCTGCAGGTGAAATCCAGCCCTGAGGATGAGGATGGTGGCTCCCACAGCCTAGAATCCTTCCCTAGGCTGCACCATTCTCAGAAAAAGATAAAAACATCCTCCATCAAGAAGAAGAGGAGGGTGATTGTTGTAGGGGACTCCCTCCTAAAAGGAACGGAGGGACCCATCTGCAGACCGGACCCGCTCCACAGAGAGGTCTGCTGCTTGCCAGGTGCATCAGGGAAGGAGGTAGCTAGAAAACTTCCTTCCCTGGTTCACGAGACGGACTACTATCCTTTGATAGTAGTCCAAACTGGTAATGATGACCTAACAAACAAAAAGGCCAAAGCCATCAAAAATGGCTTCAGGGCAATTGGGAAAGTGATGGAGGGCTCTGGGGCACAAGTAGTATTCTGCTCCATCCCAATGCTAAATAGAGAGGAGGGGGAAGCCAGGAGGAAGAATTCGATTAATACCTGGCTCCGAGCCTGGTGCGAGGAGAGGGGCTTTGGTTTTTTTGATCATGGGGGGGCTCATGCACCCCCAGGCTTTCTCGCTAAGGGCGGGACACATGGGTCTCCTAGGGGGGCTAAAGCCCTTGCCAGAAACCTAGCCAAGCTCATAAATCGAGCTTTAAACTAGATGTGAAGGGGGAGGGGGTTGAGCCCAGGCTAGACAGGAATGAGCCTGGATGTGGGGAATTGGTGATTGGGAGAGGGTGCGTGGGCGAGGACCACCAGTACCTCACCGCACAAAAAGTGGGGGAGAACACACCTCGGGGTGTTAAGGGAGATGCAGGCACTCTGGTGTCAACTGATCCAGTTACCAGGCAGTTGGGAACGAACCCTGTTCCCTCTAGGAGGGCTGAAGGCTCGGCAGCTCAGCTGAAGTGCATTTACACCAATGCACGCAGCATGGGAAATAAGAAGGAAGAGCTGGAAGCTGTCGTAGGGCAAGGGGCCTATGATGTTGTTGCCATCACGGAAACGTGGTGGGACGACTCATATAACTGGAGTACGACTATGGTGGGGTATAAGCTTTTCAGGCGGGACAGGAAGGGTAGGAGAGGAGGTGGGGTAGCCCTCTTTGTAAGGGAGGACTTGGACATCACTGAGATGGATTGTGGAGATGAGGAGGTTGAGTGCCTGTGGGTCAAAATCAGAGGAGCCCACCAGAAGGTAGATTTTGTGATGGGAGTCTGTTACAGACCACCCAACCAAGGAGAAGCAGCTGATGAGCTCTTCTATAAACAGCTGGGGTTAATCTCTAGATCGATGCCTCTCGTTCTGGTGGGAGACTTCAATCTGCCTGATATCTGCTGGGTGTACAACACAGCAGAAAGGAAGCAGTCTAGGAGGTTCCTGGAGTGCGTGGGAGATAACTTCCTTGCACAGTTGGTGAATGAACCAACCAGGGAAGGTGCCCTCCTGGACCTCCTGTTGGTGAACAGAGAAGGCCTTGTAGGGGATGTGGCGGTAGGTGGACGCCTAGGACTAAGCGACCATGAGATTATAAAATTTTCTGTTCTAGATGAAGTGAAGAGGGTGGTTAGCAAGACGGTAACATTAAATTTCCAGAGGGCTGACTTTGATCTCTTCAGCAGGCTGGTTGGTGAAGTCTCATGGGAGACAGTACTCAAGGGCAAGGGAGCCCAGGAGGGCTGGGAGCTCTTCAAAGGGGTGGTCCTAGCAGCTCAGGAGAAAGCCATCCCCGTGGTCCGGAAAAAAAGCCGGCAGGGGAGAAAGCCAGCTTGGTTGAATAGAGAGATCTTGAGGGATATCAAGAAGAAAAGAAATGTTTATGGCCTCTGGAAGAAGGGACAGGCCTCTTGGGTGGACTACAGGAGGGAAGTGAGATTGTGTAGGGAAAAAATCAGAAGGGCTAAGGCTCAGCTAGAAATTGGATTGGCCAAGTCAGTGAAAGATAACAAAAAATCTTTCTACAAATATATAAATAATAAAAGGCGGACTAGGGAGACCATACAGTCCCTATTGGACACAGAAGGGACAACAGTAACAGGGGATGAGGAAAAGGCTGAGGTACTTAATGCCTTCTTTGCCTCAGTCTTTAGTCGTAAGGAGGGTCGTTCTGCCTGTGTACAAACCCAGGAGCTAGAGGAGCAAAATGAGGCTCCCATGATCCAAGAGGAGGTGGTCAGAGCCTTGCTAGCCCGACTGGACAGTCACAAGTCTATGGGGCCGGACGGGATTCACCCTAGGGTACTGAAGGAGCTGGCGGATGTGCTGGCCAAACCCCTTTCCATCATCTTCCAACAGTCCTGGAAGACTGGGGAAGTCCCACTGGACTGGAGGCTGGCTGATGTTGTGCCCATCTACAAAAAGGGCCGCAGGGAGGACCCAGGAAACTACAGGCCTGTCAGTCTGACCTCAGTGCCAGGGAAAGTCATGGAACAGGTGATCTTGAGTGCTATCATGAAGCACATGCAAGAGAACCGGGTGACCAGGCCCAGTCAACATGGGTTCACAAAAGGCAGGTCTTGCCAGACTAACCTGATCGCCTTCTATGACAAAGTGACCCGGCTACTGGATGAGGGAAAGGCTGTGGATGTGGTCTTCCTGGACTTCAGCAAAGCCTTTGACACAGTTTCTCACAGCGTTCTGCTTGAGAAACTGTCAGCCTCTGGGCTGGACAGGCGCACACTCTCCTGGGTGGAAAACTGGTTGGATGGCCGGGCCCAGAGAGTGGTGGTAAATGGTGTGAAATCCAGCTGGAGGCCAGTGACAAGTGGGGTTCCCCAGGGCTCAGTGCTGGGTCCAGCCCTGTTCAATGTCTTCATCAATGACCTGGATGAAGGCATCGAATGCACCCTTAGCAAGTTTGCGGATGACACTAAGCTGGGTGGAAGTGTCGATCTGCTGGAGGGTCGGGAGGCTCTGCAAAGGGATCTGAACAGGCTGGACCGCTGGGCAGAGTCCAATGGCATGAGGTTTAACAAGGCCAAATGCCGGGTCCTGCACTTGGGGCACAACAACCCTATGCAGTGCTACAGACTGGGAGAAGTCTGTCTAGAAAGCTGCCTGGAGGAGAGGGACCTGGGGGTGTTGGTTGACAGCCGACTGAATATGAGCCAGCAGTGTGCCCAGGTGGCCAAGAAGGCCAATGGCATCTTGGCTTGTATCAGAAACGGCGTGACCAGCAGGTCCAGGGAGGTTATCCTCCCTCTGTACTCGGCACTGGTGAGACCGCTCCTCGAATACTGTGTTCAGTTCTGGGCCCCTCACCACAAGAAGGATGTTGAGGCTCTGGAGAGAGTACAGAGAAGAGCAACAAAGCTGGTGAAAGGGCTGGAGAACAGGCCTTATGAGGAGCGGCTGAGAGAGCTGGGGTTGTTTAGCCTGGAGAAGAGGAGGCTGAGGGGTGACCTCATTGCTCTCTACAACTACCTGAAAGGACGTTGTAGAGAGGAGGGTGCTGGCCTCTTCTCCCAAGTGACAGGGGACAGGACAAGAGGGAATGGCCTCAAGCTCCGACAGGGGAGGTTTAGGCTAGACGTTAGGAAAAAATTCTTTACAGAAAGGGTCATTGGGCACTGGAACAGGCTGCCCAGGGAGGTGGTTGAGTCACCTTCCCTGGAGGTGTTTAAGGCACGGGTGGACGAGGTGCTAAGGGATATGGTTTAGTGTTTGGTAGGAACGGTTGGACTCGGTGATCCGGTGGGTCTCTTCCAACCTGGTTATTCTGTGATTCTGTGATTCTGTAAAGCAACTTAAAGTAAAGCAACCTAAAGCAACGTAAAGCAACGTAAATCAAGGCAAAATAAAGCAACGTAAAGCAAGGCAACGTAAAGGAAGGCAACGTAAAGCAACGTAAATTAAGGCAACGTAAAGTATGGCAATGTAAGGCAACATAAAGCAAGGCAACGTAAAGTATCGTAAAGCAAGTCAACGTAAAGCAAGGCAACGAAAAGCAATGTAAAGCAAGGGAACGTAAAGCAAGGCAACATAAAGCAACGTAAAGCAAGGCAACGTAAAGCAAGGTAACGTAAAGCAAGGCAACGTAAAGCAAGCCAACGTAAGGCAACGTAAAGTAAGGCAACGTAAACCAAGGCAACGTAAAGCAAGGCAACGTAAAGCAAGGCAAGGTAAAGCAAGGCAACGTAAGGCAACGTAAAGCAAGGCAACGTAAAGCAAGGCAACGTAAGGCAACGTAAAGCAAGGCAAAGTAAAGCAAGGCAACGTAAAGCAACATAAAGCAAGGCAACGTAAAGCAAGGCAACGTAAGGCAACGTAAAGCAACATAAAGCAAGGCAACTTAAAGCAACGTAAGGTAACGTTAAGCAAGGCAACGTAAAGCAAGGCAACGTAAAGCAATGTAAAGCAAGGCAACGTAAACCAAGAAAAGCAAGACAAGGCAAAGCAACGTAAAGCAAGGCAAGGCAAGGCAACGTAAAGCATGGCAACGTAAAGCAAGGCAATATAAAGCAAGGCAAGGCAAGGCAACGTAAAGGAAGTCAAGGCAAGGCAAGGAAAAGGAATTCAAGGCAAGGCAACGTAAAGCAAGTCAAGGCAAGGAAACGTAAAGGAAGGCAACGTAAAGCAAATTAAAACAAGGAAACGTAAAGCAACGTAAAGCAAGGCAACGTAAAGTAAGGCAAAGCAAGGCAACGTAAAGCAAGGCAACGTAAAGCAAGGCAACGTAAAGCAACGTAAAACAAGGCAACTTAAAGCAACCTAAAGCAAGGCAAGTCAAGGCAACGTAAAGCAAGGAAATGTAGAGGAATGTAAAGCAAGGCAACGTTAAGCAACGTAAAGCAAGGCAACGTAAAGCAAGGCAACGTAAAGCAAGGCAACGTAAATCAAGGCAACGTAAAGCAAGGCAACATAGAGCAATGTAAAGCAAGCCAACGTAAGGCAACGTAAAGTAAGGCAACGTAAAGAATGGCAACGTAAAGCAAGGCAACGTAAAGCAAGGCAACGTAAGGCAACGTAAAGCAAGGCAACGTAAAGCAAGGCAACGTAAAGCAACGTAAAGAAAGGCAAAGTAAAGCAAGGCAACGTAAGGCTACGTAAGGCAACGTAAAGCAACATAAAGCAAGGCAACGTAAGGCTACGTAAGGCAACGTAAAGCAAAATAAAGCAAAGCAACTTAAATCAACGTAAAGCAAGGTAAAGCAAGGCAAGGCAAAACAAGGCAAAGAAACGTAAAGGAAGGGAATGTAAAGCAAGATAAAGCAAGGTAAAGCAACCTAAAGCAAGTCAACGTAAAGCAACGTAAAGCAAGGCAACGTGAAGCAAGGCAACGTATGGCAACGTAAAGCAACGTAAAGCAAGGCAACGTAAAGCAAGGCAATGTAAGGCAACTTAAATGAAGGCAAGGTTAACAAGTAAACGTAAAGCAACATAAAGCAAGGCAACGTAAACTATCGTAAAGAAAGGCAACGTAAAGCAAGGCAACGTAAAGAAAGCCAACGTAAAGCAAGCCAACGTAAAGCAACGTAAAGAAAGACAACGTAAAGTAAGGTAAAGCAAGGCAACGTAAAGCAAGGCAACGTAAAGCAAGGCAACGTAAGGCAACGTAAAGCAAGGCAACGTAAAGCAACGTAAATCAAGGCAAAGTAATGCAACGTAAAACAAGGCAAAGTAAAGCAAGGCAACGTAAAGCAACATAAAGCAAGGCAACGTAAAGCAAGGCAACGTAAGGCAACGTAAAGCAAGGCAAGGCAAGGCAACGTAAAGCAACGTAAAGCAAGACAACGTAAACCAACGTAAAGCAAGGCAAGGCAACGTAAAGCAAGACAACGTAAAGCAACGTAAAGCAAGGCAATGTAAAGCAATGTAAAGCAAGGCAACGTAAACCAAAAAAAGCAAGACAAGACAAGGAAACGTATAGCAAGGCAAGGCAAGGAAACGTAAAGCAAGGCAACGTAAAGCAACGTAAATCAAGGCAATGTAAAGCAACGTAAAGAAAGGCAAAGTAAAGCAAGGCAAGGCAAGGCAACATAAATCAAGGCAACGTAAAGCAACATAAAGCAAGGCAAGGCAAGGCAACGCAAAGCAAGGCAAGGCAAGGCAACGTAAATCAAAGCAAGGCAAGGCAACGTAAAGCAAGGCAACGTAAAGCAACGTAAAGAAAGGCAACGTAAAGCAACGTAAAGCAAGGCAAAGTTAAGTAAGGCAACGTAAATCAACGTAAAGCAAGGCAACGTAAAGCAACGTAAGGCAACGTAAAGTAAGTCAACGTAAAGCAACGTAAAGCAAGGAAACGTAAAGCAAGGCAACGTAAAGCAACGTAAAGTAAAGCAATGTAAAGCAACGTAAAGTAAAGCAATGTAAAGCAACGTAAAGCAAGGCAAACTAAAGCAACGTAAAGCAAGGCAACGTAAAGCTTGGCAACGTAAAGCAACGTAAAGTAAGGCAACGTAAAGTAAGGCAACGTAAGGCAACGTAAAGCAAGGCAACGTTAAATAAGGCAACGTAAAGCAACGTAAAGCAAGGCAACGTATAGCAAAGTAAAGCAAGGGAACGTGAAGTAAGACAAATTAAGGCAACGTAAAGCAACATAAAGCAAGGCAACGTAAAGCAAGGCAATGTAAGTCAACGTAAAACAAGGTAACATAAAGCAAGGCAACGTAAAGCAAGGCAACGTAAAGCAACGTAAAGAAAGGCAACGTAAAACAAGACAACGTAAAGCAACATTAAGCAAGGCAACGTAAAGCAAGGCAACGTAAGGCAACGTAAGGCAACGTAAAGCAAAATAAAGCAAGACAACTTAAAGCAACGTAAGGTAACGTAAAGCAAGGCAACGTAAAGCAAGGCATCGTAAAGCAATGTAAAGGAAGGGAACGTAAAGCAAGGAAAAGTAAAGCAAGGCAACGTAAAGCAAATTAAATCAAGGCAACGTAAAGGAAGGCAACGTAAGGAAACGTACAGCATCGAAAAGCAAGGCAAAGTAAAGCAAGGCAATGTAAAGCAACGTAAAGCAAGGCAATGTAAAGCAAGGCAACGTAAGGCAAGGAAACGTAAAGCAACGTAAAGCAAGGCAACGTAAAGCAACGTAAAGCAAGGCAAGGTAAGGCAAAGTAAAGCAAGGCAACGTAAAGCAACATAAAGCAAGGAAACGTAAAGCAAGGCAAGGCAAGGCAACATAAATCAAGGCAACGTAAAGCAACGTAAAGCAAGGCAAGGGAAGGCAAAGTAAAGGAAGTAAAGGCAAGGCAACGTAAAGCAAGTCAAGGCAAGGAAACGTAAAGCAAGGCAACGTAAACCAAGAAAAGCAAGACAAGGCAAGGCAACGTAAAGCAAGGCAAGGCAAGGCAATGTAAAGAAAGGCAACGAAAAGCAACGTAAAGCAAGGCAAGGCAACGTAAAGCAAGGCAAGGCAACGTAAAGCAAAGGAAGGCAAGGCAACGTAAAGCAAGGCAACGTAAAGCAACGTAAAGCAAGGCAACGTAAAGCAACGTAAAGCAAGGCAAAGTTAAGTAAGGCAACGTAAAGCAACGTAAGGCAACGTAAAGTAAGGAAACTGAAAGCAACATAAAGCAAGGAAACGTAAAGCAGGGCAACGTAAAGCAACGTAAAGCAAGGCAAGCTAAAGCAAGGCAACGTAAAGCAACGTAAAGCAAGGCAAGGTAAAGCAAGGCAACGTAAAGCAACGTAAAGTAAAGCAATGTAAAGCAACTTAAAGCAACGTAAAGCAAGGCAACGTAAAGCAAGGCAACGTAAAGCAAGGCAACGTAAAGCAACGTAAAGTAAGGCAACGTAAAGTAAGGCAACGTAAGGCAATGTAAAGCAAGGCAAAGTATTCCAAAGTAAAGCAAAGCAACGTAAAATAAGGCAACGTAAGTCAACGTAAAGCAAGGCAACGTATAGCAAAGTAAAGCAAGGCAACGTAAAGTTCGGCAACGTAAGGCAACGTAAAGTAAGGCAACGTAAAGCAACGTAAAGCAAGGCAACGTAAAGCAACGTAAAGCAAGGCAACGTAAAGCAAGGCAACGTAAAGCAACGTAAAGCAAGGCAACGTAAAGCAAGGCAACGTAAAGCAACGTAAAGCAAGACAACGTAAATTAAGGCAACGTAAAGCAACGTAAAGCAAGTCAACGTAAAGCAAGGCAACGTAAAGCAACGTAAAGTAAAGCAACGTAAAGCAACGTAAAACAACGTAAATCAAGGCAAAGTAAAGCAACGTAAAGCAAGGCAACGTAAAGGAAGGCAACGTAAAGCAACGTGAAGTAAGGCAACGTAAAGTAAAGGCAACGTAAGGCAACGTTAAGCAAGGCAACTTAAAATAAGGCAATGTAAGGCACCGTAATGCAAGGCAACGTATAGCAAAGTAAAGCAAGGACACGTAAAGTAAGGCAACGTAATGCAACGTAAAGTAAGCCAACGTAAAGAAAGCCAACATAAAGCAAGGCAACGTAAAGCAAGGCAACGTAAAGCTAGGCAACGTAAGGCAACGTAAAGCAAGGCAACGTAAAGCAACGTAAAGCAAGGCAACGTAAGGCAACGTAAAGTAAGGCAAAGTAAAGCAAGGCAACGTAAAGCAATATAAAGCAAGGAAACGTAAAGCAAGGCAACGTAAGGCAACGTAAAGCAACATAAAGCAAGGCAACTTAAAGCACCGTAAGGAAACGTAAAGCAAGGCAACGTAAAGCAAAGTAAATCAAGGCAACGTAAAGAAGGTAAAGTAACGTCGCGTAAAGCATCGTAAAGCAAGGCAAAGTAAAGCAAGGCAACGTAAATCAACGTAAAGCAGGGCAACGTAAAGCAACGTAAAGCAAGGCAACGTAAAGCAAGGCAAGGCAAGGCAACGTAAAGCAAGGCAACGTAAAGCAACGTAAAGCAAGGCAACCTAAAGCAACGTAAAGCAAGGCAACGTAAAGCAAGGCAAAGTAAAGCTACGTAACGCAAAGCAACGTAAAGTATGGCAACGTAAAGCAAGGCAACGTAAAGTATGGCAACGTAAAGCAAGGCAACGTAAAGCAACGTAAAGCAAGGCAACGTAAAGCAACGTAAAGCAAGGCAAGGTAAGGCAACGTAAAGCAAGGCAACATAAAGCAACGTAAAGCAAGGCAACATAAAGCAAGGCAAGGCAAGGCAACATAAAGCAAGGCAACGTAAAGCAACGTAAAGCAAGGCAACGTAAAGCAATGTAAAACAAGGCAAAGTAAAGCAATGTAAAGCAACGCAACGTAAAGTAAGGCAAAGCAAGGCAACGTAAAGCAAGGCAACTTAAAGCAAGGCAACGCAAAGCAATGTAAAGCAAGGCAACGTAAAGTAACGTAAAGCAAGGCAAGGCAAGGCAACGTAAAGCAAGGCAACGTAAAGCAATGTAAAGCAAGGCAACGTAAAGCAACGTAAAGCAAGGCAAGGCAAGGCAACGTAAAGCAAGGCAACTTAAAGCAACGTAAAGCAAGGCAACGTAAACCAACGTAAAGCAAGGCAAGGCAAGGCAACGTAAAGCAAGACAACGTAAAGCAACGTAAAGCAAGGCAACGTAAAGCAATGTAAAGCAAGGCAACGTAAAGTTTCGTAAAGCAAGGCAACGTAAAGCAAGGCAACGAAAAGCAATGTAAAGCACGGGAACGTAAAGCAAGGCAACGTAAAGAAAGCCAACGTAATTCAAGCCAACGTAAAGCAACGTAAAGAAAGACAACGTAAAGTAAGTCAAAGCAAGGCAAATTAAAGTTCGGCAACGTAAGGCAACGTAAAGTAAGGCAACGTAAAGCAACGTAAAGCAAGGCAACGTAAAGCAAGGCAACGTAAAGCAATGTAAATCAAGGCAACGTAAAGCAAGGCAACGTAAAGCGACGTAAAGCAAGACAACGTAAAGTAAGGCAACGTAAAGGAACGTAAAGCAAGTCAACGTAAAGCAAGGCAACGTAAAGCAACGTAAAGTAAAGCAACGTAAAGCAACGTAAATCAAGGCAAAGTAAAGCAACGTAAAGCAAGGCAACGTAAAGGAAGGCAACGTAAAGCAACGTGAAGTAAGGCAACGTAAAGTAAAGGCAACGTAAGGCAACGTAAAGCAAGGTAATGTAAAATAAGGCAACGTAAGGCAGCGTAAACAAGGCAACGTATAGCAAAGTAAAGCAAGGACACGTAAAGTAAGGCAACGTAAGGCAACGTAAAGAAAGCCAACGTAAAGAAAGCCAACGTAAAGCAAGCCAACGTAAAGCAAGGCAAGTAAAGCAAGGCAACTTAAGGCAACATAAAGCAAGGCAACGTGAAGCTACGTAAAGCAAGGCAACCTAAGGCAACGTAAAGTAAGGCAACGTAAAGTACGGCAACGTAAAGCAAGGCAACGTAAGGCAACGTAAACCAACATAAAGCAAGGCAACTTAAAGCAACGTAAGGTAACGTAAAGCAAGGCAACGTAAAGCAAGGCATCGTAAAGCAACGTAAAGCAAGGGAACGTAAAGCAAGCAAACATAAAGCAAGGCAACGTAAAGCAAAGTAAATCAAGGCAACGTAAAGGAAGGCAACGTAAGGTCGCGTAAAGCATCGTCAAACAAGGCAAAGTAAAGCAAGGCAACGTAAATCAACGTAAAGCAGGGCAACGTAAAGCAACGTAAAGCAAGGCAATGTAAAGCAATGCAAGGCAAGGCAACGTAAAGCAAGGCAACGTAAAGCAACGTAAAGCAAGGCAAGGCAACGTAAACAACGTAAAGCAAGGCAAGGTATGGCAACGTAAAGCAAGGCAACTTAAAGCAACGTAAAGCAAGGCAACGTAATGCAACGTAAAGCAAGGCAAGGCAAGGCAACATAAAGCAAGGCAACGTAAAGCAATGTAAAGCAAGGCAACGTAAAGCAACGTAAAGCAAGGCAAGGCAAGACAACGTAAAGCAAGACAACGTGAAGCAACGTAAAGCAAGGCAACGTAAACCAACGTAAAGCAAGGCAAGGCAAGGCAACGTAAAGCAAGACAACGTAAAGCAATGTAAAGCAAGGCAACGTAAAGCAATGTAAAGCAAGGCAACGTAAAGTATCGTAAAGCAAGGCAACGTAAAGCAAGGCAACGTAAAGCAAGGCAACGAAAAGCAATGTAAAGCACGGGAACGTAAAGCAAGGCAACGTAAAGCAAGGCAACGTAAACCAACGTAAAGCAAGGCAAGGCAACGTAAAGCAAGACAACGTAAAGCAACGTAAAGCAAGGCAATGTAAAGCAATGTAAAGCAAGGCAACGTAAACCAAAAAAAGCAAGACAAGACAAGGAAACGTATAGCAAGGCAAGGCAAGGAAACGTAAAGCAAGGCAACGCAAAGCTACGTAAATCAAGGCAATGTAAAGCAACGTAAAGCAAGGCAAAGTAAAGCAAGGCAACGTAAGGCAAGGAAACGTAAAGCAACGTAAAGCAACGTAAAGCAAGGCAACGTAAAGCAACGTAAAGCAAGGCAAGGTAAGGCAAAGTAAAGCAAGGCAACGTAAAGCAACATAAAGCAAGGAAACTTAAAGCAAGGCAAGGCAAGGCAACATAAAGCAAGGCAACGTAAAGCAACGTAAAGCAAGGCAAGGCAAGGCAACGTAAAGGAAGTAAAGGCAAGGCAACGTAAAGCAAGTCAAGGCAAGGAAACGTAAAGCAAGGCAACGTAAAGCAACGTAAAGCAAGGCAAGGCAAGGCAACGCAAAGCAAGGCAAGGCAAGGCAACGTAAAGCAAAGAAAGGCAAGGCAACGTAAAGCAAGGCAACGTAAAGCAACGTAAAGAAAGGCAACGTAAAGCAACGTAAAGCAAGGCAAAGTTAAGTAAGGCAACGTAAAGCAACGTAAAGCAAGGCAACGTAAAGTAAGGCAACGTAAAGCAACGTAAGGCAACGTAAAGTAAGGCAACGTAAAGCAACGTAAAGCAAGGAAACGTAAAGCAAGGCAACGTAAAGCAACTTAAAGCAAGGCAACGTAAAGCAACGTAATGCAATGTAAAGTAAAGCAACGTAAAGCAACGTAAAGCAAGGCAACGTAAAGCAAGGCAACGTAAAGCAAGGCAACTTAAAGCAACATAAAGTAAAGCAACGTAAATTAAAGGCAACGTAAGGCAAGGTAAAGCAAGGCAACGTAAAGTAAGGCAACGTAAGTCAACGTAAAGCAAGGCAAAGTATAGCAATGTTAAGCAAGGCAACGTAAAGTTAGGCAACGTAAGGCAACGTAAAGTTAGGCAACGTAAGGCAGCGTAAAGTAAGGCAACGTAAATCAACGTAAGCAAGGCAACGTAAAGCAACGTAAAGCAAGGCAACGTAAAGCAAGGCAACGTAAAGCAACGTAATGCAAGGCAAATTAAAGCAAGGCAACGTAAAGCAACGTAAAGCAAGACAACGTAAAGTAACGCAACGTAAAGCAACGTAAAGCAAGGCAATGAAACGCAAGGCAACGTAAATCAACGTAAAGTAAAGCAATGTAAAGCAACGTAAATCAAGGCAAACTAAAGCAACGTAAAGCAAGGCAACGTAAAGCATGGCAACGTAAAGCAACGTAAAGTAAGGTAACGTAAAGTAAGGCAACGTAAGGCAACGTAAAGCAAGGCAAAGTTAAATAAGGCAACGTAAGGCAACGTAAAGCAAGGCAACGTATAGCAAAGTAAAGCAAGGGAACGTGAAGTAAGACAACGTAAGGCAACGTAAAGCAAGGCAACGTAAAGCAACATAAAGCAAGGCAACGTAAAGCAAGGCAATGTAAGTCAACGTAAAACAAGGCAACATAAAGCAAGGCAACGTAAAGCAAGCCAACGTAAGGCAACGTAAAGTAAGGCAACTTAAAGAAAGGCAACGTAAAGAAAGGCAACGTAAAGCAAGGCAACATAAGGCAACGTAAAGCAAGGCAACGTAAGGCAACGTAAAGCAAGGCAACGTAAAGCAAGGCAACGTAAAGCAACGTAAAGAAAGGCAACGTAAAACAAGACAACGTAAAGCAACATAAAGCAAGGCAACGTAAAGCAAGGCAACGTAAGGCAACGTAAGGCAACGTAAAGCAACATAAAGCAAGGCAACTTAAAGCAACGTAAGGTAACGTAAAGCAAGGCAACGTAAAGCAAGGCATCGTAAAGTAATGTAAAGGAAGGGAACGTAAAGCAAGGAAACGTAAAGCAAGGCAACGTAAAGCAAATTAAATCAAGGCAACGTAAAGGAAGGCAACGTAAGGAAACGTACAGCATCGTAAAGAAAGGCAATGTAAAGCAAGGCAACGTAAAGCAACGTAAATCAAGGCAACGTAAAGCAAGGCAACGTAAGGCAAGGAAACGTAAAGCAACGTAAAGCAACGTAAAGCAAGGCAACGTAAAGCAACGTAAAGCAAGGCAAGGTAAGGCAAAGTAAAGCAAGGCAACGTAAAGCAACATAAAGCAAGGAAACTTAAAGCAAGGCAAGGCAAGGCAACATAAAGCAAGGCAACGTAAAGCAACGTAAAGCAAGGCAAGGCAAGGCAACGTAAAGGAAGTAAAGGCAAGGCAACGTAAAGCAAGTCAAGGCAAGGAAACGTAAAGCAAGGCAACGTAAAGCAACGTAAAGCAAGGCAAGGCAAGGCAACGTAAAGCAAGGCAAGGCAAGGCAACGTAAAGCAAAGGAAGGCAAGGCAACGTAAAGCAAGGCAACGTAAAGCAACGTAAAGCAAGGCAACGTAAAGCAACGTAAAGCAAGGCAAAGTTAAGTAAGGCAACGTAAAGCAACGTAAAGCAAGGCAACGTAAAGTAAGGCAACGTAAAGCAACGTAAGGCACCGTAAAGTAAGGAAACTTAAAGCAAAGTAAAGCAAGGAAACGTAAAGCAGGGCAACGTAAAGCAATGTAAAGCAAGGCAAGGTAAAGCAAGGCAACGTAAAGCAACGTAAAGCAAGGCAACGTAAAGCAAGGCAACGTAAAGCAATGTAAAGCAAGGCAACGTAAAGCAACGTAAAGCAAGGCAAGGCAAGGCAACGTAAAGCAAGACAACGTAAAGCAAAGTAAAGCAAGGCAACGTAAACCAACGTAAAGCAAGGCAAGGCAAGGCAACGTAAAGCAAGACAACGTAAAGCAACGTAAAGCAAGGCAACGTAAAGCAATGTAAAGCAAGGCAACGTAAAGTATCGTAAAGCAAGGCAACGTAAAGCAAGGCAACGTAAAGCAAGGCAACGATAAGCAATGTAAAGCACGGGAACGTAAAGCAAGGCAACGTAAAGCAAGGCAACGTAAAGAAAGCCAACGTAAAGCAAGCCAACGTAAAGCAACGTAAAGAAAGACAACGTAAAGTAAGGCAAAGCAAGGCAACATAAAGCTAGGCAACGTAAAGCAAGGCAACATAAGGCAACGTAAAGCAAGGCAACGTAAAGCAACGTAAAGCAAGGCATCGTAAAGCAACGTAAAGCAAGGCAACGTAAAGCAATGTAAATCAAGGCAACGTAAAGCAAGGCAAGGCAAGGCAACATAAAGCAAGGCAACGTAAAGCAAGGCAACGTAAAGCAAGGCAACGTAATGCAACGTAAAGCAAGGCAAGGTAAGCAAGGCAACGTAAAGCAACGTAAAGCAAGGCAACGTAAATCAAGGCAACGTAAGGCAACGTAAAGCAACCTAAAGCAAGGCAATGTAAAGCAACGTAATGCAAGGCAACGTAAAGCCACGTAAAGCAAGGCAACGTAAAGGAACGTAAAGGAAGGCAAGGCAAGGCAATGTAAAGCAAGGCAACGTAAAGCAACGTAAAGCAAGTCAACTTAAAGCCACGTAAATCAAGGCAACGTAAGGCAACATAAAGCAACGTAAAGCAAGGCAATGTAAATCAAGGCAACGTAAAGCAAGGGAAGGTAAAGCCACGTAAAGCAAGGCAACGTAAAGCAAGGTAAAGCAAGGTAAAGCAATGTAAAGCAACGTAAAGCAAGGTAAAGGAAGGCAAGGCAAAGAAAGGTAAAGCAACGTAAAAAAGACAACGTAAAGCAACGTAAAGCAAGGTAAAGCAAGGCAAGGCAAGGCAACGTAAAGCAAGGCAACGTAAAGCAACGTAAAGCACGGCAACGTAAACCAACGTAAAGCAACGTAAAGCAACGTAAAGTAACGCAACGTAAAGCAACGTAAAGCAACTTAAAGCAACGTAAAGCAAGGTAAAGCAAGGTAAAGCAACATAAAGCAAGGCAACGTAAAGCAACGTAAAGCAAGGCAAAGTAAAGCAACGTAAAGCAAGGTAAAAAAAGGTAAAGCAAGCTAAAGCAACGTAAAGCAACGTAAAGCAAGGCAACGTAAAGCAACATAAAGCAACCAAAACAAGGTGAAGCACAGCAAAGCAACATAAGGCAAGGTAAAGCAAGGCAACGTAAAACAAGGTATAGCAACGCAAAGCAACGCAACGTAAAGCAACGTAAAGCAACGTAAATCAAGGTAAAGCAAGGTTAAGCAACGTAAAGCAACGTAAAGCAAGGCAACGTAATGGAATGTAAAGCAAGGCAACGTAAAGCAAGGCAACGTAATGCAATGTAAAGCAACCTAAAGCAAGGCAATGTAAAGCAACGTAATGCAAGGCAACGTAAAGCCACGTAAAGCAAGGCAACGTAAAGGAACGTAAAGGAAGGCAAGGCAAGGCAATGTAAATCAAGGCAACGTAAAGCAACCTAAAGCAAGTCAACTTAAAGCCACGTAAATCAAGGCAACATAAGGCAACATAAAGCAACGTAAAGCAAGGTAATGTAAATCAAGGCAACGTAAAGCAAGGGAACGTAAAGCCACGTAAAGCAAGGCAACGTAAAGCAAGGTAAAGCAATGTAAAGTAACGTAAAGCAAGGTAAAGCAAGGCAAGGCAAAGAAAGGTAAAGCAACGTAAAAAAGACAACGTAAAGCAACGTAAAGCAAGGTAAAGCAAGGCAAGGCAAGGCAACGTAAAGCAAGGCAACGTAAAGCAACGTAAAGCACGGCAACGTAAACCAACGTAAAGCAACGTAAAGCAACGTAAAGTAACGCAACGTAAAGCAACGTAAAGCAACTTAAAGCAACGTAAAGCAAGGTAAAGCAAGGTAAAGCAACATAAAGCAAGGCAACGTAAAGCAACGTAAAGCAAGGCAAAGTAAAGCAACGTAAAGCAAGGTAAAAAAAGGTAAAGCAAGGTAAAGCAACATAAAGCAACGTAAAGCAAGGCAACGTAAAGCAACGTAAAGCAAGGCAATGTAAAGCAAGGCAACGTAAAGCATCGTAAACAAGGTAAAGCAAGACAACGTAAAGCAACGTAACGCAACGTAAAGCAAGGCAACGTAAAGCAACGTAAAGCAACGTAAACAAGGTGAAGCACAGCAAAGCAACGTAAGGCAAGGTAAAGCAAGGCAACGTAAAACAAGGTATAGCAACGCAAAGCAACGCAACGTAAAGCAACGTAAAGCAACGTAAATCAAGGTAAAGCAAGGTAAAGCAATGTAAAGCAAGGCAACGTAAAGCAACATAAAGCAAGTCAACGTAAAGCAACGTAAATCAAGGTAAAGCAAGGTTAAGCAACGTAAAGCAACGTAAAGCAAGGCAACGTAAAGGAACGTAAAGCAAGGCAACGTAAAGCAAGGCAAAGTAAAGCAAGGCAACGTAAAGCAAGGCAACGTAAAGCAAGGCAACGTAAAGCAAGGCAAGGTAAAGCAACGTAAAGCAAGGCAATGTAAATGAACGTAAAGCAAGGCAACATAAAACAAGGCAAGGCAAGGCAACGTAAAGCAAGACAAAGTAATGCAACGTAAAGCAAGGCAAGGCAGGCAACCTAAAGCAAGGCAAGGCAAGGCAACGTAAAGCAAGGCAACGTAAAGCAACGCAAAGCAAGGCAAGGCAAGGCAACGTAATGCAAGGCAACGTAAAGCAACTTAAACAAGGCAACGAAAAACAAAGTAAAGCAAGGCAACGTAAAGCAACGTAAAGCAACGCAACGTAAAGCAACGTAAAGCAACGTAAAGCAAGGTAAAGCAACGTAAAGCAACGTAAAGCAAGGCAACGTAAAGCAACGTAAAGCAAGGTAAAGCAACGTAAAGCAACGTAAAGCAACGCAACGTAAAGCAACGTAAAGCAACGTAAAGCAAGGTAAAGCAACGTAAAGCAACGTAAAGCAAGGCAACGTAAAGCAACGTAAAGCAAGGTAAAGCAACGTAAAGCAACGTAAAGTAAGGCAACGTAAAGCAACGTAAAATAAGGCAACTTAAAGCAACATAAAGCAAGGCAACGTAAAGCAAATTAAAGCAAGGTAAAGCAACGTAAAGCAACGTAAAGCAACGAAAAACAAGGCAACGTAAAGCAAGGTAAAGCAAGGTAAAGCAACGTAAAGTAACGTAAATCAAGGACACATAAATCAACGTAAAGCAAGGCAACGTAAAGCAACGTAAAGTAACGTAAAGCAAGGCAACGTAAAGCAACGTAAACCAAGGCAACGTAAAGCAACGTAAAGAAAAGTAATGCAACGCAACGTAAAGCAACGTAAAGGAAGGTAAAGCAAGGTAAAGCAACGTAAACCAAGGCAACGTAAATCAAGGTAAAGCAAGGCAATTTAAAGCAAGGTAAAACAAGGTAAAGCAAGGTAAAGCAACGTAAAGCAAGGCAACGTAAAGCAACGTAAAGCAAGGCAACGTAAAGATAGGCAACGAAAAGCAACGTAAAGCAAGGCAACATAAAGCAAAATAAAGCAAGGCAACGTAAAGCAACGTAAAGGAAGGCAACGTCATGCAATGTAAAGGAAGGTAAAGCAACGTAAAGGAACGTAAAGGAAGGCAACGTAAAGCAACGGAAAGCAAGGTAAAGCAAGGTAAAGCAACGTAAATGAACGTAAAGCAAGGGAACGTAAAGCAACGTAAAGCAAGGCAACGTAAAGCAAGTTACAGCAAGGTAAAGCAACGTAAAGCAAGGCAACGTAAACAACGTAAAGCATCGTAAAGCATCGAAAATCAAGGTAAAGCAAGGTAAAGTAACGTAAACAAGGCAACGTAAAGCATCGTAATGCAACGTAAAGAAAGGTAAAGCAAGGTAAAGCAACGTAAAGCAAGGCAACGTAAAGCAACCTAAAGCAAGGTAAAGCAAGGTAAATCAAGGCAAGGCAAGGAAACGTAAAGCAAGACAACGTAAAGCAAGGCAACGTAAAGCAACGTAAAGCAAGGCAAGGCAAGCCAACGTAAAGCAAGGCAAGGCAAGGCAACGTAAAACGAGGCAACGTAAGGCAACATAAAGCAAGGCAAGGTAAAGCAAGGCAACGTAAGGCAAGGCAACGTAAAGCAACGTAAAGCAAGGCAACGTAAAGCAACATAAAGCAAGGCAACGTAAAGCAAGGCAACGTAAAGCAAGGAAACGTAAACAAGGCAACGTAAAGCAACGTAAAGCAAGGCAAGGCAAAGTAAAGCAAGGCAAGGAAAGGTAAAGCAAGGCAAGGCAACGTAAAGCATGCAAAATAAAGCAAGGCAAGGAAACGTAAAGCAAGGCAATGTAAAGCAAGGCAACGTAAAGCATGGCAAGGCAAGGCAACGTAAAGCAAGGCAACGTAAAGCAAGGCAAGGCAAGGCAACGTAAATCAAGGCAACGTAAAGCAATGTAAAGCAAGGCAACGTAAAGTATCGTAAAGCAAGGCAACGTAAAGCAAGGCAACGTAAAGCAAGGCAACGATATGCAATGTAAAGCACGGGAACGTAAAGCAAGGCAACGTAAAGCAAGGCAACGTAAAGAAAGCCAACGTAAAGCAAGCCAACGTAAAGCAACGTAAAGAAAGACAACGTAAAGTAAGGCAAAACAAGGCAACATAAAGCTAGGCAACGTAAAGCAAGGCAACATAAGGCAACGTAAAGCAAGGCAACGTAAAGCAACGTAAAGCAAGGCATCGTAAAGCAACGTAAAGCAAGGCAACGTAAAGCAATGTAAATCAAGGCAAAGTAAAGCAAGGAAAGTCAAGGCAAAGTAAAGCAAGGCAACGTAAAGTAAGGCAACGTAAAGCAAGGCAAGGCAAGGCAATATAAAGCAAGGCAACGTAAAGCAAGGCAACGTAAAGCAAGGCAACGTAATGCAACGTAAAGCAAGGCAAGGTAAGCAAGGCAACGTAAAGCAACGTAAAGCTAGGCAACGTAAATCAAGGCAACGTAAGGCAACGTAAAGCAACCTAAAGCAAGGCAATGTAAAGCAACGTAATGCAAGGCAACGTAAAGCCACGTAAAGCAAGGCAACGTAAAGGAACGTAAAGGAAGGCAAGGCAAGGCAATGTAAAGCAAGGCAACGTAAAGCAACGTAAAGCAAGTCAACTTAAAGCCACGTAAATCAAGGCAACGTAAGGCAACATAAAGCAACGTAAAGCAAGGCAATGTAAATCAAGGCAACGTAAAGCAAGGGAACGTAAAGCCACGTAAAGCAAGGCAACGTAAAGCAAGGTAAAGCAAGGTAAAGCAATGTAAAGCAACGTAAAGCAAGGTAAAGGAAGGCAAGGCAAAGAAAGGTAAAGCAACGTAAAAAAGACAACGTAAAGCAACATAAAGCAAGGTAAAGCAAGGCAAGGCAAGGCAACGTAAAGCAAGGCAACGTAAAGCAACGTAAAGCACGGCAACGTAAACCAACGTAAAGCAACGTAAAGCAACGTAATGTAACGCAACGTAAAGCAACGTAAAGCAACTTAAAGCAACGTAAAGCAAGGTAAAGCAAGGTAAAGCAACATAAAGCAAGGCAACGTAAAGCAACGTAAAGCAAGGCAAAGTAAAGCAACGTAAAGCAAGGTAAAAAAAGGTAAAGCAAGCTAAAGCAACGTAAAGCAACGTAAAGCAAGGCAACGTAAAGCAACGTAAAGCAAGGCAATGTAAAGCAAGGCAACGTAAAGCATCGTAAAGCAAGGTAAAGCAAGACAACGTAAAGCAACGTAACGCAACGTAAAGCAAGGCAACGTAAAGCAACGTAAAGCAACGTAAACAAGGTGAAGCACAGCAAAGCAACGTAAGGCAAGGTAAAGCAAGGCAACGTAAAACAAGGTATAGCAACGCAAAGCAACGCAACGTAAAGCAACGTAAAGCAACGTAAATCAAGGTAAAGCAAGGTAAAGCAATGTAAAGCAAGGCAACGTAAAGCAACATAAAGCAAGGCAACGTAAAGCAACGTAAATCAAGGTAAAGCAAGGTTAAGCAACGTAAAGCAACGTAAAGCAAGGCAACGTAATGGAATGTAAAGCAAGGCAACGTAAAGCAAGGCAACGTAAAGCAACGTAAAGCAAAGCAACGTAAAGCAACGTAAAGCAAGGCAAAGTTAAGTAAGGCAACGTAAAGCAACGTAAAGCAAGTCAACGTAAAGTGAGGCAACGTAAAGCAACGTAAGGCACCGTAAAGTAAGGAAATTAAAGCAACGTAAAGCAAGGAAACGTAAAGCAGGGCAACGTAAAGCAACGTAAAGCAAGGCAAGGTAAAGCAAGGCAACGTAAAGCAACGTAAAGCAAGGCAAGGTAAAGCAAGGCAACGTAAAGTAACGTAAAGTAAAGCAATGTAAAGCAACGTAAAACAACGTAAAGCAAGGCAACGTAAAGCAACGTAAAGTAAGGCAACGTAAAGTAAGGCAACGTAAGGCAACATAAAGCAAGGCAACGTAAAGAAGGCAAGGCAAGGCAACGTAAAGCAAGGCAACGTAAAGCAAGGCAACGTAATGCAACGTAAAGCAAGGTAACGTAAGCAAGGCAACGTAAAGCAACGTAAAGCAAGGCAACGTAAATCAAGGCAACGTAAGGCAACGTAAAGCAACCTAAAGCAAGGCAATGTAAAGCAACGTAATGCAAGGCAACGTAAAGCCACGTAAAGCAAGGCAACGTAAAGGAACGTAAAGGAAGGCAAGGCAAGGCAATGTAAATCAAGGCAACGTAAAGCAACCTAAAGCAAGTCAACTTAAAGCCACGTAAATCAAGGCAACGTAAGGCAACATAAAGCAACGTAAAGCAAGGTAATGTAAATCAAGGCAACGTAAAGCAAGGGAACGTAAAGCCACGTAAAGCAAGGCAACGTAAAGCAAGGTAAAGCAAGGTAAAGCAATGTAAAGTAACGTAAAGCAAGGTAAAGCAAGGCAAGGCAAAGAAAGGTAAAGCAAAGTAAAAAAGACAACGTAAAGCAACGTAAAGCAAGGTAAAGCAAGGCAAGGCAAGGCAACGTAAAGCAAGGCAACGTAAAGCAACGTAAAGCACGGCAACGTAAACCAACGTAAAGCAACGTAAAGCAACGTAAAGTAACGCAACGTAAAGCAACGTAAAGCAACTTAAAGCAACGTAAAGCAAGATAAAGCAAGGTAAAGCAACATAAAGCAAGGCAACGTAAAGCAACGTAAAGCAAGGCAAAGTAAAGCAACGTAAAGCAAGGTAAAAAAAGGTAAAGCAAGGTAAAGCAACATAAAGCAACGTAAAGCAAGGCAACGTAAAGCAACGTAAAGCAAGGCAATGTAAAGCAAGTCAACGTAAAGCATCGGAAACAAGGTAAAGCAAGACAACGTAAAGCAACGTAACGCAACGTAAAGCAAGGCAACGTAAAGCAACGTAAAGCAACCTAAAGCAAGGCAATGTAAAGCAACGTAATGCAAGGCAACGTAAAGCCACGTAAAGCAAGGCAACGTAAAGGAACGTAAAGGAAGGCAAGGCAAGGCAATGTAAAGCAAGGCAACGTAAAGCAACGTAAAGCAAGTCAACTTAAAGCCACGTAAATCAAGGCAACGTAAGGCAACATAAAGCAACGTAAAGCAAGGCAATGTAAATCAAGGCAACGTAAAGCAAGGGAACGTAAAGCCACGTAAAGCAAGGCAACGTAAAGCAAGGTAAAGCAAGGTAAAGCAATGTAAAGCAACGTAAAGCAAGGTAAAGGAAGGCAAGGCAAAGAAAGGTAAAGCAACGTAAAAAAGACAACGTAAAGCAACATAAAGCAAGGTAAAGCAAGGCAAGGCAAGGCAACGTAAAGCAAGGCAACGTAAAGCAACGTAAAGCACGGCAACGTAAACCAACGTAAAGCAACGTAAAGCAACGTAAAGTAACGCAACGTAAAGCAACGTAAAGCAACTTAAAGCAACGTAAAGCAAGGTAAAGCAAGGTAAAGCAACATAAAGCAAGGCAACGTAAAGCAACGTAAAGCAAGGCAACGTAAAGCAACATAAAGCAAGGTAAAAAAAGGTAAAGCAAGCTAAAGCAACGTAAAGCAACGTAAAGCAAGGCAACGTAAAGCAACGTAAAGCAAGGCAATGTAAAGCAAGGCAACGTAAAGCATCGTAAAGCAAGGTAAAGCAAGACAACGTAAAGCAACGTAACGCAACGTAAAGCAAGGCAACGTAAAGCAACGTAAAGCAACGTAAACAAGGTGAAGCACAGCAAAGCAACGTAAGGCAAGGTAAAGCAAGGCAACGTAAAACAAGGTATAGCAACGCAAAGCAACGCAACGTAAAGCAACGTAAAGCAACGTAAATCAAGGTAAAGCAAGGTAAAGCAATGTAAAGCAAGGCAACGTAAAGCAACATAAAGCAAGGCAACGTAAAGCAACGTAAATCAAGGTAAAGCAAGGTTAAGCAACGTAAAGCAACGTAAAGCAAGGCAACGTAAAGGAACGTAAAGCAAGGCAACGTAAAGCAAGGCAAAGTAAAGCAAGGCAACGTAAAGCAAGGCAACGTAAAGCAAGGCAACGTAAAGCAAGGCAAGGTAAAGCAACGTAAAGCAAGGCAATGTAAATGAACGTAAAGCAAGGCAACATAAAACAAGGCAAGGCAAGGCAACGTAAAGCAAGACAAAGTAATGCAACGTAAAGCAAGGCAAGGCAGGCAACCTAAAGCAAGGCAAGGCAAGGCAACGTAAAGCAAGGCAACGTAAAGCAACGTAAAGCAAGGCAACGTAAAGCAACGTAAAGCAAGGCAATGTAAAGCAAGGCAACGTAAAGCATCGTAAAGCAAGGTAAAGCAAGACAACGTAAAGCAACGTAACGCAACGTAAAGCAAGGCAACGTAAAGCAACGTAAAGCAACGTAAACAAGGTGAAGCACAGCAAAGCAACGTAAGGCAAGGTAAAGCAAGGCAACGTAAAACAAGGTATAGCAACGCAAAGCAACGCAACGTAAAGCAACGTAAAGCAACGTAAATCAAGGTAAAGCAAGGTAAAGCAATGTAAAGCAAGGCAACGTAAAGCAACATAATGCAAGGATACGTAAAGCAACGTAAATCAACTTAAAGCAAGGTTAAGCAACGTAAAGCAACGTAAAGCAAGGCAACGTAATGGAATGTAAAGCAAGGCAACGTAAAAAAAGGCAACGTAAAGCAACGTAAAGCAAAGCAACGTAAAGCAACGTAAAGCAAGGCAAAGTTAAGTAAGGCAACGTAAAGCAACGTAAAGCAAGTCAACGTAAAGTAAGGCAACGTAAAGCAACGTAAGGCACCGTAAAGTAAGGATATTAAAGCAACGTAAAGCAAGGAAACGTAAAACAGGGCAACGTAAAGCAACGTAAAGCAAGGCAAGGTAAAGCAAGGCAACGTAAAGCAACGTAAAGCAAGGCAAGGTAAAGCAAGGCAACGTAAAGTAACGTAAAGTAAAGCAATGTAAAGCAACGTAAAACAACGTAAAGCAAGGCAACGTAAAGCAAGGCAACGTAAAGCAAGGCAACGTAAAGCAACGTAAAGTAAGGCAACGTAAAGTAAGGCAACGTAAGGCAACATAAAGCAAGGCAACGTAAAGAAGGCAAGGCAACGTAAAGCAAGGCAACGTAAAGCAAGGCAACGTAATGCAACGTAAAGCAAGGCAACGTAAGCAAGGCAACGTAAAGCAACGTAAAGCAAGGCAACGTAAATCAAGGCAACGTAAGGCAACGTAAAGCAACCTAAAGCAAGGCAATGTAAAGCAACGTAATGCAAGGCAACGTAAAGCCACGTAAAGCAAGGCAACGTAAAGGAACGTAAAGGAAGGCAAGGCAAGGCAATGTAAATCAAGGCAACGTAAAGCAACCTAAAGCAAGTCAACTTAAAGCCACGTAAATCAAGGCAACGTAAGGCAACATAAAGCAACGTAAAGCAAGGTAATGTAAATCAAGGCAACGTAAAGCAAGGGAACGTAAAGCCACGTAAAGCAAGGCAACGTAAAGCAAGGTAAAGCAAGGTAAAGCAATGTAAAGTAATGTAAAGCAAGGTAAAGCAAGGCAAGGCAAAGAAAGGTAAAGCAACGTAAAAAAGACAACGTAAAGCAACGTAAAGCAAGGTAAAGCAAGGCAAGGCAAGGCAACGTAAAGCAAGGCAATGTAAAGCAACGTAAAGCACGGCAACGTAAACCAACGTAAAGCAACGTAAAGCAACGTAAAGTAACGCAACGTAAAGCAACGTAAAGCAACTTAAAGCAACGTAAAGCAAGGTAAAGCAAGGTAAAGCAACATAAAGCAAGGCAACGTAAAGCAACGTAAAGCAAGGCAAAGTAAAGCAACGTAAAGCAAGGTAAAAAAAGGTAAAGCAAGGTAAAGCAACATAAAGCAACGTAAAGCAAGGCAACGTAAAGCAACGTAAAGCAAGGCAATGTAAAGCAAGGCAACGTAAAGCATCGTAAACAAGGTAAAGCAAGACAACGTAAAGCAACGTAACGCAACGTAAAGCAAGGCAACGTAAAGCAACGTAAAGCAACGTAAACAAGGTGAAGCACAGCAAAGCAACGTAAGGCAAGGTAAAGCAAGGCAACGTAAAACAAGGTATAGCAACGCAAAGCAACGCAACGTAAAGCAACGTAAAGCAACGTAAATCAAGGTAAAGCAAGGTAAAGCAATGTAAAGCAAGGCAACGTAAAGCAACATAAAGCAAGGCAACGTAAAGCAACGTAAATCAAGGTAAAGCAAGGTTAAGCAACGTAAAGCAACGTAAAGCAAGGCAACGTAAAGGAACGTAAAGCAAGGCAACGTAAAGCAAGGCAAAGTAAAGCAAGGCAACGTAAAGCAAGGCAACGTAAAGCAAGGCAACGTAAAGCAAGGCAAGGTAAAGCAACGTAAAGCAAGGCAATGTAAATGAACGTAAAGCAAGGCAACATAAAACAAGGCAAGGCAAGGCAACGTAAAGCAAGACAAAGTAATGCAACGTAAAGCAAGGCAAGGCAGGCAACCTAAAGCAAGGCAAGGCAAGGCAACGTAAAGCAAGGCAACGTAAAGCAACGCAAAGCAAGGCAAGGCAAGGCAACGTAATGCAAGGCAACGTAAAGCAACTTAAAGCAAGGCAAAGAAAAACAACGTAAAGCAAGGCAACGTAAAGCAACGTAAAGCAACGCAACGTAAAGCAACGTAAAGCAATGTAAAGCAAGGTAAAGCAACGTAAAGCAACGTAAAGCAAGGCAACGTAAAGCAACGTAAAGCAAGGTAAAGCAACGTAAAGCAACGTAAAGTAAGGCAACTTAAAGCAACATAAAGCAAGGCAACGTAAAGCAAATTAAAGCAATGTAAAGCAACGTAAAGAAACGTAAAGCAACGAAAAACAAGGCAACGTAAAGCAAGGTAAAGCAAGGTAAAGCAACGTAAAGTAACGTAAATCAAGGACACATAAATCAACGTAAAGCAAGGCAACGTAAAGCAACGTAAAGTAACGTAAAGCAAGGCAACGTAAAGCAACGTAAACCAAGGCAACGTAAAGCAACGTAAAGAAACGTAATGCAACGCAACGTAAAGCAACGTAAAGCAACGTAAAGGAAGGTAAAGCAAGGTAAAGCAACGTAAACCAAGGCAACGTAAATCAAGGTAAAGAAAGGCAATGTAAAGCAAGGTAAAACAAGGTAAAGCAAGGTAAAGCAACGTAAAGCAAGGCAACGTAAAGCAACGTAAAGCAAGGCAACGTAAAGATAGGCAACGAAAAGCAACGTAAAGCAAGGCAACATAAAGCAAAATAAAGCAAGGCAACGTAAAGCAACGTAAAGGAAGGCAACGTCATGCAATGTAAAGCAAGGTAAAGCAACGTAAAGGAACGTAAAGGAAGGCAACGTAAAGCAACGGAAATCAAGGTAAAGCAAGGTAAAGCAACGTAAATGAACGTAAAGCAAGGGAACGTAAAGCAACGTAAAGCAAGGCAACGTAAAGCAAGTTACAGCAAGGTAAAGCAACGTAAAGCAAGTTACTGCAAGGTAAAGCAACGTAAAGCAAGGCAACGTAAACAACGTAAAGCATCGTAAAGCATCGAAAATCAAGGTAAAGCAAGGTAAAGTAACGTAAACAAGGCAACGTAAAGCATCGTAATGCAACGTAAAGAAAGGTAAAGCAAGGTAAAGCAACGTAAAGCAAGGCAACGTAAAGCAACCTAAAGCAAGGTAAAGCAAAGTAAAGTAAGGGAAATCAAGGCATCGTAAAGCAAGGTAAAGCAAGGCAACGTAAACCAACGTAAAGCAAGGCAAGGCAAGGAAACGTAAAGCAAGACAACGTAAAGCAAGGCAACGTAAAGCAACGTAAAGCAAGGCAAGGCAAGCCAACGTAAAGCAAGGCAAGGCAAGGCAACGTAAAACGAGGCAACGTAAGGCAACATAAAGCAAGGCAAGTTAAAGCAAGGCAACGTAAGGCAAGGCAACGTAAAGCAACGTAAAGCAAGGCAACGTAAAGCAACATAAAGCAAGGCAACGTAAAGCAAGGCAACGTAAAGCAAGGAAACGTAAACAAGGCAACGTAAAGCAACGTAAAGCAAGGCAAGGCAAAGTAAAGCAAGGCAAGGAAAGGTAAAGCAAGGCAAGGCAACGTAAAGCATGCAAAATAAAGCAAGGCAAGGCAACGTAAAGCAAGGCAATGTAAAGCAAGGCAACGTAAAGCATGGCAAGGCAAGGCAACGTAAAGCAAGGCAACGTAAAGCAAGGCAAGGCAAGGCAACGTAAATCAAGGCAACGTAAAGCAACGTAAAGCAAGGCAACCTAAAGCAACGTAAAGCAACGTAAAGCAACGTAAAGCAAGGCAACGTAAAGCAACGTAAACCAAGGCAAGGTAAAGCAACGTAAAGCAACGTAAAGCAACGCAACGTAAAGCAACGTAAAGGAAGGTAAAGCAAGGTAAAGCAACGTAAACCAAGGCAACGTAAAGCATCGTAAAGCAACGTAAAGCAACGTAAAACAACGTAAAGCAAGGCAAAGTAAAGAAAGGTAAAGCAACGTAAAGCAACGTAAAGCAAGGCAACGTAACGCAACGTAAAGCAAGACAACGTAAAGCAAGGTAAAGCAAGGTAAAGGAAGGTAAAGCAACGTAAAGCAACCTAAAGCCAGGCAACATAAAGCAGGGTAAAGCAAGGTAAATCAAGGTAAAGCAATGTAAAGCAAGGCAACGTAAAGCAAGGTAAAGCAAGGCAACGTAAAGCAAGGTAAAGCAAGGTAAAGCAACGTAAAGCAATGCAACGTAAAGCAACGTAAAGGACGGTAAAGTAAAGTAAAGCAAGGTACAGCAAGGTAAAGCAACGTAACGCAAGGCAACGTAAAGCATGGTAAAGCAAGGTAAAGCAAGGCAACGTAAAGCAACGTAAAGGAAGGTAAAGTAAAGTAAAGCAAGGAACATCAAGGTAAAGCAAGGTAAAGCAAGGCAACGTAAAGCAACGTAAAGCATGGTAAAGCAAGGTAAACCAAGGTAAAGCAAGGCAAAGTAAAGCAAGGTAAAGCAAGACAACGTAAATCAAGGTAAAGCAACGTAAAGCAAGGTAATGCAAGGCAACGTAATCAAGGTAAAGCAAGGCAACGTAAAGCAACATAAAGCAACGTAAAGCAAGGCAACGTAAAGCAACGTAAAGCAACGTAAACAAGGTAAAGCAAGGCAAAGCAACGTAAGGCAAGGTAAAGCAAGGCTAGGTAAAGCAAGGCAAAGCAACGTAAAGCAAGGTAAAGCAAGGCAAGTTAAAGCAAGGCAAATCAACGTAAAGCAAGGTAAAGCAAGGCAAGGTAAAGCAAGTTAAAGCAAGGTAGACCAAGGCAACGTAAAGAAACGTAAAGCAAGGCAAAGCAAGGTAAAGCAACGTAAATCAAGGCAACGTAAAGCTAGGTAAAGCAAGGTAAAGCAAGGCAAGGCAAAGCAAGGTAAAGCAACGTAAACAAGGCAACGTAAAGCAACGTAAAGCAAGGTAAAACAAGGTAAGGCAAGGTTAAGTAACGTAAAGCAACCTAAAGCAAGACAACGTAAAGCAACGTAAAGCAAGGCAAGGTAAAGCAAGGTAAGGCAAGGTAAAGCAATGTAAAGCAAGGTAAAGCAAGGTAAAGCAACGTAAAGCAAGGCAACGTAAAGGAAGGTAAAGCAAGGTAAATCAAGGTAAAGCAACGTAAATTAACGTAAAGCAAGGACACATAAATCAACGTAAAGCAAGGCAACGTAAAGCAATGTGAAGCAAGGTAAAGCAAGGTAAAGCAAGGTAAAGCAATGTAAAGCAACCTAAAGCAAGGCAACGTAAATCAAATAAAGCAAGGCAACGTAAAGCAAGGTAAAGCAACGTAAAGCAACATAAAGCAAGGCAACGTAAAGCAAGGTAAAGCAAGGTAAAGCAACCTAAATCAACGTAAAGCAAGGCAACGTAAAGCAAGGTAAATCAAGGTAAAGCAAGGTAAAGCAATGTAAAGCAAGGCAACGTAAAGCAACGTAAAGGAAGGTAAAGCAAGGTAAAGCAACGTAAAGCAACGTAAAGCAAGGCAACGTAAAGCAAGGTAAAGCAAGGTAAAGCAAGGTAAAGCAAGGTAAATCAAGGCAAAGTAAAGCAAGGTAAAGCAAGACAACGTAAAGGAAGGTAAAGCAACGTAAAGCAACATAAAGCAAGGTAATGCAAGGCAACGTAAAGCAAGGTAAAGCAAGGCAACGTAAAGCAACGTAAAGCAACGTAAATTGGGGTTGTTTAGCCTGGAGAAGAGGAGGCTGAGGGGTGACCTCATTGCTCTCTACAACTACCTGAAAGGACGTTGTAGAGAGGAGGGTGCTGGCCTCTTCTCCCAAGTGACAGGGGACAGGACAAGAGGGAATGGCCTCAAGCTCCGACAGGGGAGGTTTAGGCTAGACGTTAGGAAAAAATTCTTTACAGAAAGGGTCATTGGGCACTGGAACAGGCTGCCCAGGGAGGTGGTTGAGTCACCTTCCCTGGAGGTGTTTAAGGCACGGGTGGACGAGGTGCTGAGGGATATGGTTTAGTGTTTGGTAGGAACGGTTGGACTCGGTGATCCGGTGGGTCTCTTCCAACCTGGTTATTCTGTGATTCTGTGATTCTGTAAAGCAAGGCAACGTAAAGCAAGGTAAAGCAAAGTAAAGCAACCTAAATCAACGTAAAGCAAGGCAACGTAAGGCAAGGTAAAGCAAGGTACAGCAAGGTAAAGCATCGTAAAGCAAGGCAACGTAAAGCAACGTAAAGCAAGGTAAAGCAAGGTAAAGCAAGGTAAATCAAGGCAAAGTAAAGCAAGGTAAAGCAAGACAACGTAAAGCAAGGTAAAGCAACGTAAAGCAACATAAAGCAAGGTAATGCAAGGCAACGTAAAGCAAGGTAAAGCAAGGCAACGTAAAGCAACATAAAGCAACGTAAAGCAAGGCAACGTTAAGCAACGTAAAGCAAGGCAACGTAAAGCAACGTAAAGCTACGTAAACAAGGAAAAGCAAGGCAAAGGAACGTAAGGCAAGGTAAAGCAAGGCAACGTAAAGCAAGGCAATGCAAGGCAAAGCAACGTAAAGCAAGGTAAAGCAAGGCAAGGTAAAGCAAGGCAAAGCAACGTAAACCAAGGTAAAGCAAGGCAAGTTAAAGCAAGCAAATCAATGTAAAGCAAGGTAAAGCAAGGCAAGGTAAAGCAAGGTAAAGCAAGGTAAAGCAAGGCAACGTAAAGCAACGTAAAGCAAGGTAAAGCAACGTAAAGCAACGTAAATCAAGGAAACGTAAAGCAACGTAAAGCACGGTAAAGCAAGGCAAGGCAAAGCAAGGGAAAGCAACGTAAACAAGGCAACGTAAAGCAACGTAAAGCAAGGTAAAGCAAGGCAAGGCAAGGCAACGTAAAGCAAGGCAACGTAAAGTAACGTAAAGCACGGCAAAGTAAACCAACGTAAACCAACGTAAAACAACGTAAAGCAACGCAACGTGAAGCAACGTAAATCAAGGTAAAGCTAGGTAAAGCAACGTAAAGCAAGGTAACGTAAAGCAACGTAAAGCAAGGTAAATCAAGGTAAAGCAAGGATAAGCAACGTAAAGCAACCTAAAGCAAGGCAACGTAAAGCAACGTAAAGCAAGGTAAAGCAAGGTAAAGCAACGTAAAGCAAGGAAACGTAAAGCAACGTAAAGCAAGGCAACGTAAAGCAAGGTAAAGCAACGTAAAGCAACGTATAGCAAGGACCGTAAACAAACGTAAAGCAAGGCAACGAAAAGCAACGTAAAGCAAGGCAAAGTAAAGCAACGTAAAGCAAGGCAACGTAAACCAAGGTAAAGCAAGGTAAAGCAAGGTAAAGCAACGTAAAGGAAAGTAAAGGAAGGCAACGTAAAGCAACGTAAAGCAAGGCAACGTAAAGAAAGGTAAAGCAACGTAAAGCAACGTAAAGCAAGGCAACGTAAAGCAACTTAAAGCCAGGCAACGTAAAGCAATATAAAGCAAGGCAACGTAAAACAAGGCAACGTAAAGCAACTTAAAGCAAGGCAACGTAAAGCAACGTAAAGCAAGGCAACCTAAAACAAGGCAAGGCAAGGCAACTTAAAGCAACGTAAAGCAAGGCAACGTAAAGCAACGTAAAGCAAGGCAAGGCAAGGCAACGTAAAGCAAGGCAACGTAAAGCAAGGTAAAGCAAGGTAAAGCAAGGTAAAGCAAGGCAACATAAAGCAACGTAAAGCAAGGCAACTTAAAGAAAGGCAACGAAAAGCAATGTAAAGCAAGGCAACGTAAAGAAACATAAAGCAAGGCAACGTAAAGCAACGTGAAGCAAGGCAACGTAAAGCAAGGTAAAGCAACGTAAAGGAAGTTAAAGCAAGGCAACATAAAGCAAGGTAAAGCAAGGTAAAGTAACGTAAAGCAACGTAAAGCAACGTAAAGCAAGGCAACGAAAAGCAAGGTAAAGCAAGGCAACGTAAAGCAAGGTAAAGCAAGGTAAAGCAAGGTAAAGCAACGTAAAGCAAGGCAACGTAAAGCAAGGCAACGTAAAGCAAGGCAACGTCAAGAAAGGCAAAGAAAAGGAACGTAAAGCAAGGCAACGAAAAGCAACGTAAAGCAAGGCAACGTAAAGCAAGGCAACGTAAAGCAAGGTAAAGCAAGGTAAATCAAAGTAAAGCAAGGCAAAGTAAAGCAACGTAAAGGAAGGTAAAGTAAGGTAAAGCAAGGTACAGCAAGGTAAAGCAACCTAAATCAAGTCAACGTAAAGCAATGTAAAGCATCGTAAAGCAAGGTAAAGCAAGGTAAAGCAACGTAAAGCAAGGCAACGTAAAGCATCGTAAAGCAACGTAAAGCAAGGTAAAGCAAGGTAAAGCAAAGTAAAGCAAGGCATCGTAAAGCAACGTAAAGCAAGGTAAAGCAAGGTAAAGCAAGGCAACGTAAAGCAACGTAAAGGAAGGTAAAGTAAGGTAAAGCAATGTAAAGCAACGTAAAGCAAGGTAATGCAAGGCAACGTAAAGCAAGGTAAAGCAAGGCAACGTAAAGCAAGGTAAAGCAAGGTAAAGCAACGTAAAGTAACGTAAAGCAAGGACATATAAATCAACGTAAAGCAAGGCAACGTAAAGCAACGTAAAGCAAGGTAAAGCAAGGCAAGATAAAGCAAGGCAAAGCAAGGTAAAGCAAGGTAAAGCAAGGCAACATAAAGCAACGTAAAGCAAGGCAACTTAAAGAAAGGCAACGAAAAGCAATGTAAAGCAAGGCAACGTAAAGCAACATAAAGCAAGGCAACGTAAAGCAACGTAAAGCAAGGCAACGTAAAGCAAGGTAAAGCAACGTAAAGGAAGTTAAAGCAAGGCAAAATAAAGCAAGGTAAAGCAAGGTAATGTAACGTAAAGCAACGTAAAGCAAGGCAACGAAAAGCAAGGTAACGTAAAGCAAGGTAAAGCAAGGTAAAGCAAGGTAAAGCAACGTAAAGCAACGTAAAGCAAGGCAACGTAAAGCAAGGCAACGTCAAGAAAGGCAAAGAAAAGGAACGTAAATAAAGGCAAAGTAAAGCAACATAAAGCAAGGCAACGAAAAGCAATGTAAAGCAAGGCAACGTAAAGCAAGGCAACGTAAAGCAAGGTAAAGCAAGGTAAATCAAAGTAAAGCAAGGCAAAGTAAAGCAACGTAAAGGAAGGTAAAGTAAGGTAAAGCAAGGTACAGCAAGGTAAAGCAACCTAAATCAAGTCAACGTAAAGCAATGTAAAGCATCGTAAAGCAAGGTAAAGCAAGGTAAAGCAACGTAAAGCAAGGCAACGTAAAGCATCGTAAAGCAACGTAAAGCAAGGTAAAGCAAGGTAAAGCAAAGTAAAGCAAGGCATCGGAAAGCAACGTAAAGCAAGGTAAAGCAAGGTAAAGCAAGGCAACGTAAAGCAACGTAAAGGAAGGTAAAGTAAGGTAAAGCAATGTAAAGCAACGTAAAGCAAGGTAATGCAAGGCAACGTAAAGCAAGGTAAAGCAAGACAACGTAAAGCAAGGTAAAGCAAGGTAAAGCAAGGTAAAGCAACGTAAAGTAACGTAAAGCAAGGACATATAAATCAACGTAAAGCAAGGCAACGTAAAGCAACCTAAAGCAAGGTAAAGCAAGGCAAGATAAAGCAAGGCAAAGCAAGGTAAAGCAAGGTAAAGCAAGGCAACATAAAGCAACGTAAAGCAAGGCAACTTAAAGAAAGGCAACGAAAAGCAATGTAAAGCAAGGCAACGTAAAGCAACATAAAGCAAGGCAACGTAAAGCAACGTAAAGCAAGGCAACGTAAAGCAAGGTAAAGCAACGTAAAGGAAGTTAAAGCAAGGCAAAATAAAGCAAGGTAAAGCAAGGTAAAGTAACGTAAAGCAACGTAAAGCAAGGCAACGAAAAGCAAGGTAACGTAAAGCAAGGTAAAGCAAGGTAAAGCAAGGTAAAGCAACGTAAAGCAACGTAAAGCAAGGCAACGTAAAGCAAGGCAACGTCAAGAAAGGCAAAGAAAAGGAACGTAAATAAAGGCAAAGTAAAGCAACATAAAGCAAGGCAACGAAAAGCAATGTAAAGCAAGGCAACGTAAAGCAAGGCAACGTAAAGCAAGGTAAAGCAAGGTAAATCAAAGTAAAGCAAGGCAAAGTAAAGCAACGTAAAGGAAGGTAAAGTAAGGTAAAGCAAGGTACAGCAAGGTAAAGCAACCTAAATCAAGTCAACGTAAAGCAATGTAAAGCATCGTAAAGCAAGGTAAAGCAAGGTAAAGCAACGTAAAGCAAGGCAACGTAAAGCATCGTAAAGCAACGTAAAGCAAGGTAAAGCAAGGTAAAGCAAAGTAAAGCAAGGCATCGGAAAGCAACGTAAAGCAAGGTAAAGCAAGGTAAAGCAAGGCAACGTAAAGCAACGTAAAGGAAGGTAAAGTAAGGTAAAGCAATGTAAAGCAACGTAAAGCAAGGTAATGCAAGGCAACGTAAAGCAAGGTAAAGCAAGGCAACGTAAAGCAAGGTAAAGCAAGGTAAAGCAAGGTAAAGCAACGTAAAGTAACGTAAAGCAAGGACATATAAATCAACGTAAAGCAAGGCAACGTAAAGCAACCTAAAGCAAGGTAAAGCAAGGCAAGATAAAGCAAGGCAAAGCAAGGTAAAGCAAGTTAAAGCAAGGCAAGTTAAAGCAAGGCAAATCAACGTAAAGCAAGGTAAAGCAAGGCAAGGTAAAGCAAGGTAAAGCAAGGCAAGGCAAGGCAACGTAAAGCAACGTAAAGCAAGGCAACATAAACCAACGTAAAGCATTGCAACGTAAAGCAAGGCAAGACAAGGCAATGTAAAGCAAGGCAACGTAAAGCAACGTAAAGCACGGCAACGTAAAGCACGTAAAGCAAGGCAAGGCAAGGCAACGTAAAGCAAGGCAACGTAAAGCAACGTAAAGCAAGGCAAGGCAAGGCAACGTAAAGCAAGGCAACGTAAAGCAAGGCAACGTAAGGCAAGGCAACGTAAAGCAACGTAAAGCAAGGCAACGTAAATCAACGTAAAGCAAGGCAACGTAAAGCAAGGCAAGGCAAGGCAACGTAAAGCAACGTAAACAAGGCAACGTAAAGCAACATAAAGCAAGGCAAGGCAAGGCAACGTAAAGCAAGGCAACGTAAAGCAACGTAAAGCAAGGCAAGGCAAGGCAAAGTAAAGCAAGGCAAGGCAACGTAAAGCAAGGCAAGGCAAAGCAACTTAAAGCAACGTAAAGGGAGGCAACGTAAAACAAGGCAACGTAAATCAACGTAAAGCAAGACAAGGCAATGCAATGTAAAGCAAGCAAGGCAAGGCAACGTAAAGCAAGGCAACGTAAAGCAAGGTAAAGCAAGGCAAAGTAAAGCATGGCAAGGCAAGGCAATATAAAGCAAGGCAATGTAAAGCAAAGCAACGTAAAGCAAGGCAAGGCAAAGTAAAGCAAGGCAAGGCAATGCAACGTAAATCACGGCAACGTAAAGCAAGGCAACGTAAAGCAACGTAAAGCAAGGCAACATAAAGCAAGGTAAAGCAACGTAAAGCAACGTATAGCAAGGACCGTAAACCAACGTAAAGCAAGGCAACGTAAAGCAAGGCAACGAAAAGCAACGTAAAGCAAGGCAAAGTAAAGCAACGTAAAGCAAGGCAACGTAAAGCAAGGTAAAGCAAGGTAAAGCAAGGTAAAGCAACGTAAAGGAAAGTAAAGGAAGGCAACGTAAAGCAACGTAAATCAAGGCAACGTAAAGAAAGGTAAAGCAACGTAAAGCAACGTAAAGCAAGGCAACGTAAAGCAACTTAAAGCCAGGCAACGTAAAGCAATATAAAGCAAGGCAACGTAAAACAAGGCAACGTAAAGCAACTTAAAGCAAGGCAACGTAAAGCAACGTAAAGCAAGGCAACCTAAAACAAGGCAAGGCAAGGCAACGTAAAGCAATGTAAAGCAAGGCAACGTAAAGCAACGTAAAGCAAGGCAAGGCAAGGCAACGTAAAGCAAGGCAACGTAAAGCAAGGTAAAGCAAGGTAAAGCAAGGTAAAGCAAGGCAACATAAAGCAACGTAAAGCAAGGCAACTTAAAAAAAGGCAACGAAAAGCAATGTAAAGCAAGGCAACGTAAAGCAACATAAAGCAAGGCAACGTAAAGCAAGGTAAAGCAAGGCAACGTAAAGCAAGGTAAAGCAATGTAAAGGAACTTAAAGCAAGGCAACATAAAGCAAGGTAAAGCAAGGTAAAGTAACGTAAAGCAACGTAAAGCAAGGCAACGAAAAGCAAGGTAAAGCAAGGCAACGTAAAGCAAGGTAAAGCAAGGTAAAGCAAGGTAAAGCAACGTAAAGTAACGTAAAGCAAGGACATATAAATCAACGTAAAGCATGGCAACGTAAAGCAACGTAAAGCAAGGTAAAGCAAGGCAAGATAAAGCAAGGCAAAGCAAGGTAAAGCAAGTTAAAGCAAGGCAAGTTAAAGCAAGGCAAATCAATGTAAAGCAAGGTAAAGCAAGGCAAGGTAAAGCAAGGTAAAGCAAGGCAAGGCAAGGCAACGTAAAGCAACGTAAAGCAAGGCAACATAAACCAACGTAAAGCATTGCAACGTAAAGCAAGGCAAGACAAGGCAATGTAAAGCAAGGCAACGTAAAGCAACGTAAAGCACGGCAACGTAAAGCACGTAAAGCAAGGCAAGGCAAGGCAACGTAAAGCAAGGCAACGTAAAGCAACGTAAAGCAAGGCAAGGCAAGGAAACGTAAAGCAAGGCAACGTAAAGCAAGGCAACGTAAGGCAAGGCAACGTAAAGCAACGTAAAGCAAGGCAACGTAAATCAACGTAAAGCAAGGCAACGTAAAGCAAGGCAAGGCAAGGCAACGTAAAGCAACGTAAACAAGGCAACGTAAAGCAACATAAAGCAAGGCAAGGCAAGGCAACGTAAAGCAAGGCAACGTAAAGCAACGTAAAGCAAGGCAAGGCAAGGCAAAGTAAAGCAAGGCAAGGCAACGTAAAGCAAGGCAAGGCAAAGCAACTTAAAGCAACGTAAAGGGAGGCAACGTAAAACAAGGCAACGTAAATCAACGTAAAGCAAGACAAGGCAATGCAACGTAAAGCAAGGCAAGGCAAGGCAACGTAAAGCAAGGCAACGTAAAGCAACGTAAAGCAAGGCAACGTAAAGCAAGGCAAAGCAAGGCAAGATAAAGCAAGGCAAAGCAAGGTAAAGCAAGTTAAAGCAAGGCAAGTTAAAGCAAGGCAAATCAACGTAAAGCAAGGTAAAGCAAGGCAAGGTAAAGCAAGGTAAAGCAAGGCAAGGCAAGGCAACGTAAAGCAACGTAAAGCAAGGCAACATAAACCAACGTAAAGCATTGCAACGTAAAGCAAGGCAAGACAAGGCAATGTAAAGCAAGGCAACGTAAAGCAACGTAAAGCACGGCAACGTAAAGCACGTAAAGCAAGGCAAGGCAAGGCAACGTAAAGCAAGGCAACGTAAAGCAACGTAAAGCAAGGCAAGGCAAGGCAACGTAAAGCAAGGCAACGTAAAGCAAGGCAACGTAAGGCAAGGCAACGTAAAGCAACGTAAAGCAAGGCAACGTAAATCAACGTAAAGCAAGGCAAGGCAAGGCAACGTAAAGCAACGTAAACAAGGCAAAGTAAAGCAACATAAAGCAAGGCAAGGCAAGGCAACGTAAAGCAAGGCAACGTAAAGCAACGTAAAGCAAGGCAAGGCAAGGCAAAGTAAAGCAAGGCAAGGCAACGTAAAGCAAGGCAAGGCAAAGCAACTTAAAGCAACGTAAAGGGAGGCAACGTAAAACAAGGCAACGTAAATCAACGTAAAGCAAGACAAGGCAATGCAACGTAAAGCAAGGCAAGGCAAGGCAACGTAAAGCAAGGCAACGTAAAGCAACATAAAGCAAGGCAACGTAAAGCAACGTAAAGCAAGGCAAAGTAAAGCATGGCAAGGCAAGGCAATGTAAAGCAAGGCAATGTAAAGCAAGGCAACGTAAAGCAAGGCAAGGCAATGCAACGTAAATCACGGCAACGTAAAGCAAGGCAACGTAAAGCAACGTAAAGCAAGGCAACGTAAAGCAAGGTAAAGCAACGTAAAGCAACGTATAGCAAGGACCGTAAACCAACGTAAAGCAAGGCAACGTAAAGCAAGGCAACGAAAAGCAACGTAAAGCAAGGCAAAGTAAAGCAACGTAAAGCAAGGCAACGTAAAGCAAGGTAAAGCAAGGTAAAGCAAGGTAAAGCAACGTAAAGGAAAGTAAAGGAAGGCAACGTAAAGCAACGTAAATCAAGGCAACGTAAAGAAAGGTAAAGCAACGTAAAGCAACGTAAAGCAAGGCAACGTAAAGCAACTTAAAGCCAGGCAACGTAAAGCAATATAAAGCAAGGCAACGTAAAACAAGGCAACGTAAAGCAACGTAAAGCAAGGCAAGGCAAGGCAACGTAAAGCAAGGCAACGTAAAGCAAGGTAAAGCAAGGTAAAGCAAGGTAAAGCAAGGCAACATAAAGCAACGTAAAGCAAGGCAACTTAAAAAAAGGCAACGAAAAGCAATGTAAAGCAAGGCAACGTAAAGCAACATAAAGCAAGGCAACGTAAAACAACGTAAAGCAAGGCAACGTAAAGCAAGGTAAAGCAATGTAAAGGAACTTAAAGCAAGGCAACATAAAGCAAGGTAAAGCAAGGTAAAGTAACGTAAAGCAACGTAAAGCAAGGCAACGAAAAGCAAGGTAAAGCAAGGCAACGTAAAGCAAGGTAAAGCAAGGTAAAGCAAGGTAAAGCAACGTAAAGCAAGGTAATGCAAGGCAACGTAAAGCAAGGTAAAGCAAGGCAACGTAAAGCAAGGTAAAGCAAGGTAAAGCAAGGTAAAGCAACGTAAAGTAACGTAAAGCAAGGACATATAAATCAACGTAAAGCAAGGCAACGTAAAGCAACGTAATGCAAGGTAAAGCAAGGCAAGATAAAGCAAGGCAAAGCAAGGTAAAGCAAGTTAAAGCAAGGCAAGTTAAAGCAAGGCAAATCAACGTAATGCAAGGTAAAGCAAGGCAAGGTAAAGCAAGGTAAAGCAAGGCAAGGCAAGGCAACGTAAAGCAACGTAAAGCAAGGCAACATAAACCAACGTAAAGCATTGCAACGTAAAGCAAGGCAAGACAAGGCAATGTAAAGCAAGGCAACGTAAAGCAACGTAAAGCACGGCAACGTAAAGCACGTAAAGCAAGGCAAGGCAAGGCAACGTAAAGCAAGGCAACGTAAAGCAACGTAAAGCAAGGCAAGGCAAGGCAACGTAAAGCAAGGCAACGTAAAGCAAGGCAACGTAAGGCAAGGCAACGTAAAGCAACGTAAAGCAAGGCAACGTAAATCAACGTAAAGCAAGGCAACGTAAAGCAAGGCAAGGCAAGGCAACGTAAAGCAACGTAAACAAGGCAACGTAAAGCAACATAAAGCAAGGCAAGGCAAGGCAACGTAAAGCAAGGCAACGTAAAGCAACGTAAAGCAAGGCAAGGCAAGGCAAAGTAAAGCAAGGCAAGGCAACGTAAAGCAAGGCAAGGCAAAGCAACTTAAAGCAACGTAAAGGGAGGCAACGTAAAACAAGGCAACGTAAATCAACGTAAAGCAAGACAAGGCAATGCAATGTAAAGCAAGCAAGGCAAGGCAACGTAAAGCAAGGCAACGTAAAGCAAGGTAAAGCAAGGCAAAGTAAAGCATGGCAAGGCAAGGCAATATAAAGCAAGGCAATGTAAAGCAAGGCAACGTAAAGCAAGGCAAGGCAAAGTAAAGCAAGGCAAGGCAATGCAACGTAAATCACGGCAACGTAAAGCAAGGCATCGTAAAGCAACGTAAAGCAAGGCAACATAAAGCAAGGTAAAGCAACGTAAAGCAACGTATAGCAAGGACCGTAAACCAACGTAAAGCAAGGCAACGTAAAGCAAGGCAACGAAAAGCAACGTAAAGCAAGGCAAAGTAAAGCAACGTAAAGCAAGGCAACGTAAAGCAAGGTAAAGCAAGGTAAAGCAAGGTAAAGCAACGTAAAGGAAAGTAAAGGAAGGCAACGTAAAGCAACGTAAATCAAGGCAACATAAAGAAAGGTAAAGCAACGTAAAGCAACGTAAAGCAAGGCAACGTAAAGCAACTTAAAGCCAGGCAACGTAAAGCAATATAAAGCAAGGCAACGTAAAACAAGGCAACGTAAAGCAACTTAAAGCAAGGCAACGTAAAGCAACGTAAAGCAAGGCAACCTAAAACAAGGCAAGGCAAGGCAACTTAAAGCAATGTAAAGCAAGGCAACGTAAAGCAACGTAAAGCAAGGCAAGGCAAGGCAACGTAAAGCAAGGCAACGTAAAGCAAGGTAAAGCAAGGTAAAGCAAGGTAAAGCAAGGCAACATAAAGCAACGTAAAGCAAGGCAACTTAAAAAAAGGCAACGAAAAGCAATGTAAAGCAAGGCAACGTAAAGCAACATAAAGCAAGGCAACGTAAAGCAACGTAAAGCAAGGCAAAGTAAAGCATGGCAAGGCAAGGCAATGTAAAGCAAGGCAATGTAAAGCAAGGCAACGTAAAGCAAGGCAAGGCAACGTAAAGCAAGGCAAGGCAACGTAAAGCAAGGCAAGGCAATGCAACGTAAATCACGGCAACGTAAAGCAAGGCAACGTAAAGCAACGTAAAGCAAGGCAACGTAAAGCAAGGTAAAGCAACGTAAAGCAAGGCAACGTAAAGCAAGGCAACGAAAAGCAACGTAAAGCAAGGCAAAGTAAAGCAACGTAAAGCAAGGCAACGTAAAGCAAGGTAAAGCAAGGTAAAGCAAGGTAAAGCAACGTAAAGGAAAGTAAAGGAAGGCAACGTAAAGCAACGTAAATCAAGGCAACGTAAAGAAAGGTAAAGCAACGTAAAGCAACGTAAAGCAAGGCAACGTAAAGCAACTTAAAGCCAGGCAACGTAAAGCAATATAAAGCAAGGCAACGTAAAACAAGGCAACGTAAAGCAACGTAAAGCAAGGCAAGGCAAGGCAACGTAAAGCAAGGCAACGTAAAGCAAGGTAAAGCAAGGTAAAGCAAGGTAAAGCAAGGCAACATAAAGCAACGTAAAGCAAGGCAACTTAAAAAAAGGCAACGAAAAGCAATGTAAAGCAAGGCAACGTAAAGCAACATAAAGCAAGGCAACGTAAAGCAACGTAAAGCAAGGCAACGTAAAGCAAGGTAAAGCTATGTAAAGGAACTTAAAGCAAGGCAACATAAAGCAAGGTAAAGCAAGGTAAAGTAACGTAAAGCAACGTAAAGCAAGGCAACGAAAAGCAAGGTAAAGCAAGGCAACGTAAAGCAAGGTAAAGCAAGGTAAAGCAAGGTAAAGCAACGTAAAGCAACGTAAAGCAAGGCAACGTAAAGCAAGGCAACGTCAAGAAAGGCAAAGAAAAGGAACGTAAATAAAGGCAACGTAAAGCAACATAAAGCAAGGCAACGAAAAGCAATGTAAAGCAAGGCAACGTAAAGCAAGGAAACGTAAAGCAATGTAAAGCAAGGTAAATCAAAGTAAAGCAAGGCAAAGTAAAGCAACGTAAAGGAAGTTAAAGTAAGGTAAAGCAAGGTACAGCAAGGTAAAGCAACCTAAATCAAGTCAACGTAAAGCAATGTAAAGCATCGTAAAGCAAGGTAAAGCAAGGTAAAGCAACGTAAAGCAAGGCAACGTAAAGCATCGTAAAGCAACGTAAAGCAAGGTAAAGCAAGGTAAAGCAAAGTAAAGCAAGGCATCGTAAAGCAACGTAAAGCAAGGTAAAGCAAGGTAAAGCAAGGCAACGTAAAGCAACGTAAAGGAAGGTAAAGTAAGGTAAAGCAATGTAAAGCAACGTAAAGCAAGGTAATGCAAGGCAACGTAAAGCAAGGTAAAGCAAGGCAACGTAAAGCAAGGTAAAGCAAGGTAAAGCAAGGTAAAGCAACGTAAAGTAACGTAAAGCAAGGACATATAAATCAACGTAAAGCAAGGCAACGTAAAGCAACGTAAAGCAAGGTAAAGCAAGGCAAGATAAAGCAAGGCAAAGCAAGGTAAAGCAAGTTAAAGCAAGGCAAGTTAAAGCAAGGCAAATCAACGTAAAGCAAGGTAAAGCAAGGCAAGGTAAAGCAAGGTAAAGCAAGGCAAGGCAAGGCAACGTAAAGCAACGTAAAGCAAGGCAACATAAACCAACGTAAAGCATTGCAACGTAAAGCAAGGCAAGACAAGGCAATGTAAAGCAAGGCAACGTAAAGCAACGTAAAGCACGGCAACGTAAAGCACGTAAAGCAAGGCAAGGCAAGGCAACGTAAAGCAAGGCAACGTAAAGCAACGTAAAGCAAGGCAAGGCAAGGAAACGTAAAGCAAGGCAACGTAAAGCAAGGCAACGTAAGGCAAGGCAACGTAAAGCAACGTAAAGCAAGGCAACGTAAATCAACGTAAAGCAAGGCAACGTAAAGCAAGGCAAGGCAAGGCAACGTAAAGCAACGTAAACAAGGCAACGTAATGCAACATAAAGCAAGGCAAGGCAAGGCAACGTAAAGCAAGGCAAGGCAAAGCAACTTAAAGCAACGTAAAGGGAGGCAACGTAAAACAAGGCAACGTAAATCAACGTAAAGCAAGACAAGGCAATGCAACGTAAAGCAAGGCAAGGCAAGGCAACGTAAAGCAAGGCAACGTAAAGCAAGGCAACGTAAAGCAACGTAAAGCAAGGCAAATTAAAGCAAGGCAAGGCAAGGCAATGTAAAGCAAGGCAATGTAAAGCAAGGCAACGTAAAGCAAGGCAAGGCAACGTAAAGCAAGGCAAGGCAATGCAACGTAAATCACGGCAACGTAAAGCAAGGCAACGTAAAGCAACGTAAAGCAAGGCAACGTAAAGCAATGTAAAGTAACGTAAAGCAAGGCAACGTAAAGCAATGTAAAGAAAGGCAACGTAAAGCAACGTAAAGCAACGTAAAGCAACGCAACGTAAAGCAACATAAAGCAACGTAAAGGAAGGTAAAGCAAGGTAAAGCTACGTAAACCAAGGCAACGTAAAGCAACGTAAAGCAATGTAAAGCAAGGCAATGTAAAGCAACGTAAAGCAAGGTAAAGCAAGGTAAAGCAAGGTAAAGCAACGTAAAGCAAGGCAACGTAACGCAACGTAAAGCAAGGCAACGTAAAGCAAGGTAAAGCAAGGTAAAGCAACGTAAAGCAACGTAAAGCAAGCCAACGTAAAGCAAGGTAAAGCAAGGTAAAGCAAGGTAAAGCAACGTAAAGTAACGTAAAGCAAGGACACATAAATCAACGTAAAGGAAGGCAACGTAAAGCAACTTTAAGAAAGGTAAAGAAAGGTAAAGCAAGTTAAAGCAACGTAAAGCAACGTAAACCAAGGCAACATAAAGCAAGGCAACCGAAAAGCAACGTAAAGCAAGGCAACGTAAAGCAACATAAAGCAAGGCAACGTAAATCAACGTAAAGCAAGGCAACGTAAAGCAAGGTAAAGCAAGGTAAAGCAATGTAAAGCAACGTAAAGGAACGTAAAGCAAGGCAACGTAAAGCACCGTAAAGCAAGGCAACGTAAAGCAAGGTAAAGCAAGGTAAAGCAACCCAAATCAACGTAAAGCAAGGCAACGTAAACAACGTAAAGATAGGCAACGTAAAGCAACGTAAAGCAAGGTAAAGCAAGGTAAAGCAACGTAAAGCAAGGCAACATAAAACAACGTAAATGAAGGTAAAGCAAGGTAAAGCAAGGTATAGCAAGGCAAAGCAAAGTAAAGCAAGGCTACGTAAAGCAACGTAAAGCAAGGTAAAGCAAGGTAAAGCAACGTAAAGCAACGTGAAGCAAGGCAACGTAAAGCAACCTAAAGCAAGGTAAAGCACGGTAAAGCAAGGTAAAGCAAGGTAAAGCAACGTAAATCAAGGTAATGTAAAGCAACGTAAAGCAAGGTATAGCAAGGAAAAGCAACGTAAAGCAAGGCAACGTAAAGCAACGTAAAGCAAGGTAAATCAAGGCAACGTAAAGCAAGGTAAAGCAAGACAACGTAAAGCAACGTAAAGCAAGGTAACGCAACGTAAAGCAACGTAAAGCAAGGTAATGCAAGGCAACGTTAAGCAAGGTAAAGCAAGGCAACGTAAAGCAACATAAAGCAACGTAAAGCAAGGCAACGTAAAGCAACGTAAAGCAAGGCAACGTAAAGAAACGTAAAGCAACGTAAACAAGGTAAATCAAGGCAAAGCAACGTAAGGCAAGGCAACGTAAAGCAACGTAAAGTAAGGCAACGTAAAGCAACGTAAAGCAAGGTAAAGCAACGTAAAGCAACGTAAATCAAGGCAACGTAAAGCAATGTAAAGCAAGGCAACGTAAAGCAAGGTAAAGCAAGGTAAAGCAAGGTAAAGCAACGTAAAGCAACGTAAAGCAAGGCAACGTAAAGCAAGGTAAAGCAACGTAAAGCAATGTAAAGCAAAGTAAAGCAAGGGAAATCAAGGGAAAGCAACGTAATGCAACGTATAGCAAGGAACATAAAGCAACGTAATGCAAGGCAACGTAAAGCAAGGCAACGAAAAGCAACGTAAAGCAAGGCAACGTAAAGCAAGGTAAAGCAAGGTAAAGCAAGGTAAATCAACGTAAAAAATGTAAAGCAAGGCAACATAAAGCAACATAAAGCAAGGCAACGTAAAGCAAGGCAACGTAAAGAAAGGCAACGTAAATCAAGGCAACGTAAAACAAGGCAACGTAAAGCAACGTAAAGCAAGGCAAGGTAAAGGAACGTAAAGCAAGGCAACCTAAAACAAGGCAAGGCAAATCAAGGTAAAGCAAGGCAAAGTAAAGCAACGTAAAGCAAGGCAAGGCAATGCAACGTAAAGCAAGGCAAGGCAAGGCAACGTAAAGCAAGGCAACGTAAAGCAACGTAAAGCAAGGTAAAGCAAGGCAAGGCAAAGCAAGGTAAAGCAACGTAAACAAGGCAACGTAAAGCAACGTAAAGCAAGGTAAAACAAGGTAAAGCAAGGTTAAGTAACGTAAAGCAACCTAAAGCAAGACAACGTAAAGCAACGTAAAGCAAGGCAAGGTAAAGCAAGGTAAAGCAAGGTAAAGCAAGGTAAAGCAACGTAAATCAAGGCAACGTAAAGGAAGGTATAGCAAGGTAAATCAAGGTAAAGCAACGTAAATTAACGTAAAGCAAGGACACATAAATCAACGTAAAGCAAGGCAACGTAAAGCAATGTGAAGCAAGGTAAAGCAAGGTAAAGCAAGGTAAAGCAATGTAAAGCAACCTAAAGCAAGGCAACGTAAATCAAATAAAGCAAGGCAACGTAAAAGAAGGTAAAGCAAGGTAAAGCAACGTAAAGCAACGTAAAGCAAGGCAACGTAAAGCAAGGTACAGCAAGGTAAAGCAAGGTAAAGCAAGGTAAATCAAGGCAAAGTAAAGCAAGGTAAAGCAAGACAACGTAAAGCAAGGTAAAGCAACGTAAAGCAACATAAAGCAAGGTAATGCAAGGCAACGTAAAGCAAGGTAAATCAAGGCAACGTAAAGCAACGTAAAGCAACGTAAATCAAGGCAACATAAAGAAAGGTAAAGCAAGGTAAAGCAACCTAAATCAACGTAAAGCAAGGCAACGTAAAGCAAGGTAAAGCAAGGTACAGCAAGGTAAAGCATCGTAAAGCAAGGCAACGTAAAGCAACGTAAAGCAAGGTAAAGCAAGGTAAAGCAAGGCAACGTAAAGCAACGTAAAGGAAGGTAAAGTAAGGTAAAGCAATGTAAAGCAACGTAAAGCAAGGTAATGCAAGGCAACGTAAAGCAAGGTAAAGCAAGGCAACGTAAAGCAAGGTAAAGCAAGGTAAAGCAAGGTAAAGCAACGTAAAGTAACGTAAAGCAAGGACATATAAATCAACGTAAAGCAAGGCAACGTAAAGCAACCTAAAGCAAGGTAAAGCAAGGCAAGATAAAGCAAGGCAAAGCAAGGTAAAGCAAGTTAAAGCAAGGCAAGTTAAAGCAAGGCAAATCAACGTAAAGCAAGGTAAAGCAAGGCAAGGTAAAGCAAGGTAAAGCAAGGCAAGGCAAGGCAACGTAAAGCAACGTAAAGCAAGGCAACATAAACCAACGTAAAGCATTGCAACGTAAAGCAAGGCAAGACAAGGCAATGTAAAGCAAGGCAACGTAAAGCAACGTAAAGCACGGCAACGTAAAGCACGTAAAGCAAGGCAAGGCAAGGCAACGTAAAGCAAGGCAACGTAAAGCAACGTAAAGCAAGGCAAGGCAAGGCAACGTAAAGCAAGGCAACGTAAAGCAAGGCAACGTAAGGCAAGGCAACGTAAAGCAACGTAAAGCAAGGCAACGTAAATCAACGTAAGGCAAGGCAACGTAAAGCAAGGCAAGGCAAGGCAACGTAAAGCAACGTAAACAAGGCAACGTAAAGCAACATAAAGCAAGGCAAGGCAAGGCAACGTAAAGCAAGGCAACGTAAATCAACGTAAAGCAAGGCAAGGCAAGGCAAAGTAAAGCAAGGCAAGGCAACGTAAAGCAAGGCAAGGCAAAGCAACTTAAAGCAACGTAAAGGGAGGCAACGTAAAACAAGGCAACGTAAATCAACGTAAAGCAAGACAAGGCAAGGCAACGTAAAGCAAGGCAATGTAAAGCAAGGCAACGTAAAGCAAGGCTAGGCAACGTAAAGCAAGGCAAGGCAATGCAACGTAAATCACGGCAACGTAAAGCAAGGCAACGTAAAGCAACGTAAAGCAAGGCAACGTAAAGCAATGTAAAGTAACGTAAAGCAAGGCAACGTAAAGCAATGTAAAGGAAGGCAACGTAAAGCAACGTAAAGCAACGTAAAGCAACGCAACGTAAAGCAACATAAAGCAACGAAAAGGAAGGTAAAGCAAGGTAAAGCTACGTAAACCAAGGCAACGTAAAGCAACGTAAAGCAATGTAAAGCAAGGCAATGTAAAGCAACGTAAAGCAAGGTAAAGCAAGGTAAAGCAAGGTAAAGCAACGTAAAGCAAGGCAACGTAACGCAACGTAAAGCAAGGCAACGTAAAGCAAGGTAAAGCAAGGTAAAGCAACGTAAAGCAACGTAAAGCAAGCCAACGTAAAGCAAGGTAAAGCAAGGTAAAGCAAGGTAAAGCAACGTAAAGTAACGTAAAGCAAGGACACATAAATCAACGTAAAGGAAGGCAACGTAAAGCAACTTTAAGAAAGGTAAAGAAAGGTAAAGCAAGGTAAAGCAACGTAAAGCAACGTAAAGCAAGGCAACATAAAGCAAGGCAACCGAAAAGCAACGTAAAGCAAGGCAACGTAAAGCAACATAAAGCAAGGCAACGTAAATCAACGTAAAGCAAGGCAACGTAAAGCAAGGTAAAGCAAGGTAAAGCAATGTAAAGCAACGTAAAGGAACGTAAAGCAAGGCAACGTAAAGCACCGTAAAGCAAGGCAACGTAAAGCAAGGTAAAGCAAGGTAAAGCAACGTAAAGCAAGGCAACATAAAACAACGTAAATGAAGGTAAAGCAAGGTATAGCAAGGCAAAGCAACGTAAAGCAAGGCTACGTAAAGCAACGTAAAGCAAGGTAAAGCAAGGTAAAGCAACGTAAAGCAACGTGAAGCAAGGTAATGTAAAGCAACGTAAAGCAAGGTATAGCAAGGCAAAGCAACGTAAAGCAAGGCAACGTAAAGCAACGTAAAGCAAGGTAAATCAAGGCAACGTAAAGCAAGGTAAAGCAAGACAACGTAAAGCAACGTAAAGCAAGGTAACGCAACGTAAAGCAACGTAAAGCATGGTAATGCAAGGCAACGTTAAGCAAGGTAAAGCAAGGCAACGTAAAGCAACATAAAGCAACGTAAAGCAAGGCAACGTAAAGCAACGTAAAGCAAGGCAACGTAAAGAAACGTAAAGCAACGTAAACAAGGTAAATCAAGGCAAAGCAACGTAAGGCAAGGCAACGTAAAGCAACGTAAAGTAAGGCAACGTAAAGCAACGTAAAGCAAGGTAAAGCAACGTAAATCAAGGCAACGTAAAGCAATGTAAAGCAAGGCAACGTAAAGCAAGGTAAAGCAAGGTAAAGCAAGGTAAAGCAACGTAAAGCAAGGCAAAGCAACGTAAAGCAAGGCAACGTAAAGCAAGGTAAAGCAAATTAAAGCAAGGGAAAGCAAGGGAAAGCAACGTAATGCAACGTATAGCAAGGAACATAAAGCAACGTAATACAAGGCAACGTAAAGCAAGGCAACGAAAAGCAACGTAAAGCAAGGCAACGTAAAGCAAGGTAAAGCAAGGTAAAGCAAGGTAAATCAACGTAAAAAATGTAAAGCAAGGCAACATAAAGCAACATAAAGCAAGGCAACGTAAAGCAACGCAACGTACAGAAAGGCAACGTAAATCAAGGCAACGTAAAACAAGGCAACGTAAAGCAACGTAAAGCAAGGCAACCTAAAACAAGGCAAGGCAAATCAAGGTAAAGCAAGGCAAAGTAAAGCAACGTAAAGCAAGGTAAGGCAATGCAACGTAAAGCAAGGCAAGGCAAGGCAACTTAAAGCAAGGCAACGTAAAGCAACGTAAAGCAAGGTAAAGCAAGGCAAGCAAAGCAAGGTAAAGCAACGTAAACCAGGCAACGTAAAGCAAGGTAAAGGAAGGTAAAACAAGGTAAATCAAGGTTAAGTAACGTAAAGCAACCTAAAGCAAGACAACGTAAAGCAACGTAAAGCAAGGCAAGGTAAAGCAAGGTAAAGCAACGTAAATCAAGGCAACGTAAAGGAAGGTAAAGCAAGGTAAATCAAGGTAAAGCAACGTAAATTAACGTAAAGCAAGGACACATAAATCAACGTAAAGCAAGGCAACGTAAAGCAATGTGAAGCAAGGTAAAGCAAGGTAAAGCAAGGTAAAGCAATGTAAAGCAACCTAAAGCAAGGCAACGTAAATCAAATAAAGCAAGGCAACGTAAAGCAAGGTAAAGCAAGGTAAAGCAAGGTAAAGCAACGTAAAGGAACGTAAAGCAAGGCAACGTAAAGCAAGGTAAAGCAAGGTAAAGCAACCTAAATCAACGTAAAGCAAGGCAACCTAAAGCAAGGTACAGCAAGGTAAAGCAAGGTAAAGCAATGTAAAGCAAGGCAACGTAAAGCAACGTAAAGGAAGGTAAAGCAAGGTAAAGCAACGTAAAGCAACATAAAGCAAGGCAACGTAAAGCAAGGTACAGCAAGGTAAAGCAAGGTAAAGCAAGGTAAATCAAGGCAAAGTAAAGCAAGGTAAAGCAAGACAACGTAAAGCAAGGTAAAGCAACGTAAAGCAACATAAAGCAAGGTAATGCAAGGCAACGTAAAGCAACGTAAAGCAACGTAAATCAAGGCAACATAAAGCAAGGTAAAGCAAGGTAAAGCAACCTAAATCAACGTAAAGCAAGGCAACTTAAAGCAAGGTAAAGCAAGGTACAGCAAGGTAAAGCATTGTAAAGCAAGGCAACGTAAAGCAAGGTAAAGCAAGGTAAAGCAAGGTAAAGCAAGGTAAAGCAACGTAAAGCAAGGCAACGTAAAGCAAGGTAAAGCAAGGTAAAGCAAGGTAAACCAAGGTAAATCAAGGCAAATTAAAGCAAGGTAAAGCAAGACAACGTAAAGCAAGGTAAAGCAACGTAAAGCAACATACAGCAAGGTAATGCAAGGCAACGTAAAGCAAGGTAAAGCAAGGCAACGTAAAGCAACATAAAGCAACGTAAAGCAAGGCAACGTTAAGCAACGTAAAGCAAGGCAACGTAAAGCAATGTAAAGCTACGTAAACAAGGAAAAGCAAGGCAAACGAACGTAAGGCAAGGTAAAGCAAGGCAACGTAAAGCAAGGCAATGCAAGGCAAAGCAACGTAAAGCAAGGTAAAGCAAGGCAAGGTAAAGCAAGCAAATCAATATATAGCAAGGTAAAGCAAGGCAAGGTAAAGCAAGGTAAAGCAAGGTAAAGCAAGGCAAGGTAAAGCAACGTAAAGCAAGGTAAAGCAAGGTAAAGCAACGTAAATCAAGAAAACGTAAAGCAACGTAAAGCACGGTAAAGCAAGGCAAGGCAAAGCAAGGGAAAGCAACGTAAACAAGGCAACATAAAGCAACGTAAAGCAAGGTAAAGCAAGGCAAGGCAAGGTAACGTAAAGCAAGGCAACGTAAAGTAACGTAAAGCACGGCAACGTAAACCAACGTAAACCAACGTAAAACAACGTAAAGCAACGCAACGTTAAGCAACGTAAATCAAGGTAAAGCTAGGTAAAGCAACATAAACAAGGCAACGTAAAGCAACGTAAAGCAAGGTAAACCAAGGTAAAGCAAGGATAAGCAACGTAAAGCAACCTAAAGCAAGGCAACGTAAAGCAACGTAAAGCAAGGTAAAGCAAGGTAAAGCAACGTAAAGCAAGGAAACGTAAAGCAACGTAAAGCAAGGCAACGTAAAGCAAGGTAAAGCAACGTAAAGCAACGTATAGCAAGGACCGTAAACCAACGTAAAACAAGGCAACGTAAAGCAAGGCAACGAAAAGCAACGTAAAGCAAGGCAAAGTAAAGCAACGTAAAGCAAGGCAACGTAAAGCAAGGTAAAGCAAGGTAAAGCAAGGTAAAGCAACGTAAAGCAACGTAAAGCAAGGCAACGTAAAGCAACTTAAAGCCAGACAACGTAAAGCAATATAAAGCAAGGCAACGTAAAACAAGGCAACGTAAAGCAACTTAAAGCAAGGCAACGTAAAGCAACGTAAAGCAAGGCAACCTAAAACAAGGCAAGGCAAGGCAACGTAAAGCAACGTAAAGCAAGGCAAGGCAAGGCAACGTAAAGCAAGGCAAGGCAATGCAACGTAAAGCAAGGCAACGTAAAGCAAGGTAAAGCAAGGTAAAGAAATGTAAAGCAAGGCAACATAAAGCAACGTAAAGCAAGGCAACTTAAAGAAAGGCAACGAAAAGCAATGTAAAGCAAGGCAACGTAAAGCAACATAAAGCAAGGCAACGTAAAGCAACGTAAAGCAAGGCAACGTAAAGCAAGGTAAAGCAACGTAAAGGAACTTAAAGCAAGGCAACATAAAGCAAGGTAAAGCAAGGTAAAGTAACGTAAAGCAACGTAAAGCAAGGCAACGAAAAGCAAGGTAAAGCAAGGCAACGTAAAGCAAGGTAAAGCAAGGTAAAGCAAGGTAAAGCAAGGTAAAGCAACGTAAAGCAATGTAAAGCAAGGCAACGTAAAGCAAGGCAACGTCAAGAAAGGCAAAGAAAAGGAACGTAAATAAAGGCAACGTAAAGCAAGGCAACGTAAAACAAGGCAACGTAAAGCAAGATAAAGCAAGGTAAAGCAAAGTAAAGCAAGGCAAAGCAAAGCAACGTAAAGGAAGGTAAAGTAAGGTAAAGCAAGGTACAGCAAGGTAAAGCAACGTAAAGCAAGGCAACGTAAAGCATCGTAAAGCAACGTAAAGCAAGGTAAAGCAAGGTAAAGCAAAGTAAAGCAAGGCATCGTAAAGCAACGTAAAGCAAGGTAAAGCAAGGTAAAGCAAGGTAAAGCAAGGCAACGTAAAGCAACATAAAGGAAGGTAAAGTAAGGTAAAGCAATGTAAAGCAACGTAAAGCAAGGTAATGCAAGGCAACGTAAAGCAAGGTAAAGCAAGGCAACGTAAAGCAAGGTAAAGCAAGGTAAAGCAAGGCAAGATAAAGCAAGGCAAAGCAAGGTAAAGCAAGTTAAAGCAAGGCAAGTTAACGCAAGGCAAATCAACGTAAAGCAAGGTAAAGCAAGGCAAGGTAAAGCAAGGTAAAGCAAGGCAAGGCAAGGCAACGTAAAGCAAAGTAAAGCAAGGCAACGTAAACCAACGTAAAGCAAGGCAACGTAAAGCAAGGCAAGACAAGGCAATGTAAAGCAAGGCAACGTAAAGCAACGTAAAGCACGGCAACGTAAAGCACGTAAAGCAGGGCAAGGCAAGGCAACGTAAAGCAAGGCAACGTAAAGCAACGTAAAGCAAGGCAAGGCAAGGCAACGTAAAGCAAGGCAACGTAAAGCAAGGCAACGTAAAGCAACGTAAAGCAAGGCAACGTAAATCAACGTAAAGCAAGGCAACGTAAAGCAAGGCAAGGCAAGGCAACGTAAAGCAACGTAAACAAGGCAACGTAAAGCAACATAAAGCAAGGCAAGGCAAGGCAACGTAAAGCAAGGCAACGTAAAGCAACGTAAAGCAAGGCAAGGCAAGGCAAAGTAAAGCAAGGCAAGGCAACGTAAGGCAAGGCAAGGCAAAATAAAGCAAGGCAAGGCTACGTAAAGCAAGGCAAGGCAAAGCAACTTAAAGCAACGTAAAGGGAGGCAACGTAAATCAACGTAAAGCAAGGCAAGGCAAGGCAACGTAAAGCAAGGCAACGTAAAGCAACGTAAAGCAAGGCAACGTAAAGCAACGTAAAGCAAGGCAAAGTAAAGCAAGGCAAGGCAAGGCAATGTAAAGCAAGGCAATGTAAAGCAAGGCAACGTAAAGCAAGGCAAGGCAACGTAAACAAGGCAAGGCAACGTAAAGCAAGGCAAGGCAATGCAACGTAAATCACGGCAACGTAAAGCAAGGCAACGTAAAGCAACGTAAAGCAAGGCAACGTAAAGCAATGTAAAGTAACGTAAAGCAAGGCAACGTAAAGCAATGTAAAGAAAGGCAACGTAAAGCAACGTAAAGAAACGTAAAGCAACGAAATGTAAAGCAACATAAAGCAACGTAAAGGAAGGTAAAGCAAGGTAAAGCTACGTAAACCAAGGCAACGTAAAGCAACGTAAAGCAATGTAAAGCAAGGCAATGTAAAGCAACGTAAAGCAAGGTAAAGCAAGGTAAAGCTAGGTAAAGCAACGTAAAGCAAGGCAAAGTAACGCAACGTAAAGCAAGGCAACGTAAAGCAAGGTAAAGCAAGGTAAAGCAACGTAAAGCAACGTAAAGCAAGCCAACGTAAAGCAAGGTAAAGCAAGGTAAAGCAAGGTAAAGCAACGTAAAGTAACGTAAAGCAAGGACACATAAATCAACGTAAAGGAAGGCAACGTAAAGCAACTTTAAGAAAGGTAAAGAAAGGTAAAGCAAGGTAAAGCAACGTAAATCAACGTAAAGCAAGGCAACGTAAAGCAACGTAAAGCTAGGCAACGTAAAGCAACGTAAAGCAACGTAAGGCAAAGTAAAGCAACGTAAAGCAAGGCAACATAAAACAACGTAAATGAAGGTAAAGCAAGGTAAAGCAAGGTATTCCAAGGCAAAGCAACGTAAAGCAAGGCTACGTAAAGCAACGTAAAGGAAGGTAAAGCAAGGTAAAGCAACGTAAAGCAACGTGAAGCAAGGCAACGTAAAGCAACCTAAAGCAAGGTAAAGCAAGGTAAAGCAAGGTAAAGCAACGTAAATCAAGGTAATGTAAAGCAACGTAAAGCAAGGTATAGCAAGGCAAAGCAACGTAAATTAAGGCAACGTAAAGCAACGTAAAGCAAGGTAAATCAAGGCAACGTAAAGCAAGGTAAAGCAAGACAACGTAAAGCAACGTAAAGCAAGGTAACACAAAGTAAAGCAACGTAAAGCAAGGTAATGCAAGGCAACGTTAAGCAAGGTAAAGCAAGGCAACGTAAAGCAACATAAAGCAACGTAAAGCAAGGCAACGTAAAGCAACGTAAAGCAAGGCAACGTAAAGCAACGTAAAGCAAGGTAAAGCAACGTAAAGCAACGTTAATCAAGGCAACGTAAAGCAATGTAAAGCAAGGCAAAGTAAAGCAAGGTAAAGCAAGGTAAAGCAAGGTAAAGCAACGTAAAGCAACGTAAAGCAAGGCAACGTAAAGCAAGATAAAGCAAGGTAAAGCAAGGGAAAGCAAGGGAAAGCAACGTAATGCAACGTATAGCAAGGAACGTAAAGCAACGTAAAGCAAGGCAACGTAAAGCAAGGCAACGAAAAGCAAGGTAAAGCAAGGTAAAGCAAGGTAAATCAACGTAATGAATGTAAAGCAAGGCAACATAAAGCAACATAAAGCAAGGCAACGTAAAGCAAGGCAACGTAAATCAAGGCAACGTAAAACAAGGAAACGTAAAGCAACGTAAAGCAAGGCAAGGTAAAGGAACGTAAAGCAAGGCAACCTAAAACAAGGCAAGGCAAATCAAGGTAAAGCAAGGCAAAGTAAAGCAACGTAAAGCAAGGCAAGGCAATGCAACGTAAAGCAAGGCAAGGCAAGGCAACGTAAAGAAACGTAAAGCAAGGCAAGGCAAGGCAATGTAATGCAAGGCAACGTAAAGCAACTTAAAGCAAGGCAACGTAAAGCAACGTAAACAAGGCAACGTAATTAATATAAAGTAACGTAAAGCAAGGCAACGTAAAGCAAGGCAACGTAAAGCAACGTAAAGCAACGTAAAGCAAGGTAAAGCAAGGTAAAGCAACATAAAGCAAGGCAACGTAAAACAACGTAAAGCAAGGTAAACAAGGCAACGTAAAGCAACGTAAAGTAACGTAAAGCAAGGACACATAAATCAACGTAAAGCAAGGCAACGTTAAGAAAGGCAACGAAAAGCAACGTAAAGCAAGGCAACGTAAAGCAACATAAAGCAAGGCAACGTAAAGCAACGTAAAGCAAGGCAACGTAAAGCAAGGTAAAGCAAGGTAAAGCAAGGTAAAGCAACGTAAAGGAACGTAAAGCAAGGTAAAGCAAGGTAAAGCAACGTAAAGCAAGGCAACGTAAAGCAAGGTAAAGCAAGGTAAAGCAAGGTAAAGCAACGTAAAGCAAGGCAACGTAAAGCAAGGTAAAGCAAGGAAACGTAAAGCAAGGTAAAGCAAGACAACGTAAAGCAAGGTAAAGCAACGTAAAGCAACGTAAAGCAAGGTAAAGAAAGGCAACGTAAAGCAAGGTAAAGCAAGGCAACGTAAAGCAACATAAAGCAACGTAAAGCAAGGCAACGTAAAGCACGGCAATCAAAAGCAACATAAAGCAACCTAAACAAGGTAAAGCAAGGCAAAGTAACGTAAGGCAAGGTAAAGCAAGGCAACGTAAAGCAAAGCAATGCAAGGCAAAGCAACGTAAAGCAAGGTAAAGCAAGGCAAGGTAAAGCAAGGCAAAGCAACGTAAAGCAAGTTAAAGCAAGGCAAGTTAAAGCAAGGCAAATCAACGTAAAGCAAGGTAAAGCAAGGCAAGGTAAAGCAAGGTAAAGCAAGGTAAAGCAAGGGAACGAAAAGCAACGTAAATCAAGGTAAAGTAAGGCAAGGTAAAGCAAGGTAAAGCAAGGTAAAGCAAGGCAAGGCAAGGCAACGTAAAGCAAGGCAACGTAAAGCAACATAAAGCAAGGCAATATAAACCAACGTAAAGCAAGGCAAGGCAAGGCAACGTAAAGCATGACAACGTAAAGAAAGACAACGTAAAGCAACGTAAAGCAAGGAAACGTAAAGCAACGTAAAACAAGGCAACGTAAAGCAATGTAAAGCAAGAGAAGGCAAGGCAACGTAAAGCAAGGCAAGGCAAGGCAACGTAAAGCTAGGCAACGTAAAGCAACGTAAAGCAAGGCAACGTAAAGCAACGTAAAGCGAGGCAACTTAAAGCAACATAAAGCAACGTAAAGGAAGGTAAAGCAAGGTAAAGCTACGTAAACCAAGGCAGCGTAAAGCAACGTAAAGCAATGTAAAGCAAGGCAACGTAAAGCAACGTAAAGCAAGGTAAAGCAAGGTAAAGCAAGGTAAAGCAACGTAAAGCAACGTAAAGCAAGGCAACGTAAAGCACGGCAACCTAAAGCAACGTAAAGCAACCTAAACAAGGTAAAGCAAGGCAAAGTAACGTAAGGCAAGGTAAAGCAAGGCAACGTAAAGCAAAGCAATGCAAGGCAAAGCAACGTAAAGCAAGGTAAAGCAAGGCAAGGTAAAGCAAGGTAAAGCAAGGTAAAGCAAGGGAACGAAAAGCAACGTAAATCAAGGTAAAGTAAGGTAAGGTAAAGCAAGGTAAAGCAAGGTAAAGCAAGGCAAGGCAAGGCAACGTAAAGCAAGGCAACGTAAAGCAACATAAAGCAAGGCAACGTAAACCAACGTAAAGCAAGGCAAGGCAAGGCAACGTAAAGCATGACAACGTAAAGAAAGACAACGTAAAGCAACGTAAAGCAAGGAAAAGTAAAGCAACGTAAAACAAGGCAACGTAAAGTAAAGTAAAGCAAGAGAAGGCAAGGCAACGTAAAGCAAGGCAAGGCAAGGCAACGTAAAGCTAGGCAACGTAAAGCAACGTAAAGCAAGGCAACGTAAAGCAACGTAAAGCGAGGCAACATAAAGCAACGTAAAGGAAGGTAAAGCAAGGTAAAGCTACGTAAACCAAGGCAACGTAAAGCAACGTAAAGCAATGTAAAGCAAGGCAACGTAAAGCAACGTAAAGCAAGGTAAAGCAAGGTAAAGCAAGGTAAAGCAACGTAAAGCAACGTAAAGCAAGGCAACGTAACGCAACGTAAAGCAAGGCAACGTAAAGCAAAGTAAGCAAGGTAAAGCAACGTAAAGCAACGTAAAGCAAGCCAACGTAAAGCAAGGTAAGGCAAGGTAAAGCAAGGTAAAGCAACGTAAAGTAACGTAAAGCAAGCACACATAAATCAACGTAAAGCAAGGCAACGTAAAGCAACGTGAAGCAAGGTAAAGAAAGGTAAAGCAAGGCAACGTAAAGTAAGGCAACCGAAAAGCAACGTAAATCAAGGCAACGTAAAGCAACATAAAGCAAGGCAACGTAAATCAACGTAAAGCAAGGCAACGTAAAGCAAGGTAAAGCAAGGTAAAGCAATGTAAAGCAACGTAAAGGAACGTAAAGCAAGGCAACGTAAAGCACCGTAAAGCAAGGCAACGTAAAGCAAGGTAAAGCAAGGTAAAGCAACCTAAATCAACGTAAAGCAAGGCAACGTAAAGCAACGTAAAGCTAGGCAACGTAAAGCAAGGTAAAGCAAGGTAAAGCAAGGTAAAGCAAGGTATAGCAAGGCAAAGCAACGTAAAGCAAGGCAACGTAAATCAACGTAAAGCAAGGTAAATCAAGGCAACGTAAAGCAAGGTAAAACAAGACAACTTAAAACAACGTAAAGCAAGGTAAAGCAACGTAAAGCAACGTAAAGCAAGGTAATGCAAGGCAACGTTAAGCAAGGTAAAGCAAGGCAACGTAAAGCAACATAAAGCAACGTAAAGCAAGGCAACGAAAGCAACGTAAAGCAAAGTAACGTAAAGAAACGTAAAGCAACGTAAACAAGGTAAAGCAAGGCAAAACAACGTAAGGCAAGGCAACGTAAAGCAACGTAAATTAAGGCAACGTAAAGCAACGTAAAGCAAGGTAAAGCAACGTAAAGCAACGTAAATCAAGGCAACCTAAAGCAATGTAAAGCAAGGCAATGTAAAGCAAGGTAAAGCAAGGTAAAGCAACGTAAAGCAACGTAAAGCAACGTAAAGCAACGTAAAGCAAGGCAACGTAAAGCAACGTAAAGCAAGGCAACCTAAAACAAGGCAAGGCAAGGCAACGTAAAGCAACGTAAAGCAAGGCAAGGCAAGGCAACGTAAAGCAAGGCAAGGCAATGCAACGTAAAGCAAGGCAACGTAAAGCAAGGTAAAGCAAGGTAAAGCAACGTAAAGCAAGGCAACATAAAGCAACGTAAAGCAAGGGAACTTAAAGAAAGGCAACAAAAAGCAATGTAAAGCAAGGCAACGTAAAGCAACATAAAGCAAGGCAACGTAAAGCAACGTAAAGCAAGGCAACGTAAAGCAAGGTAAAGCAACGTAAAGGAACTTAAAGCAAGGCAACATAAAGCAAGGTAAAGCAAGGTAAAGTAACGTAAAGCAACGTAAAGCAAGGCAACGAAAAGCAAGGTAAAGCAAGGCAACGTAAAGCAAGGTAAAGCAAGGTAAAGCAAGGTAAAGCAACGTAAAGCAATGTAAAGCAAGGCAACGTAAAGCAAGGCAACGTCAAGAAAGGCAAAGAAAAGGAACGTAAATAAAGGCCACGAAAAGCAATGTAAAGCAAGGCAACGTAAAACAAGGCAACGTAAAGCAAGATAAAGCAAGGTAAAGCAAAGTAAAGCAAGGCAAAGCAAAGCAACGTAAAGGAAGGTAAAGTAAGGTAAAGCAAGGTACAGCAAGGTAAAGCAACGTAAAGCAAGGCAACGTAAAGCATCGTAAAGCAACGTAAAGCAAGGTAAAGCAAGGTAAAGCAAAGTAAAGCAAGGCATCGTAAAGCAACGTAAAGCAAGGTAAAGCAAGGTAAAGCAAGGTAAAGCAAGGCAACGTAAAGCAACGTAAAGGAAGGTAAAGTAAGGTAAAGCAATGTAAAGCAACGTAAAGCAAGGTAATGCAAGGCAACGTAAAGCAAGGTAAAGCAAGGCAACGTAAAGCAAGGTAAAGCAAGGTAAAGCAAGGCAAGATAAAGCAAGGCAAAGCAAGGTAAAGCAAGTTAAAGCAAGGCAAGTTAACGCAAGGCAAATCAACGTAAAGCAAGGTAAAGCAAGGCAAGGTAAAGCAAGGTAAAGCAAGGCAAGGCAAGGCAACGTAAAGCAAAGTAAAGCAAGGCAACGTAAACCAACGTAAAGCAAGGCAACGTAAAGCAAGGCAAGACAAGGCAATGTAAAGCAAGGCAACGTAAAGCAACGTAAAGCACGGCAACGTAAAGCACGTAAAGCAGGGCAAGGCAAGGCAACGTAAAGCAAGGCAACGTAAAGCAACGTAAAGCAAGGCAAGGCAAGGCAACGTAAAGCAAGGCAACGTAAGGCAAGGCAACGTAAAGCAACGTAAAGCAAGGCAACGTAAATCAACGTAAAGCAAGGCAACGTAAAGCAAGGCAAGGCAAGGCAACGTAAAGCAACGTAAACAAGGCAACGTAAAGCAACATAAAGCAAGGCAAGGCAAGGCAACGTAAAGCAAGGCAACGTAAAGCAACGTAAAGCAAGGCAAGGCAAGGCAAAGTAAAGCAAGGCAAGGCAACGTAAGGCAAGGCAAGGCAAAATAAAGCAAGGCAAGGCTACGTAAAGCAAGGCAAGGCAAAGCAACTTAAAGCAACGTAAAGGGAGGCAACGTAAATCAACGTAAAGCAAGGCAAGGCAAGGCAACGTAAAGCAAGGCAACGTAAAGCAACGTAAAGCAAGGCAACGTAAAGCAACGTAAAGCAAGGCAAAGTAAAGCAAGGCAAGGCAAGGCAATGTAAAGCAAGGCAATGTAAAGCAAGGCAACGTAAAGCAAGGCAAGGCAACGTAAACAAGGCAAGGCAACGTAAAGCAAGGCAAGGCAATGCAACGTAAATCACGGCAACGTAAAGCAAGGCAACGTAAAGCAACGTAAAGCAAGGCAACGTAAAGCAATGTAAAGTAACGTAAAGCAAGGCAACGTAAAGCAATGTAAAGAAAGGCAACGTAAAGCAACGTAAAGAAACGTAAAGCAACGAAATGTAAAGCAACATAAAGCAACGTAAAGGAAGGTAAAGCAAGGTAAAGCTACGTAAACCAAGGCAACGTAAAGCAACGTAAAGCAATGTAAAGCAAGGCAATGTAAAGCAACGTAAAGCAAGGTAAAGCAAGGTAAAGCTAGGTAAAGCAACGTAAAGCAAGGCAAAGTAACGCAACGTAAAGCAAGGCAACGTAAAGCAAGGTAAAGCAAGGTAAAGCAACGTAAAGCAACGTAAAGCAAGCCAACGTAAAGCAAGGTAAAGCAAGGTAAAGCAAGGTAAAGCAACGTAAAGTAACGTAAAGCAAGGACACATAAATCAACGTAAAGGAAGGCAACGTAAAGCAACTTTAAGAAAGGTAAAGAAAGGTAAAGCAAGGTAAAGCAACGTAAATCAACGTAAAGCAAGGCAACGTAAAGCAACGTAAAGCTAGGCAACGTAAAGCAACGTAAAGCAACGTAAGGCAAAGTAAAGCAACGTAAAGCAAGGCAACATAAAACAACGTAAATGAAGGTAAAGCAAGGTAAAGCAAGGTATTCCAAGGCAAAGCAACGTAAAGCAAGGCTACGTAAAGCAACGTAAAGGAAGGTAAAGCAAGGTAAAGCAACGTAAAGCAACGTGAAGCAAGGCAACGTAAAGCAACCTAAAGCAAGGTAAAGCAAGGTAAAGCAAGGTAAAGCAACGTAAATCAAGGTAATGTAAAGCAACGTAAAGCAAGGTATAGCAAGGCAAAGCAACGTAAATTAAGGCAACGTAAAGCAACGTAAAGCAAGGTAAATCAAGGCAACGTAAAGCAAGGTAAAGCAAGACAACGTAAAGCAACGTAAAGCAAGGTAACACAAAGTAAAGCAACGTAAAGCAAGGTAATGCAAGGCAACGTTAAGCAAGGTAAAGCAAGGCAACGTAAAGCAACATAAAGCAACGTAAAGCAAGGCAACGTAAAGCAACGTAAAGCAAGGCAACGTAAAGCAACGTAAAGCAAGGTAAAGCAACGTAAAGCAACGTTAATCAAGGCAACGTAAAGCAATGTAAAGCAAGGCAAAGTAAAGCAAGGTAAAGCAAGGTAAAGCAAGGTAAAGCAACGTAAAGCAACGTAAAGCAAGGCAACGTAAAGCAAGATAAAGCAAGGTAAAGCAAGGGAAAGCAAGGGAAAGCAACGTAATGCAACGTATAGCAAGGAACGTAAAGCAACGTAAAGCAAGGCAACGTAAAGCAAGGCAACGAAAAGCAAGGTAAAGCAAGGTAAAGCAAGGTAAATCAACGTAATGAATGTAAAGCAAGGCAACATAAAGCAACATAAAGCAAGGCAACGTAAAGCAAGGCAACGTAAATCAAGGCAACGTAAAACAAGGAAACGTAAAGCAACGTAAAGCAAGGCAAGGTAAAGGAACGTAAAGCAAGGCAACCTAAAACAAGGCAAGGCAAATCAAGGTAAAGCAAGGCAAAGTAAAGCAACGTAAAGCAAGGCAAGGCAATGCAACGTAAAGCAAGGCAAGGCAAGGCAACGTAAAGAAACGTAAAGCAAGGCAAGGCAAGGCAATGTAATGCAAGGCAACGTAAAGCAACTTAATGCAAGGCAACGTAAAGCAACGTAAACAAGGCAACGTAATTAATATAAAGTAACGTAAAGCAAGGCAACGTAAAGCAAGGCAACGTAAAGCAACGTAAAGCAACGTAAAGCAAGGTAAAGCAAGGTAAAGCAACATAAAGCAAGGCAACGTAAAACAACGTAAAGCAAGGTAAACAAGGCAACGTAAAGCAACGTAAAGTAACGTAAAGCAAGGACACATAAATCAACGTAAAGCAAGGCAACGTTAAGAAAGGCAACGAAAAGCAACGTAAAGCAAGGCAACGTAAAGCAACATAAAGCAAGGCAACGTAAAGCAACGTAAAGCAAGGCAACGTAAAGCAAGGTAAAGCAAGGTAAAGCAAGGTAAAGCAACGTAAAGGAACGTAAAGCAAGGTAAAGCAAGGTAAAGCAACGTAAAGCAAGGCAACGTAAAGCAAGGTAAAGCAAGGTAAAGCAAGGTAAAGCAACGTAAAGCAAGGCAACGTAAAGCAAGGTAAAGCAAGGAAACGTAAAGCAAGGTAAAGCAAGACAACGTAAAGCAAGGTAAAGCAACGTAAAGCAACGTAAAGCAAGGTAAAGAAAGGCAACGTAAAGCAAGGTAAAGCAAGGCAACGTAAAGCAACATAAAGCAACGTAAAGCAAGGCAACGTAAAGCACGGCAATCAAAAGCAACATAAAGCAACCTAAACAAGGTAAAGCAAGGCAAAGTAACGTAAGGCAAGGTAAAGCAAGGCAATGTAAAGCAAAGCAATGCAAGGCAAAGCAACGTAAAGCAAGGTAAAGCAAGGCAAGGTAAAGCAAGGCAAAGCAACGTAAAGCAAGTTAAAGCAAGGCAAGTTAAAGCAAGGCAAATCAACGTAAAGCAAGGTAAAGCAAGGCAAGGTAAAGCAAGGTAAAGCAAGGTAAAGCAAGGGAACGAAAAGCAACGTAAATCAAGGTAAAGTAAGGCAAGGTAAAGCAAGGTAAAGCAAGGTAAAGCAAGGCAAGGCAAGGCAACGTAAAGCAAGGCAACGTAAAGCAACATAAAGCAAGGCAATATAAACCAACGTAAAGCAAGGCAAGGCAAGGCAACGTAAAGCATGACAACGTAAAGAAAGACAACGTAAAGCAACGTAAAGCAAGGAAACGTAAAGCAACGTAAAACAAGGCAACGTAAAGCAATGTAAAGCAAGAGAAGGCAAGGCAACGTAAAGCAAGGCAAGGCAAGGCAACGTAAAGCTAGGCAACGTAAAGCAACGTAAAGCAAGGCAACGTAAAGCAACGTAAAGCGAGGCAACTTAAAGCAACATAAAGCAACGTAAAGGAAGGTAAAGCAAGGTAAAGCTACGTAAACCAAGGCAGCGTAAAGCAACGTAAAGCAATGTAAAGCAAGGCAACGTAAAGCAACGTAAAGCAAGGTAAAGCAAGGTAAAGCAAGGTAAAGCAACGTAAAGCAACGTAAAGCAAGGCAACGTAAAGCACGGCAACCTAAAGCAACGTAAAGCAACCTAAACAAGGTAAAGCAAGGCAAAGTAACGTAAGGCAAGGTAAAGCAAGGCAACGTAAAGCAAAGCAATGCAAGGCAAAGCAACGTAAAGCAAGGTAAAGCAAGGCAAGGTAAAGCAAGGTAAAGCAAGGTAAAGCAAGGGAACGAAAAGCAACGTAAATCAAGGTAAAGTAAGGTAAGGTAAAGCAAGGTAAAGCAAGGTAAAGCAAGGCAAGGCAAGGCAACGTAAAGCAAGGCAACGTAAAGCAACATAAAGCAAGGCAACGTAAACCAACGTAAAGCAAGGCAAGGCAAGGCAACGTAAAGCATGACAACGTAAAGAAAGACAACGTAAAGCAACGTAAAGCAAGGAAAAGTAAAGCAACGTAAAACAAGGCAACGTAAAGTAAAGTAAAGCAAGAGAAGGCAAGGCAACGTAAAGCAAGGCAAGGCAAGGCAACGTAAAGCTAGGCAACGTAAAGCAACGTAAAGCAAGGCAACGTAAAGCAACGTAAAGCGAGGCAACATAAAGCAACGTAAAGGAAGGTAAAGCAAGGTAAAGCTACGTAAACCAAGGCAACGTAAAGCAACGTAAAGCAATGTAAAGCAAGGCAACGTAAAGCAACGTAAAGCAAGGTAAAGCAAGGTAAAGCAAGGTAAAGCAACGTAAAGCAACGTAAAGCAAGGCAACGTAACGCAACGTAAAGCAAGGCAACGTAAAGCAAAGTAAGCAAGGTAAAGCAACGTAAAGCAACGTAAAGCAAGCCAACGTAAAGCAAGGTAAGGCAAGGTAAAGCAAGGTAAAGCAACGTAAAGTAACGTAAAGCAAGCACACATAAATCAACGTAAAGCAAGGCAACGTAAAGCAACGTGAAGCAAGGTAAAGAAAGGTAAAGCAAGGCAACGTAAAGTAAGGCAACCGAAAAGCAACGTAAATCAAGGCAACGTAAAGCAACATAAAGCAAGGCAACGTAAATCAACGTAAAGCAAGGCAACGTAAAGCAAGGTAAAGCAAGGTAAAGCAATGTAAAGCAACGTAAAGGAACGTAAAGCAAGGCAACGTAAAGCACCGTAAAGCAAGGCAACGTAAAGCAAGGTAAAGCAAGGTAAAGCAACCTAAATCAACGTAAAGCAAGGCAACGTAAAGCAACGTAAAGCTAGGCAACGTAAAGCAAGGTAAAGCAAGGTAAAGCAAGGTAAAGCAAGGTATAGCAAGGCAAAGCAACGTAAAGCAAGGCAACGTAAATCAACGTAAAGCAAGGTAAATCAAGGCAACGTAAAGCAAGGTAAAACAAGACAACTTAAAACAACGTAAAGCAAGGTAAAGCAACGTAAAGCAACGTAAAGCAAGGTAATGCAAGGCAACGTTAAGCAAGGTAAAGCAAGGCAACGTAAAGCAACATAAAGCAACGTAAAGCAAGGCAACGAAAGCAACGTAAAGCAAAGTAACGTAAAGAAACGTAAAGCAACGTAAACAAGGTAAAGCAAGGCAAAACAACGTAAGGCAAGGCAACGTAAAGCAACGTAAATTAAGGCAACGTAAAGCAACGTAAAGCAAGGTAAAGCAACGTAAAGCAACGTAAATCAAGGCAACCTAAAGCAATGTAAAGCAAGGCAATGTAAAGCAAGGTAAAGCAAGGTAAAGCAACGTAAAGCAACGTAAAGCAACGTAAAGCAACGTAAAGCAAGGCAACGTAAAGCAAGGTAGAGCAAGGTAAAGCAAGGGAAAGCAACGTAATGCAACGTATAGCAAGGAACGTAAAGCAACGTAAGCAAGGCAATGTAAAGCAAGGCAACGTAACGCAACGTAAAGGAAGACAACGTAAAGCAAGGTAAAGGAAGGTAAAGGAAGGAAAAGCAACGTAAAGCAACCTAAAGCCAGGCAACGTAAAGCAAGGTAAAGCAAGGTAAATCAAGGTAAAGCAACGTAAAGTAACGTAAAGCAAGGACACATAAATCAGCGTAAAGCAAGGCAAAGCAACGTAAAGCAATGTAAAGCAAGGCAACGTAAAGCAAGGTAAAGCAAGGCAACGTAAAGCAAGGTAAAGCAAGGTAAAGCAACGTAAAGCAATGCAACGTAAAGCAAGGTAAAGCAACATAAATCAACGTAAAGCAAGACAACGTAATGCAAGGTAAAGCAAGGTAAATCAAGGTAAAGCAAGGTAAATCAAGGCAACGTAAAGCAACGTAAAGGAAGGTAAAGTAAAGTAAAGCAAGGTACAGCAAGGTAAAGCAACGTAAAGCAAGGCAACGTAAAGCAACATAAAGCAACGTAAAGCAAGGCAACGTAAAGCAACGTAAAGCAAGGCAACGTAAAGCAACGTAAAGCAACGTAAACAAGGTAAAGCAAGGCAAAGCAACGTAAGGCAAGGTAAAGCAAGGCAACGTAAAGCAAGGCAATGCAAGGCAAAGCAACGTAAGGCAAGGTAAAGCAAGGCTAGGTAAAGCAAGGCAAAGCAACGTAAAGCAAGGTAAAGGAAGGCAAGGTAAAGCAAGGTAAAGCAAGGTAGAGCAAGGCAAAGTAAAGAAACGTAAAGCAAGGCAAAGCCAGGAAAAGCAACGTAAATCAAGGCAACGTATAGCAAGGTAAAGCAAGGTAAAGCAAGGCAAGGGAAAGCAAGGTAAAGCAACGTAAACAAGGCAACGTAAAGCAACGTAAAGCAAGGTAAAACAAGGTAAAGCAAGGTTAAGTAACGTAAAGCAACCTAAAGCAAGGCAACGTAAAGCAACGTAAACCAAGGCAAGGTAAAGCAAGGTAAAGCAAGGTAAAGCAAGGCAACGTAAAGCAACGTAAAGAAAGGTAAAGCAACGTAAATCAAGGAAACGTAAAGCAACGTAAAGCACGGTAAAGCAAGGCAAGGCAAAGCAAGGGAAAGCAACGTAAACAAGGCAACGTAAAGCAACGTAAAGCAAGGTAAAGCAAGGCAAGGCAAGGCAACGTAAAGCAAGGCAACGTAAAGTAACTTAAAGCACGGCAACGTAAACCAACGTAAACCAACGTAAAACAACGTAAAGCAACGCAACGTGAAGCAACGTAAATCAAGGTAAAGCTAGGTAAAGCAACGTAAAGCAAGGCAACGTAAAGCAACGTAAAGCAAGGTAAAGCAACGTAAAGCAAGGCAACGTAAAGCAACGTAAAGCAAGGCAACGTAAAGCAAGGGAACCAAAAGCAACGTAAAGCAAGGCAAAGTAAAGCAACGTAAAGCAAGGCAACGTAAAGCAAGGTAAAGCAAGGTAAAGCAAGGTAAAGCAACGTAAAGGAACGTAAAGGAAGGCAACGTAAAGCAACGTAAAGCAAGGCAACGTAAAGAAAGGTAAAGCAACGTAAAGGAACGTAAAGCAAGGCAACGTAAAGCAACTTAAAGCCAGGCAACGTAAAGCAATATAAAGCAAGGCAACGTAAAACAAGGCAACGTAAAGCAACTTAAAGCAAGGCAACGTAAAGCAACGTAAAGCAAGGCAACCTAAAACAAGGCAAGGCAAGGCAACGTAAAGCAACGTAAAGCAAGGCAAGGCAAGGCAACGTAAAGCAAGGCAAGGCAAGGCAACGTAAAGCAAGGCAACGTAAAGCAACGTAAAGCAAGGCAAAGCAAGGCAACGTAAAGCAACTTAAAGCAAGGCAATGTAAAGGAACGTAAAGCAAGGTAACGTAAATCAAGGTAAAGCAAGGCAACGTAAAGCAAGGTAAAGCAAGGTAAAGCAAGGTAAAGCAACGTAACGCAAGGCAACATAAAGCAACGTAAAGCAAGGCAACATAAAGAAAGGCAATGAAAAGCAATGTAAAGCAAGGCAACGTAAAGCAACATAAAGCAAGGCAACGTAAAGCAACGTAAAGCAAGGCAACATAAAGCAAGGTAAAGCAACGTAAAGGAACTTAAAGCAAGGCAACATAAAGCAAGGTAAAGCAAGGCAAAGCAACGTAAAGCAACGTAAAGCAAGGCAACGTAAAGCAAGGTAAAGCAAGGCAACGTAAAGCAAGGTAAAACAAGGTAAAGCAAGGTAGAGCAAGGTAAAGCAACGTAAAGCAAGGCAACGTCAAGAAAGGCAAAGAAAAGGAACGTAAATAAAGGCAACGTAAAGCAACATAAAGCAAGGCAACAAAAAGCAATGTAAAGCAAGGCAACGTAAAGCAAGGTAAAGCAAGGTAAAGCAAAGTAAAGCAAGGCAAAGTAAAGCAACGTAAAGCAAGGTAAAGCAAGGTAAAACAAGGTAAAGCAAGGCAACGTAAAGCAACGTAAAGGAAGGTAAAGTAAGGTAAAGCAATGTAAAGCAACGTAAAGCAAGGTAATGCAAGGCAACGTAAAGCAAGGTAAAGCAAGGCAACGTAAAGCAAGGTAAAGCAAGGTAAAGCAAGGTAAAGCAACGTAAAGTAAGGTAAAGCAAGGACATATAAATCAACGTAAAGCAAGGCAACGTAAAGCAAGTTAAAGCAAGGCAAGATAAAGCAAGGCAAAGCAAGGTAAAGCAAGATAAAGCAAGGCAAGTTAAAGCAAGGCAAATCAACGTAAAGCAAGGTAAAGCAAGGCAAGGTAAAGCAAAGTAAAGCAAGGCAAGGCAAGGCAACGTAAAGCAACGTAAAGCAAGGCAACGTAAACCAACGTAAAGCAAGGCAACGTAAAGCAAGGCAAGACAAGGCAATGTAAAGCAAGGCAACGTAAAGCAAGGCAACGTAAAGCAACGTAAAGCACGGCAACGTAAAGCACGTAAAGCAAGGCAAGGCAAGGCAACGTAAAGCAAGGCAAGGCAAGGCAACGTAAAGCAAGGCAACGTAAAGCAACGTAAAACAAGGCAAGGCAAGGCAAAGTAAAGCAAGGCAAGGCAAGGCAACGTAAAGCAAGGCAACGTAAAGCAACGTAAAGCAAGGCAACGTAAAGCAAGGCAACGTAAGGCAAGGCAACGTAAAGCAACGTAAAGCAAGGCAACGTAAATCAACGTAAAGCAAGGCAACGTAAAGCAAGGCAAGGCAAGGCAAAGTAAAGCAACGTAAACAAGGCAACGTAAAGCAACATAAAGCAAGGCAAGGCAACGTAAAGCAAGGCAACGTAAAGCAACGTAAAGCAAGGCAAGGCAAGGCAAAGTAAAGCAAGGCAAGGCAAGGCAACGTAAAGCAAGGCAAGGCAAAGCAACTTAAAGCAACGTAAAGGGAAGCAACGTAAAACAAGGCAACGTAAATCAACGTAAAGCAAGACAAGGCAAGGCAACGTAAAGCAAGGAAAGGCAAGGCAAGGCAACGTAAAGCAAGGCAACGTAAAGCAACGTAAAGCAAGGCAACGTAAAGCAACGTAAAGCAAGGCAAAGTAAAGCAAGGCAAGGCAATGTAAAGCAAGGCAATGTAAAGCAAGGCAACGTAAAGCAAGGCAAGGCAACGTAAAGCAAGGCAAGGCAAGGCAACGTAAATCACGGCAACGTAAAGCAAGGCAACGTAAAGCAACGTAAAGCAAGGCAACGTAAAGCAATGTAAAGTAACGTAAAGCAAGGCAACGTAAAGCAATGTAAAGGAAGGCAACGTAAAGCAACGTAAAGCAACTTAAAGCAACGCAACGTAAAGCAACATAAAGCAACGTAAAGGAAGGTAAAGCAAGGTAAAGCTACGTAAAACAAGGCAAGGTAAAGCAACGTAAAGCAATGTAAAGCAAGGCAATGTAAAGCAACGTAAAGCAAGGTAAAGCAAGGTAAAGCAAGGTAAAGCAACGTAAAGCAACGTAAAGCAAGGCAACGTAACGCAACGTAAAGCAAGGCAACGTATAGCAAGGTAAAGCAAGATAAAGCAACGTAAAGCAAGCCAACGTAAAGCAAGATAACGCAAGGTAAAGCAAGGTAAAGAAACATAAAGTAACGTAAGGCAAAGACACATAAATCAACGTAAAGCAAGGCAACGTAAAGCAACGTGAAGAAAGGTAAAGAAAGGTAAAGCAAGTTAAAGCAACGTAAAGCAACGTAAAGCAAGGCAACGTAAAGCAAATCAACCGAAAAGCAACGTAATCAAGGCAACGTAAAACAACATAAAGCAAGGCAACGTAAATCAACGTAACGCAAGGCAACGTAAAGCAACGTAAAGCAAGGCAACATAAAACAACGTAAATGAAGGTAAAGCAAGGTAAAGCAAGGTATAGCAAGGCAAAACAACATAAAGCAAGGCTACGTAAAGCAACGTAAATCAAGGTAAAGCAAGGTAAAGCAAGGTAAAGCAACGTAAATCAAGGCAACGTAAAGCAACGTAAAGCAAGGTATAGCAAGGCAACGTAAAGCAAGGTAAAGCAAGACAACGTAAAGCAACGTAAAGCAAGGTAAAGCAACGTAAAGCAACGTAAAGCAAGGAAATGCAAGGCAACGTTAAGCAAGGTAAAGCAAGGCAACGTAAAGGAACATAAAGCAACGAAAAGCAAGGCAACGTAAAGCAACGAAAAGCAAGGCAACGTAAAGAAACTTAAAGCAACGTAAACAAGGTAAATCAAGGCAAAGCAACGTAAGGCAAGGCAACGTAAAGCAAGGTAAAGTAAGGCAACGTAAAGCAACGTAAAGCAAGGTAAAGCAACATAAAGCAACGTAAATCAAGGCAACGTAAAGCAATGTAAAGCAAGGCAACGTAAAGCAAGGTAAAGCAAGGTAAAGCAAGGAAAAGCAACGTAAAGCAACGTAAAGCAAGGCAACGTAAAGCAAGGTAAAGCAAGGTAAAGCAAGGGAAAGCAACATAAAGAATGTAAAGCAAGGCAACATAAAGCAACATAAAGCAAGGCAACGTAAAGCACGGCAACGTAAAGTAAGGCAACGTAAATCAAGGCAACGTAAAACAAGGCAACATAAAGCAACGTAAAGCAAGGCAAGGTAAAGGAACGTAAAGCAAGGCAACCTAAAACAAGGCAAGGCAAATCAAGGTAAAGCAAGGCAAAGTAAAGCAACGTAAAGCAAGGCAAGGCAATGCAACGTAAAGCAAGGCAAGGCAAGGCAACGTAAAGAAAGGCAACGTAAAGCAAGGCAACGTAAATCAAGGCAACGTAAAACAAGGCAACGTAAAGCAACGTAAAGCAAGGCAAGGTAAATGAACGTAAAGCAAGGCAACCTAAAACAAGGCAAGGCAAATCAAGGTAAAGCAAGGCAACGGAAAGCAAGGCAACGTAACGCAATGTAAAGCAAGACAACGTAAAGCAAGGTAAAGCAAGGTAAAGGAAGGTAATGCAACGTAAAGCAAACTAAAGACAGGCAAAGTAAAGCAAGGTAAAGCAATGTAAATCAAGGTAAAGCAACCTAAAGTAACGTAAAGCAAGGACACATAAATCAGCGTAAAGCAAGGCAAAGCAACGTAAAGCAATGTAAAGCAAGGCAACGTAAAGCAACGTAAAGCAAGGCAACGTAAAGCAAGGTAAAGCAAGGTAAAGCAACATAAAGCAATGCAACGTAAAGCAAGGTAAAGCAACATAAATCAACGTAAACCAAGGCAACGTAAAGCAAGGTAAAGCAAGGTAAAGCAAGGTAAAGCAAGGCAACGTAAAGCAACGTAAAGGAAGGTAAAGTAAATTAAAGCAAGGTACAGCAAGGTAAAGCAACGTAAAGCAAGGCAACGTAAAGCAACGTAAAGCATGGTAAAGCAAGGTAAACCAAGGTAAAGCATGGTAAAGCAAGGCAACGTAAAGCATCCTAAAGCAAGGTAAAGTAAGGTAAAGCAATGTAAAGCAAGACAACGTAAAGCAAAGTAAAGCAACGTAAAGCAAGGTAATGCAAGGCAACATAATCAAGGTAAAGAAAGGCAACGTAAAGCAACATAAAGCAACGTAAAGAAAGGCAACGTAAAGCAACGTAAAGCAAGGCAACGTAAAGCAACGTAAAGCAACGTAAACAAGGTAAAGCAAGGCAAAGCAACGTAAGGCAAGGTAAAGCAAGGCAACGTAAAGCAAGGCAATGCAAGGCAAAGCAACGTAAGGCAAGGTAAAGCAAGGCTAGGTAAAGCAAGGTAAAGCAACGTAAAGCAAGTTAAAGCAAGGCAAGTTAAAGCAAGGCAAATCAACGTAAAGCAAGGTAAAGCAAGGCAAGGTAAAGCAAGGTAAAGCAAGGTAGAGCAAGGCAACGTAAAGAAACGTAAAGCAAGGCAAAGCAAGGAAAAGCAACGTAAATCAAGGCAACGTAAAGCAAGGTAAAGCAAGGTAAAGCAAGGCAAGGGAAAGCAAGGTAAAGCAACGTAAACAAGGCAACGTAAAGCAACGTAAAGCAAGGTAAAACAAGGTAAAGCAAGGTTAAGTAACGTAAAGCAACCTAAAGCAAGGCAACGTAAAGCAACGTAAAGCAAGGCAAGGTAAAGCAAGGAAAAGCAAGGTAAAGCAAGGTAAAGCAACGTAAAGCAAGGCAACGTAAAGGAAGGTAAAGCAAGGTAAATCAAGGTAAAGCAACGTAAATTAACGTAAAGCAAGGACACATAAATCAACGTAAAGCAAGGCAACGTAAAGCAATGTGAAGCAAGGTAAAGCAAGGTAAAGCAAGGTAAAGCAATGTAAAGCAACCTAAAGCAAGGCAACGTAAATCAAATAAAGCAAGGCAACGTAAAGCAAGGTAAAGCAAGGTAAAGCAAGGTAAAGCAACGTAAAGCAACGTAAAGCAAGGTAAAGCAAGGTAAAGCAACCTAAATCAACGTAAAGCAAGGCAACGTAAAGCAAGGTAAAGCAAGGTAAAACAAGGTAAAGCAATGTAAAGCAAGGCAACGTAAAGCAACGTAAAGGAAGGTAAAGTAAGGTAAAGCAAGGTACAGCAAGGTAAAGCATCGTAAAGCAAGGCAACGTAAAGCAACGTAAAGCAAGGTAAAGCAAGGTAAAGCAATGTAAAGAAAGGCAACGTAAAGCAAGGTAAAGCAAGGTAAAGCAAGGTAAAGCAAGGAAAAGTAAAGCAAGGTAAAGCAAGACAACGTAAAGCAAGGTAAAGCAACGTAAAGCAACATGAAGCAAGGTAATGCAAGGCAACGTAAAGCAAGGTAAAGCAAGGCAACGTAAAGCAACATAAAGCAACGTAAAGCAAGGCAACGTTAAGAAACGTAAAGCAAGGCAACGTAAAGCAACGTAAAGCTATGTAAACAAGGTAAAGCAAGGCAAAGCAACGTAAGGCAAGGTAAAGCAAGGCAACGTAAAGCAAGGCAATGCAAGGCAAAGCAACGTAAAGCAAGGTAAAGCAAGGCAAGGTAAAGAAAGGGAAAGCAACGTAAAGCAAGGTAAAGCAAGGCAAGGTAAAGCAAGGTAAAGCAAGGTAAAGCAAGGCAACGTAAAGCAACGTAAAGCAAGGTAAAGCAAGGTAAAGCAACGTAAATCAAGGAAACGTAAAGCAACGTAAAGCACGGTAAAGCAAGGCAAGGCAAAGCAAGGGAAAGCAACGTAAACAAGGCAACGTAAAGCAACGTAAAGCAAGGTAAAGCAAGGCAAGGCAAGGCAACGTAAAGCAAGGCAACGTAAAGTAACGTAAAGCACGGCAACGTAAACCAACGTAAACCAACATAAAACAACGTAAAGCAACGCAACGTGAAGCAACGTAAATCAAGTTAAAGCTAGGTAAAGCAACGTAAAGCAAGGCAACGTAAAGCAACGTAAAGCAAGGTAAAGCAACGTAAAGCAAGGTAACGTAAAGCAACGTAAAGCAAGGTAAATCAAGGTAAAGCAAGGATAAGCAACGTAAAGCAACCTAAAGCAAGGCAACGTAAAGCAACGTAAAGCAAGGCAACGAAAAGCAACGTAAAGCAAGGCAAAGTAAAGCAACGTAAAGCAAGGCAACGTAAAGCAAGGTAAAACAAGGTAAAGCAAGGTAAAGCAACGTAAAGGAACGTAAAGGAAGGCAATGTAAAGCAACGTAAAGCAAGGCAACGTAAAGAAAGGTAAAGCAACGTAAAGCAACGTAAAGCAAGGCAACGTAAAGCAACTTAAAGCCAGGCAACGTAAAGCAATATAAAGCAAGGCAACGTAAAACAAGGCAACGTAAAGCAACTTAAAGCAATTCAACGTAAAGCAACGTAAAGCAAGGCAACCTAAAAAAAGGCAAGGCAAGGCAACGTAAAGCAACGTAAAGCAAGGCAAGGCAAGGCAACGTAAAGCAAGGCAAGGCAAGGCAACGTAAAGCAAGGCAACGTAAAGCAACGTAAAGCAAGGCAAAGCAAGGCAACGTAAAGCAAGGAAATGTAAAGCAACGTAAAGCATGGTAAAGCAAGGTAAACCAAGGTAAAGCAAGGTAAAGCAAGGCAACGTAAAGCATCCTAAAGCAAGGTAAAGCAAGGTAAAGCAATGTAAAGCAAGACAACGTAAAGCAAAGTAAAGCAACGTAAAGCAAGGTAATGCAAGGCAACGTAATCAAGGTAAAGCAAGGCAACGTAAAGCAACATAAAGCAACGTAAAGCAAGGCAACGTAAAGCAACGTAAAGCAAGGCAACGTAAAGCAACGTAAAGCAACGTAAACAAGGTAAAGCAAGGCAAAGCAACGTAAGGCAAGGTAAAGCAAGGCAAAGTAAAGCAAGGCAAATCAACGTAAAACAAGGTAAAGCAAGGCAAGGTAAAGCAAGGTAAAGCAAGGTAGAGCAAGGCAACGTAAAGAAACGTAAAGCAAGGCAAAGCAAGGAAAAGCTACGTAAATCAAGGCAACGTAAAGCAAGGTAAAGCAAGGTAAAGCAAGGCAAGGGAAAGCAAGGTAAAGCAACGTAAACAAGGCAACGTAAAGCAACGTAAAGCAAGGTAAAACAAGGTAAAGCAAGGTTAAGTAACGTAAAGCAACCTAAAGCAAGGCAACGTAAAGCAACGTAAAGCAAGGCAAGGTAAAGCAAGGAAAAGCAAGGTAAAGCAAGGTAAAGCAACCTAAAGCAAGGCAACGTAAAGGAAGGTAAAGCAAGGTAAATCAAGGAAAAGCAACGTAAATTAACGTAAAGCAAGGACACATAAATCAACGTAAAGCAAGGCAACGTAAAGCAATGTGAAGCAAGGTAAAGCAAGGTAAAGCAAGGTAAAGCAATGTAAAGCAACCTAAAGCAAGGCAACGTAAATCAAATAAAGCAAGGCAACGTAAAGCAAGGTAAAGCAAGGTAAAGCAAGGTAAAGCAACGTAAAGCAACGTAAAGCAAGGCAACGTAAAGCAAGGTAAAGCAAGGTAAAGCAACCTAAATCAACGTAAAGCAAGGCAACGTAAAGCAAGGTAAAGCAAGGTAAAACAAGGTAAAGCAATGTAAAGCAAGGCAACGTAAAGCAACGTAAAGGAAGGTAAAGTAAGGTAAAGCAAGGTACAGCAAGGTAAAGCATCGTAAAGCAAGGCAACGTAAAGCAACGTAAAGCAAGGTAAAGCAAGGTAAAGCAAGGTAAAGCAATGTAAAGAAAGGCAACGTAAAGCAAGGTAAAGCAAGGTAAAGCAAGGTAAAGCAAGGCAAAGTAAAGCAAGGTAAAGCAAGACAACGTAAAGCAAGGTAAAGCAACGTAAAGCAACATGAAGCAAGGTAATGCAAGGCAACGTAAAGCAAGGTAAAGCAAGGCAACGTAAAGCAACATAAAGCAACGTAAAGCAAGGCAACGTTAAGCAACGTAAAGCAAGGCAACGTTAAGCAACGTAAAGCAAGGCAACGTAAAGCAACGTAAAGCTATGTAAACAAGGTAAAGCAAGGCAAAGCAACGTAAGGCAAGGTAAAGCAAGGCAACGTAATGCAAGGCAATGCAAGGCAAAGCTACCTAAAGCAAGGTAAAGCAAGGCAAGGTAAAGCAAGGCAAAGCAACGTAAAGCAAGGTAAAGCAAGGCAAGGTAAAGCAAGGTAAAGCAAGGTAAAGCAAGGCAACGTAAAGCAACGTAAAGCAAGGTAAAGCAAGGTAAAGCAACGTAAATCAAGGAAACGTAAAGCAACGTAAAGCACGGTAAAGCAAGGCAAGGCAAAGCAAGGGAAAGCAACGTAAACAAGGCAACGTAAAGCCACGTAAAGCAAGGTAAAGCAAGGCAAGGCAAGGCAACGTAAAGCAAGGCAACGTAAAGTAACGTAAAGCACGGCAACGTAAACCAACGTAAACCAACATAAAACAACGTAAAGCAACGCAACGTGAAGCAACGTAAATCAAGGTAAAGCAAGGTAAAGCAACGTAAAGCAAGGCAACGTAAAGCAACGTAAAGCAAGGTAAAGCAACGTAAAGCAAGGTAACGTAAAGCAACGTAAAGCAAGGTAAATCAAGGTAAAGCAAGGATAAGCAACGTAAAGCAACCTAAAGCAAGGCAACGTAAAGCAACGTAAAGCAAGGCAACGAAAAGCAACGTAAAGCAAGGCAAAGTAAAGCAACGTAAAGCAAGGCAACGTAAAGAAAGGTAAAGCAACGTAAAGCAACGTAAAGCAAGGCAACGTAAAGCAACTTAAAGCAAGGCAACGTAAAGCAACGTAAAGCAAGGCAACCTAAAACAAGACAAGGCAAGGCAACGTAAAGCAACGTAAAGCAAGGCAAGGCAACGTAAAGCAAGGCAAGGCAAGGCAACGTAAAGCAAGGCAACGTAAAGCAACGTAAAGCAAGGCAAAGCAAGGCAACGTAAAGCAAGGCAACGTAAAGCAAATTAAAGCAAGGCAACGTAAAGGAACGTAAAGCAAGGTAACGTAAAGCAAGGCAACGTAAAGCAAGGTAAAGCAAGGTAAAGCAAGGTAAAGCAACGTAAAGCAAGGCAACATAAAGCAAAGTAAAGCAAGGCAACTTAAAGAAAGGCAATGAAAAGCAATGTAAAGCAAGGCAACGTAAAGCAACATGAAGGAAGGCAACGTAAAGCAACGTAAAGCAAGGCAACGTAAAGCAAGGTAAAGCAACGTAAAGGAACTTAAAGCAAGGCAACATAAAGCGAGGTAAAGCAAGGTAAAGCAACGTAAAGCAACGTAAAGCAAGGCAACGTAAAGCAAGGTAAAGCAAGGCAAAGTAAAGCAAGGTAAAACAAGGCAAAACAAGGTAAAGCAAGGTAAAGCAACGTAAAGCAAGGCAACGTAAATCAAGGCAACGTCAAGAAAGGCAAAGAAAAGGAACGTAAATAAAGGCAACGTAAAGCAACATAAAGCAAGGCAACGAAAATCAATGTAAAGCAAGGCAACGTAAAGCAAGGTAAAGCAAGGTAAAGCAACCTAAAGGAACGTACAGCAAGGCAACGTAAAGCAATGTAAAGCAAGGCAACGTAAAGCAAGGTAAAGCAAGGTAAAGCAAAGTAAAGCAAGGCAAAGTAAAGCAACGTAAAGCAAGGTAAAGCAAGGTAAAACAAGGTAAAGCAAGGCAACGTAAAGCAAAGTAAAGGAAGGTAAAGTAAGGTAAAGCAATGTAAAGCATCGTAAAGCAAGGTAATGCAAGGCAACGTAAAGCAAGGTAAAGCAAGGCAAGGGAAAGCAAGGTAAAGCAACGTAAACAAGGCAACGTAAAGCAACGTAAAGCAAGGTAAATCAAGGTAAAGCAAGGTTAAGTAACGTAAAGCAACCTAAAGCAAGGCAACGTAAAGCAACGTAAAGCAAGGCAAGGTAAAGCAAGGAAAAGCAAGGTAAAGCAAGGTAAAGCAACGTAAAGCAAGGCAACGTAAAGGAAGGTAAAGCAAGGTAAATCAAGGTAAAGCAACGTAAATTAACGTAAAGCAAGGACACATAAATCAACGTAAAGCAAGGCAACGTAAAGCAATGTGAAGCAAGGTAAAGCAAGGTAAAGCAAGGTAAAGCAATGTAAAGCAACCCAAAGCAAGGCAACGTAAATCAAATAAAGCAAGGCAACGTAAAGCAAGGTAAAGCAAGGTAAAGCAAGGTAAAGCAACGTAAAGCAACGTAAAGCAAGGCAACGTAAAGCAAGGTAAAGCAAGGTAAAGCAAGGCAACGTAAAGCAAGGTAAAGCAAGGTAAAACAAGGTAAAGCAATGTAAAGCAAGGCAACGTAAAGCAACGTAAAGGAAGGTAAAGTAAGGTAAAGCAAGGTACAGCAAGGTAAAGCATCGTAAAGCAAGGCAACGTAAAGCAACGTAAAGCAAGGTAAAGCAAGGTAAAGCAATGTAAAGAAAGGCAACGTAAAGCAAGGTAAAGCAAGGTAAAGCAAGGAAAAGTAAAGCAAGGTAAAGCAAGACAACGTAAAGCAAGGTAAAGCAACGTAAAGCAACATGAAGCAAGGTAATGCAAGGCAACGTAAAGCAAGGTAAAGCAAGGCAACGTAAAGCAACATAAAGCAACGTAAAGCAAGGCAACGTTAAGCAACGTAAAGCAAGGCAACGTAAAGCAACGTAAAGCTATGTAAACAAGGTAAAGCAAGGCAAAGCAACGTAAGGCAAGGTAAAGCAAGGCAACGTAAAGCAAGGCAATGCAAGGCAAAGCAACGTAAAGCAAGGTAAAGCAAGGCAAGGTAAAGAAAGGGAAAGCAACGTAAAGCAAGGTAAAGCAAGGCAAGGTAAAGCAAGGTAAAGCAAGGTAAAGCAAGGCAACGTAAAGCAACGTAAAGCAAGGTAAAGCAAGGTAAAGCAACGTAAATCAAGGAAACGTAAAGCAACGTAAAGCACGGTAAAGCAAGGCAAGGCAAAGCAAGGGAAAGCAACGTAAACAAGGCAACGTAAAGCAACGTAAAGCAAGGTAAAGCAAGGCAAGGCAAGGCAACGTAAAGCAAGGCAACGTAAAGTAACGTAAAGCACGGCAACGTAAACCAACGTAAACCAACGTAAAACAACGTAAAGCAACGCAACGTGAAGCAACGTAAATCAAGGTAAAGCTAGGTAAAGCAACGTAAAGCAAGGCAACGTAAAGCAACGTAAAGCAAGGTAAAGCAACGTAAAGCAAGGCAACGTAAAGCAACGTAAAGCAAGGTAAATCAAGGTAAAGCAAGGATAAGCAACGTAAAGCAACCTAAAGCAAGGCAACGTAAAGCAACGTAAAGCAAGGCAACGTAAAGCAAGGGAACCAAAAGCAACGTAAAGCAAGGCAAAGTAAAGCAACGTAAAGCAAGGCAACGTAAAGCAAGGTAAAGCAAGGTAAAGCAAGGTAAAGCAACGTAAAGGAACGTAAAGGAAGGCAACGTAAAGCAACGTAAAGCAAGGCAACGTAAAGAAAGGTAAAGCAACGTAAAGGAACGTAAAGCAAGGCAACGTAAAGCAACTTAAAGCCAGGCAACGTAAAGCAATATAAAGCAAGGCAACGTAAAACAAGGCAACGTAAAGCAACTTAAAGCAAGGCAACGTAAAGCAACGTAAAGCAAGGCAACCTAAAACAAGGCAAGGCAAGGCAACGTAAAGCAACGTAAAGCAACGTAAAGCAAGGCAAGGCAAGGCAACGTAAAGCAAGGCAAGGCAAGGCAACGTAAAGCAACGTAAAGCAAGGCAAAGCAAGGCAACGTAAAGCAACTTAAAGCAAGGCAATGTAAAGGAACGTAAAGCAAGGTAACGTAAATCAAGGTAAAGCAAGGCAACGTAAAGCAAGGTAAAGCAAGGTAAAGCAAGGTTAAGCAACGTAACGCAAGGCAACATAAAGCAACGTAAAGCAAGGCAACATAAAGAAAGGCAATGAAAAGCAATGTAAAGCAAGGCAACGTAAAGCAACATAAAGCAAGGCAACGTAAAGCAACGTAAAGCAAGGCAACATAAAGCAAGGTAAAGCAACGTAAAGGAACTTAAAGCAAGGCAACATAAAGCAAGGTAAAGCAAGGCAAAGCAACGTAAAGCAACGTAAAGCAAGCCAACGTAAAGCAAGGTAAAGCAAGGCAACGTAAAGCAAGGTAAAACAAGGTAAAGCAAGGTAGAGCAAGGTAAAGCAACGTAAAGCAAGGCAACGTCAAGAAAGGCAAAGAAAAGGAACGTAAATAAAGGCAACGTAAAGCAACATAAAGCAAGGCAACAAAAAGCAATGTAAAGCAAGGCAACGTAAAGCAAGGTAAAGCAAGGTAAAGCAAAGTAAAGCAAGGCAAAGTAAAGCAACGTAAAGCAAGGTAAAGCAAGGTAAAACAAGGTAAAGCAAGGCAACGTAAAGCAACGTAAAGGAAGGTAAAGTAAGGTAAAGCAATGTAAAGCAACGTAAAGCAAGGTAATGCAAGGCAACGTAAAGCAAGGTAAAGCAAGGCAACGTAAAGCAAGGTAAAGCAAGGTAAAGCAACGTAAAGTAAGGTAAAGCAAGGACATATAAATCAACGTAAAGCAAGGCAACGTAAAGCAAGTTAAAGCAAGGCAAGATAAAGCAAGGCAAAGCAAGGTAAAGCAAGATAAAGCAAGGCAAGTTAAAGCAAGGCAAATCAACGTAAAGCAAGGTAAAGCAAGGCAAGGTAAAGCAAAGTAAAGCAAGGCAAGGCAAGGCAACGTAAAGCAACGTAAAGCAAGGAAACGTAAACCAACGTAAAGCAAGGCAACGTAAAGCAAGGCAAGACAAGGCAATGTAAAGCAAGGCAACGTAAAGCAACGTAAAGCACGGCAACATAAAGCACGTAAAGCAAGGCAAGGCAAGGCAACGTAAAGCAAGGTAAGGCAAGGCAACGTAAAGCAAGGCAACGTAAAGCAACGTAAAACAAGGCAAGGCAAGGCAAAGTAAAGCAAGGCAAGGCAAGGCAACGTAAAGCAAGGCAACGTAAAGCAACGTAAAGCAAGGCAACGTAAAGCAAGGCAACGTAAGGCAAGGCAACGTAAAGCAACGTAAAGCAAGGCAACGTAAATCAACGTAAAGCAAGGCAACGTAAAGCAAGGCAAGGCAAGGCAACGTAAAGCAACGTAAACAAGGCAACGTAAAGCAACATAAAGCAAGGCAAGGCAACGTAAAGCAAGGCAACGTAAAGCAACGTAAAGCAAGGCAAGGCAAGGCAAAGTAAAGCAAGGCAAGGCAAGGCAACGTAAAGCAAGGAAAGGCAAAGCAACTTAAAGCAACGTAAAGGGAGGCAACGTAAAACAAGGCAACGTAAATCAACGTAAAGCAAGACAAGGCAAGGCAACGTAAAGCAAGGAAAGGCAAGGCAAGGCAACGTAAAGCAAGGCAACGTAAAGCAACGTAAAGCAAGGCAACGTAAAGCAACGTAAAGCAAGGCAAAGTAAAGCAAGGCAAGGCAATGTAAAGCAAGGCAATGTAAAGCAAGGCAACGTAAAGCAAGGCAAGGCAACGTAAAGCAAGGCAAGGCAAGGCAACGTAAATCACGGCAACGTAAAGCAAGGCAACGTAAAGCAACGTAAAGCAAGGCAACGTAAAGCAATGTAAAGTAACGTAAAGCAAGGCAACGTAAAGCAATGTAAAGGAAGGCAACGTAAAGCAACGTAAAGCAACTTAAAGCAACGCAACGTAAAGCAACATAAAGCAACGTAAAGGAAGGTAAAGCAAGGTAAAGCTACGTAAAACAAGGTAAGGTAAAGCAACGTAAAGCAATGTAAAGCAAGGCAATGTAAAGCAACGTAAAGCAAGGTAAAGCAAGGTAAAGCAACGTAAAGCAACGTAAAGCAAGGCAACGTAACGCAACGTAAAGCAAGGCAACGTATAGCAAGGTAAAGCAAGATAAAGCAACGTAAAGCAAGCCAACGTAAAGCAAGGTAACGCAAGGTAAAGCAAGGTAAAGAAACATAAAGTAACGTAAGGCAAAGACACATAAATCAACGTAAAGCAAGGCAACGTATAGCAACGTGAAGAAAGGTAAAGAAAGGTAAAGCAAGTTAAAGCAACGTAAAGCAACGTAAAGCAAGGCAACGTAAAGCAAATCAACCGAAAAGCAACGTAATCAAGGCAACGTAAAGCAACATAAAGCAAGGCAACGTAAATCAACGTAACGCAAGGCAACGTAAAGCAAGGTAAAGCAAGGTAAAGCAATGTAAAGCAACGTAAAGGAACGTAAAGCAAGGCAACGTAAAGCACAGTAAAGCAGGGCAACCTAAAGCATGGTAAAGCAAGGTAAAGCAACATAAATCAACGTAAAGCAACGCAACGTAAAGCAACGTAAAGCTAGGCAACGTAAAGCAACGTAAAGCAAGGTAAAGCAAGGTAAAGCAACGTAAAGCAAGGCAACATAAAACAACGTAAATGAAGGTAAAGCAAGGTAAAGCAAGGTATAGCAAGGCAAAACAACATAAAGCAAGGCTACGTAAAGCAACGCAAATCAAGGTAAAGCAAGGTAAAGCAAGGTAAAGCAACGTAAATCAAGGCAAGGTAAAGCAACGTAAAGCAAGGTATAGCAAGGCAACGTAAAGCAAGGTAAAGCAAGACAACGTAAAGCAACGTAAAGCAAGGTAAAGCAACGTAAAGCAACGTAAAGCAAGGTAATGCAAGGCAACGTTAAGCAAGGTAAAGCAAGGCAACGTAAAGGAACATAAAGCAACGTAAAGCAAGGCAACGTAAAGCAACGAAAAGCAAGGCAACGTAAAGAAACTTAAAGCAACGTAAACAAGGTAAATCAAGGCAAAGCAACGTAAGGCAAGGCAACGTAAAGCAACGTAAAGTAAGGCAACGTAAAGCAACGTAAAGCAAGGTAAAGCAACATAAAGCAACGTAAATCAAGGCAACGTAAAGCAATGTAAAGCAAGGCAACGTAAAGCAAGGTAAAGCAAGGTAAAGCAAGGAAAAGCAACGTAAAGCAACGTAAAGCAAGGCAACGTAAAGCAAGGTAAAGCAAGGATAAGCAACGTAAAGCAACGTAAAGCAAGGCAACGTAAAGCAAGGTAAAGCAAGGTAAAGCAAGGGAAAGCAACGTAATGCAACGTATAGCAAGGAACGTAAAGCAACGTAAAGCAAGGCAACGTAAAGCAAGGCAACGAAAGCAACGTAAAGCAAGGCAACGTAAAGCAAGGTAAAGCAAGGTAAAGCAAGGTAAATCAACATAAAGAATGTAAAGCAAGGCAACATAAAGCAACATAAAGCAAGGCAACGTAAAGCACGGCAACGTAAAGGAAGGCAACGTAAATCAAGGCAACGTAAAACAAGGCAACATAAAGCAACGTAAAGCAAGGCAAGGTAAAGGAACGTAAAGCAAGGCAACCTAAAACAAGGCAAGGCAAATCAAGGTAAAGCAAGGCAAAGTAAAGCAACGTAAAGCAAGGCAAGGCAATGCAACGTAAAGCAAGGCAAGGCAAGGCAACGTAAAGAAAGGCAACGTAAAGCAAGGCAACGTAAATCAAGGCAACGTAAAACAAGGCAACGTAAAGCAACGTAAAGCAAGGCAAGGTAAATGAACGTAAAGCAAGGCAACCTAAAACAAGGCAAGGCAAATCAAGGTAAAGCAAGGCAACGGAAAGCAAGGCAACGTAACGCAATGTAAAGCAAGACAACGTAAAGCAAGGTAAAGCAAGGTAAAGGAAGGTAATGCAACGTAAAGCAAACTAAAGCCAGGCAACGTAAAGCAAGGTAAAGCAATGTAAATCAAGGTAAAGCAACCTAAAGTAACGTAAAGCAAGGACACATAAATCAGCGTAAAGCAAGGCAAAGCAACGTAAAGCAATGTAAAGCAAGGCAACGTAAAGCAACGTAAAGCAAGGCAACGTAAAGCAAGGTAAAGCAAGGTAAAGCAACATAAAGCAATGCAACGTAAAGCAAGGTAAAGCAACATAAATCAACGTAAACCAAGGCAACGTAAAGCAAGGTAAAGCAAGGTAAAGCAAGGTAAAGCAAGGCAACGTAAAGCAACGTAAAGGAAGGTAAAGTAAATTAAAGCAAGGTACAGCAAGGTAAAGCAACGTAAAGCAAGGCAACGTAAAGCAACGTAAAGCATGGTAAAGCAAGGTAAACCAAGGTAAAGCATGGTAAAGCAAGGCAACGTAAAGCATCCTAAAGCAAGGTAAAGTAAGGTAAAGCAATGTAAAGCAAGACAACGTAAAGCAAAGTAAAGCAACGTAAAGCAAGGTAATGCAAGGCAACGTAATCAAGGTAAAGAAAGGCAACGTAAAGCAACGTAAAGCAAGGCAAAGTAAAGCAAGGCAAGGCAATGTAAAGCAAGGCAATGTAAAGCAAGGCAACGTAAAGCAAGGCAAGGCAACGTAAAGCAAGGCAAGGCAAGGCAACGTAAATCACGGCAACGTAAAGCAAGGCAACGTAAAGCAACGTAAAGCAAGGCAACGTAAAGCAATGTAAAGTAACGTAAAGCAAGGCAACGTAAAGCAATGTAAAGGAAGGCAACGTAAAGCAACGTAAAGCAACTTAAAGCAACGCAACGTAAAGCAACATAAAGCAACGTAAAGGAAGGTAAAGCAAGGTAAAGCTACGTAAAACAAGGTAAGGTAAAGCAACGTAAAGCAATGTAAAGCAAGGCAATGTAAAGCAACGTAAAGCAAGGTAAAGCAAGGTAAAGCAACGTAAAGCAACGTAAAGCAAGGCAACGTAACGCAACGTAAAGCAAGGCAACGTATAGCAAGGTAAAGCAAGATAAAGCAACGTAAAGCAAGCCAACGTAAAGCAAGGTAACGCAAGGTAAAGCAAGGTAAAGAAACATAAAGTAACGTAAGGCAAAGACACATAAATCAACGTAAAGCAAGGCAACGTATAGCAACGTGAAGAAAGGTAAAGAAAGGTAAAGCAAGTTAAAGCAACGTAAAGCAACGTAAAGCAAGGCAACGTAAAGCAAATCAACCGAAAAGCAACGTAATCAAGGCAACGTAAAGCAACATAAAGCAAGGCAACGTAAATCAACGTAACGCAAGGCAACGTAAAGCAAGGTAAAGCAAGGTAAAGCAATGTAAAGCAACGTAAAGGAACGTAAAGCAAGGCAACGTAAAGCACAGTAAAGCAGGGCAACCTAAAGCATGGTAAAGCAAGGTAAAGCAACATAAATCAACGTAAAGCAACGCAACGTAAAGCAACGTAAAGCTAGGCAACGTAAAGCAACGTAAAGCAAGGTAAAGCAAGGTAAAGCAACGTAAAGCAAGGCAACATAAAACAACGTAAATGAAGGTAAAGCAAGGTAAAGCAAGGTATAGCAAGGCAAAACAACATAAAGCAAGGCTACGTAAAGCAACGCAAATCAAGGTAAAGCAAGGTAAAGCAAGGTAAAGCAACGTAAATCAAGGCAAGGTAAAGCAACGTAAAGCAAGGTATAGCAAGGCAACGTAAAGCAAGGTAAAGCAAGACAACGTAAAGCAACGTAAAGCAAGGTAAAGCAACGTAAAGCAACGTAAAGCAAGGTAATGCAAGGCAACGTTAAGCAAGGTAAAGCAAGGCAACGTAAAGGAACATAAAGCAACGTAAAGCAAGGCAACGTAAAGCAACGAAAAGCAAGGCAACGTAAAGAAACTTAAAGCAACGTAAACAAGGTAAATCAAGGCAAAGCAACGTAAGGCAAGGCAACGTAAAGCAACGTAAAGTAAGGCAACGTAAAGCAACGTAAAGCAAGGTAAAGCAACATAAAGCAACGTAAATCAAGGCAACGTAAAGCAATGTAAAGCAAGGCAACGTAAAGCAAGGTAAAGCAAGGTAAAGCAAGGAAAAGCAACGTAAAGCAACGTAAAGCAAGGCAACGTAAAGCAAGGTAAAGCAAGGATAAGCAACGTAAAGCAACGTAAAGCAAGGCAACGTAAAGCAAGGTAAAGCAAGGTAAAGCAAGGGAAAGCAACGTAATGCAACGTATAGCAAGGAACGTAAAGCAACGTAAAGCAAGGCAACGTAAAGCAAGGCAACGAAAGCAACGTAAAGCAAGGCAACGTAAAGCAAGGTAAAGCAAGGTAAAGCAAGGTAAATCAACATAAAGAATGTAAAGCAAGGCAACATAAAGCAACATAAAGCAAGGCAACGTAAAGCACGGCAACGTAAAGGAAGGCAACGTAAATCAAGGCAACGTAAAACAAGGCAACATAAAGCAACGTAAAGCAAGGCAAGGTAAAGGAACGTAAAGCAAGGCAACCTAAAACAAGGCAAGGCAAATCAAGGTAAAGCAAGGCAAAGTAAAGCAACGTAAAGCAAGGCAAGGCAATGCAACGTAAAGCAAGGCAAGGCAAGGCAACGTAAAGAAAGGCAACGTAAAGCAAGGCAACGTAAATCAAGGCAACGTAAAACAAGGCAACGTAAAGCAACGTAAAGCAAGGCAAGGTAAATGAACGTAAAGCAAGGCAACCTAAAACAAGGCAAGGCAAATCAAGGTAAAGCAAGGCAACGGAAAGCAAGGCAACGTAACGCAATGTAAAGCAAGACAACGTAAAGCAAGGTAAAGCAAGGTAAAGGAAGGTAATGCAACGTAAAGCAAACTAAAGCCAGGCAACGTAAAGCAAGGTAAAGCAATGTAAATCAAGGTAAAGCAACCTAAAGTAACGTAAAGCAAGGACACATAAATCAGCGTAAAGCAAGGCAAAGCAACGTAAAGCAATGTAAAGCAAGGCAACGTAAAGCAACGTAAAGCAAGGCAACGTAAAGCAAGGTAAAGCAAGGTAAAGCAACATAAAGCAATGCAACGTAAAGCAAGGTAAAGCAACATAAATCAACGTAAACCAAGGCAACGTAAAGCAAGGTAAAGCAAGGTAAAGCAAGGTAAAGCAAGGCAACGTAAAGCAACGTAAAGGAAGGTAAAGTAAATTAAAGCAAGGTACAGCAAGGTAAAGCAACGTAAAGCAAGGCAACGTAAAGCAACGTAAAGCATGGTAAAGCAAGGTAAACCAAGGTAAAGCATGGTAAAGCAAGGCAACGTAAAGCATCCTAAAGCAAGGTAAAGTAAGGTAAAGCAATGTAAAGCAAGACAACGTAAAGCAAAGTAAAGCAACGTAAAGCAAGGTAATGCAAGGCAACGTAATCAAGGTAAAGAAAGGCAACGTAAAGCAACATAAAGCAACGTAAAGAAAGGCAACGTAAAGCAACGTAAAGCAAGGCAACGTAAAGCAACGTAAAGCAACGTAAAGCAACGTAAACAAGGTAAAGCAAGGCAAAGCAACGTAAGGCAAGGTAAAGCAAGGCAACGTAAAGCAAGGCAATGCAAGGCAAAGCAACGTAAGGCAAGGTAAAGCAAGGCTAGGTAAAGCAAGGTAAAGCAACGTAAAGCAAGTTAAAGCAAGGCAAGTTAAAGCAAGGCAAATCAACGTAAAGCAAGGTAAAGCAAGGCAAGGTAAAGCAAGGTAAAGCAAGGTAGAGCAAGGCAACGTAAAGAAACGTAAAGCAAGGCAAAGCAAGGAAAAGCAACGTAAATCAAGGCAACGTAAAGCAAGGTAAAGCAAGGTAAAGCAAGGCAAGGGAAAGCAAGGTAAAGCAACGTAAACAAGGCAACGTAAAGCAACGTAAAGCAAGGTAAAACAAGGTAAAGCAAGGTTAAGTAACGTAAAGCAACCTAAAGCAAGGCAACGTAAAGCAACGTAAAGCAAGGCAAGGTAAAGCAAGGAAAAGCAAGGTAAAGCAAGGTAAAGCAACGTAAAGCAAGGCAACGTAAAGGAAGGTAAAGCAAGGTAAATCAAGGTAAAGCAACGTAAATTAACGTAAAGCAAGGACACATAAATCAACGTAAAGCAAGGCAACGTAAAGCAATGTGAAGCAAGGTAAAGCAAGGTAAAGCAAGGTAAAGCAATGTAAAGCAACCTAAAGCAAGGCAACGTAAATCAAATAAAGCAAGGCAACGTAAAGCAAGGTAAAGCAAGGTAAAGCAAGGTAAAGCAACGTAAAGCAACGTAAAGCAAGGCAACGTAAAGCAAGGTAAAGCAAGGTAAAGCAACCTAAATCAACGTAAAGCAAGGCAACGTAAAGCAAGGTAAAGCAAGGTAAAACAAGGTAAAGCAATGTAAAGCAAGGCAACGTAAAGCAACGTAAAGGAAGGTAAAGTAAGGTAAAGCAAGGTACAGCAAGGTAAAGCATCGTAAAGCAAGGCAACGTAAAGCAACGTAAAGCAAGGTAAAGCAAGGTAAAGCAATGTAAAGAAAGGCAACGTAAAGCAAGGTAAAGCAAGGTAAAGCAAGGTAAAGCAAGGAAAAGTAAAGCAAGGTAAAGCAAGACAACGTAAAGCAAGGTAAAGCAACGTAAAGCAACATGAAGCAAGGTAATGCAAGGCAACGTAAAGCAAGGTAAAGCAAGGCAACGTAAAGCAACATAAAGCAACGTAAAGCAAGGCAACGTTAAGCAACGTAAAGCAAGGCAACGTAAAGCAACGTAAAGCTATGTAAACAAGGTAAAGCAAGGCAAAGCAACGTAAGGCAAGGTAAAGCAAGGCAACGTAAAGCAAGGCAATGCAAGGCAAAGCAACGTAAAGCAAGGTAAAGCAAGGCAAGGTAAAGAAAGGGAAAGCAACGTAAAGCAAGGTAAAGCAAGGCAAGGTAAAGCAAGGTAAAGCAAGGTAAAGCAAGGCAACGTAAAGCAACGTAAAGCAAGGTAAAGCAAGGTAAAGCAACGTAAATCAAGGAAACGTAAAGCAACGTAAAGCACGGTAAAGCAAGGCAAGGCAAAGCAAGGGAAAGCAACGTAAACAAGGCAACGTAAAGCAACGTAAAGCAAGGTAAAGCAAGGCAAGGCAAGGCAACGTAAAGCAAGGCAACGTAAAGTTACGTAAAGCACGGCAACGTAAACCAACGTAAACCAACATAAAACAACGTAAAGCAACGCAACGTGAAGCAACGTAAATCAAGGTAAAGCTAGGTAAAGCAACGTAAAGCAAGGCAACGTAAAGCAACGTAAAGCAAGGTAAAGCAACGTAAAGCAAGGTAACGTAAAGCAACGTAAAGCAAGGTAAATCAAGGTAAAGCAAGGATAAGCAACGTAAAGCAACCTAAAGCAAGGCAACGTAAAGCAACGTAAAGCAAGGCAACGAAAAGCAACGTAAAGCAAGGCAAAGTAAAGCAACGTAAAGCAAGGCAACGTAAAGCAAGGTAAAACAAGGTAAAGCAAGGTAAAGCAACGTAAAGGAACGTAAAGGAAGGCAATGTAAAGCAACGTAAAGCAAGGCAACGTAAAGAAAGGTAAAGCAACGTAAAGCAACGTAAAGCAAGGCAACGTAAAGCAAATTAAAGCCAGGCAACGTAAAGCAATATAAAGCAAGGCAACGTAAAACAAGGCAACGTAAAGCAACTTAAAGCAATTCAACGTAAAGCAACGTAAAGCAAGGCAACCTAAAAAAAGGCAAGGCAAGGCAACGTAAAGCAACGTAAAGCAAGGCAAGGCAAGGCAACGTAAAGCAAGGCAAGGCAAGGCAACGTAAAGCAAGGCAACGTAAAGCAACGTAAAGCAAGGCAAAGCAAGGCAACGTAAAGCAAGGCAACGTAAAGCAACGTAAAGCATGGTAAAGCAAGGTAAACCAAGGTAAAGCAAGGTAAAGCAAGGCAACGTAAAGCATCCTAAAGCAAGGTAAAGCAAGGTAAAGCAATGTAAAGCAAGACAACGTAAAGCAAAGTAAAGCAACGTAAAGCAAGGTAATGCAAGGCAACGTAATCAAGGTAAAGCAAGGCAACGTAAAGCAACATAAAGCAACGTAAAGCAAGGCAACGTAAAGCAACGTAAAGCAAGGCAACGTAAAGCAACGTAAAGCAACGTAAACAAGGTAAAGCAAGGCAAAGCAACGTAAGGCAAGGTAAAGCAAGGCAAAGTAAAGCAAGGCAAATCAACGTAAAACAAGGTAAAGCAAGGCAAGGTAAAGCAAGGTAAAGCAAGGTAGAGCAAGGCAACGTAAAGAAACGTAAAGCAAGGCAAAGCAAGGAAAAGCTACGTAAATCAAGGCAACGTAAAGCAAGGTAAAGCAAGGTAAAGCAAGGCAAGGGAAAGCAAGGTAAAGCAACGTAAACAAGGCAACGTAAAGCAACGTAAAGCAAGGTAAAACATGGTAAAGCAAGGTTAAGTAACGTAAAGCAACCTAAAGCAAGGCAACGTAAAGCAACGTAAAGCAAGGCAAGGTAAAGCAAGGAAAAGCAAGGTAAAGCAAGGTAAAGCAACGTAAAGCAAGGCAACGTAAAGGAAGGTAAAGCAAGGTAAATCAAGGAAAAGCAACGTAAATTAACGTAAAGCAAGGACACATAAATCAACGTAAAGCAAGGCAACGTAAAGCAATGTGAAGCAAGGTAAAGCAAGGTAAAGCAAGGTAAAGCAATGTAAAGCAACCTAAAGCAAGGCAACGTAAATCAAATAAAGCAAGGCAACGTAAAGCAAGGTAAAGCAAGGTAAAGCAAGGTAAAGCAACGTAAAGCAACGTAAAGCAAGGCAACGTAAAGCAAGGTAAAGCAAGGTAAAGCAACCTAAATCAACGTAAAGCAAGGCAACGTAAAGCAAGGTAAAGCAAGGTAAAACAAGGTAAAGCAATGTAAAGCAAGGCAACGTAAAGCAACGTAAAGGAAGGTAAAGTAAGGTAAAGCAAGTTACAGCAAGGTAAAGCATCGTAAAGCAAGGCAACGTAAAGCAACGTAAAGCAAGGTAAAGCAAGGTAAAGCAAGGTAAAGCAATATAAAGAAAGGCAACGTAAAGCAAGGTAAAGCAAGGTAAAGCAAGGTAAAGCAAGGCAAAGTAAAGCAAGGTAAAGCAAGACAACGTAAAGCAAGGTAAAGCAACGTAAAGCAACATGAAGCAAGGTAATGCAAGGCAACGTAAAGCAAGGTAAAGCAAGGCAACGTAAAGCAACATAAAGCAACGTAAAGCAAGGCAACGTTAAGCAACGTAAAGCAAGGCAACGTTAAGCAACGTAAAGCAAGGCAACGTAAAGCAACGTAAAGCTAAGTAAACAAGGTAAAGCAAGGCAAAGCAACGTAAGGCAAGGTAAAGCAAGGCAACGTAATGCAAGGCAATGCAAGGCAAAGCTACCTAAAGCAAGGTAAAGCAAGGCAAGGTAAAGCAAGGCAAAGCAACGTAAAGCAAGGTAAAGCAAGGCAAGGTAAAGCAAGGTAAAGCAAGGTAAAGCAAGGCAACGTAAAGCAACGTAAAGCAAGGTAAAGCAAGGTAAAGCAACGTAAATCAAGGAAACGTAAAGCAACGTAAAGCACGGTAAAGCAAGGCAAGGCAAAGCAAGGGAAAGCAACGTAAACAAGGCAACGTAAAGCAACGTAAAGCAAGGTAAAGCAAGGCAAGGCAAGGCAACGTAAAGCAAGGCAACGTAAAGTAACGTAAAGCACGGCAACGTAAACCAACGTAAACCAACATAAAAGAACGTAAAGCAACGTAACGTGAAGCAACGTAAATCAAGGTAAAGCAAGGTAAAGCAACGTAAAGCAAGGCAACGTAAAGCAACGTAAAGCAAGGTAAAGCAACGTAAAGCAAGGTAACGTAAAGCAACGTAAAGCAAGGTAAATCAAGGTAAAGCAAGGATAAGCAACGTAAAGCAACCTAAAGCAAGGCAACGTAAAGCAACGTAAAGCAAGGCAACGAAAAGCAACGTAAAGCAAGGCAAAGTAAAGCAACGTAAAGCAAGGCAACGTAAAGAAAGGTAAAGCAACGTAAAGCAACGTAAAGCAAGGCAACGTAAAGCAACTTAAAGCAAGGCAACGTAAAGCAACGTAAAGCAAGGCAACCTAAAACAAGACAAGGCAAGGCAACGTAAAGCAACGTAAAGCAAGGCAAGGCAACGTAAAGCAAGGCAAGGCAAGGCAACGTAAAGCAAGGCAACGTAAAGCAACGTAAAGCAAGGCAAAGCAAGGCAACGTAAAGCAAGGCAACGTAAAGCAAATTAAAGCAAGGCAACGTAAAGGAACGTAAAGCAAGGTAACGTAAAGCAAGGCAACGTAAAGCAAGGTAAAGCAAGGTAAAGCAAGGTAAAGCAACGTAAAGCAAGGCAACATAAAGCAAAGTAAAGCAAGGCAACTTAAAGAAAGGCAATGAAAAGCAATGTAAAGCAAGGCAACGTAAAGCAACATGAAGGAAGGCAACGTAAAGCAACGTAAAGCAAGGCAACGTAAAGCAAGGTAAAGCAACGTAAAGGAACTTAAAGCAAGGCAACATAAAGCGAGGTAAAGCAAGGTAAAGCAACGTAAAGCAACGTAAAGCAAGGCAACGTAAAGCAAGGTAAAGCAAGGCAAAGTAAAGCAAGGTAAAACAAGGCAAAACAAGGTAAAGCAAGGTAAAGCAACGTAAAGCAAGGCAACGTAAATCAAGGCAACGTCAAGAAAGGCAAAGAAAAGGAACGTAAATAAAGGCAACGTAAAGCAACATAAAGCAAGGCAACGAAAATCAATGTAAAGCAAGGCAACGTAAAGCAAGGTAAAGCAAGGTAAAGCAACCTAAAGGAACGTACAGCAAGGCAACGTAAAGCAATGTAAAGCAAGGCAACGTAAAGCAAGGTAAAGCAAGGTAAAGCAAAGTAAAGCAAGGCAAAGTAAAGCAACATAAAGCAAGGTAAAGCAAGGTAAAACAAGGTAAAGCAAGGCAACGTAAAGCAACGTAAAGGAAGGTAAAGTAAGGTAAAGCAATGTAAAGCATCGTAAAGCAAGGTAATGCAAGGCAACGTAAAGCAAGGTAAAGCAAGGCAAGATAAAGCAAGGCAAAGCAAGGTAAAGCAAGAGAAAGCAAGGCAAGTTAAAGCAAGGCAAATCAACGTAAAGCAAGGTAAAGCAAGGCAAGGTAAAGCAAGGTAAATTAAGGCAAGGCAAGGCAACGTAAAGCAACGTAAAGCAAGGCAACGTAAACCAACGTAAAGCAAGGCAACGTAAAGCAAGGCAAGACAAGGCAATGTAAAGCAAGGCAACGTAAAGCAACGTAAAGCACGGCAACGTAAAGCACGTAAAGCAAGGCAAGGCAAGGCAACGTAAAGCAACGTAAAGAAAGGCAAGGCAAGGCAAAGTAAAGCAAGGCAAGGCAAGGCAAAGTAAAGCAAGGCAAGGCAAGGCAACGTAAAGCAAGGCAACGTAAAGCAACGTAAAGCAAGGCAACGTAAAGCAAGGCAACGTAAGGCAAGGCAACGTAAAGCAACGTAAAGCAAGGCAACGTAAATCAACGTAAAGCAAGGCAACGTAAAGCAAGGCAAGGCAAGGCAACGTAAAGCAACGTAAACAAGGCAACGTAAAGCAACATAAAGCAAGGCAACGTAAAGCAATGTAAAGTAACGTAAAGCAAGGCAACGTAAAGCAATGTAAAGAAAGGCAACGTAAAGCAAGGCAAGGCAACGTAAAGCAAGGCAAGGCAAGGCAACGTAAATCACGGCAACGTAAAGCAAGGCAACGTAAAGCAACGTAAAGCAAGGCAACGTAAAGCAATGTAAAGTAACGTAAAGCAAGGCAACGTAAAGCAATGTAAAGAAAGGCAACGTAAAGAAACGTAAAGCAACGTAAAGCAACGCAACGTAAAGCAACATAAAGCAACGTAAAGGAAGGTAAAGCAAGGTAAAGCTACGTAAAACATGACAAGGTAAAGCAACGTAAAGCAATGTAAAGCAAGGCAATGTAAAGCAAGGTAAAGCAAGGTAAAGCAAGGTAAAGCAAGGTAAAGCAACGTAAAGCAACGTAAAGCAAGGCAACGTAACGCAACGTAAAGCAAGATAAAGCAACGTAAAGCAACGTAAAGCAAGCCAACGTAAAGCAAGGTAAAGCAAGGTAAAGCAATGTAAAGCAACGTAAAGGAACGTAAAGCAAGGCAACGTAAAGCAACGTAAAGCAGGGCAACCTAAAGCAAGGTAAAGCAACATAAATCAACGTAAAGCAACGCAGCGTAAAGCAACGTAAAGCTAGGCAACGTAAAGCAACGTAAAGCAAGGTAAAGCAAGGTAAAGCAACGTAAAGCAAGGCAACATAAAACAACGTAAATGAAGGTAAAGCAAGGTAAAGCAACGTATAGCAAGGCAAAGCAACGTAAAGCAAGGCTACGTAAAGCAACGTAAAGCAAGGTAAAGCAAGGTAAACAAGGTAAAGCAACGTGAAGCAAGGCAACGTAAAGCAACCTAAAGCAAGGCAAAGCAAGGTAAAGCAAGGTAAAGCAACGTAAATCAAGGTAATGTAAAGCAAAGTAAAGCAAGGTATAGCAAGGCAAAGCAACGTAAAGCAAGGCAACATAAAGAACGTAAAGCAAGGTAAATCAAGGCAACGTAAAGCAAGGTAAAGCAAGACAAGGTAAAGCAACGTAAAGCATGGTAAAGCAACGTAAAGCAACGTAAAGCAAGGTAATGCAAGGCAACGTTAAGCAAGGTAAAGCAAGGAAACGTAAAGCAACATAAAGCAACGTAAAGCAATGCAACGTAAAGCAACGTAAAGCAAGGCAACGTAAAGAAACGTAAAGCAACGTAAACAAGGTAAATCAAGGCAAAGCAACGTAAGGCAAGGCAACGTAAGCAACGGAAAGTAAGGCAACGTAAAGCAACGTAAAGCAAGGTAAAGCAACATAAAGCAACGTAAATCAAGGCAACGTAAAGCAATGTAAAGCAAGGCAACGTAAAGCAAGGTAAAGGAAGGTAAAGCAAGGTAAAGCAACGTAAAGCAACATAAAGCAAGGCAACGTAAAGCAAGGTAAAGCAAGGTAAAGCAAGGGAAAGCAACGTAATGCAACGTATAGCAAGGAACGTAAAGCAACGTAATGCAAGGCAACGTAAAGCAAGGCAACGAAAAGCAACGTAAAGCAAGGCAACGTAAAGCAAGGTAAAGCAAGGTAAAGCAAGGTAAATCAACGTAAAGAATGTAAAGCAAGGCAACATAAAGCAACATAAAGCAAGGCAACGTAAAGCAAGGCAACGTAAAGCAAGGCAACGTAAATCAAGGCAACGTAAAACAAGGCAACGTAAAGCAACGTATAGCAAGGCAAGGTAAAGGAACGTAAAGCAAGGCAACCTAAAAAAAGGCAAGGCAAATCAAGGTAAAGCAAGGCAAAGTAATGCAACGTAAAGCAAGGCAAGGCAATGCAACGTAATGCAAGGCAAGGCAAGGCAACGTAAAGCAAGGCAACGTAAAGCAAGGCAACGTAAATCAAGGCAACGTAAAACAAGGCAACGTAAAGCAACGTAAAGCAAGGCAAGGTAAAGGAACGTAAAGCAAGGCAACCTAAAACAAGGCAAGGCAAATCAAGGTAAAGCAAGGCAAAGTAAAGCAACGTAAAGCAAGGCAAGGCAATGCAACGTAAAGCAAGGCAAGGCAAGGCAACGTAAAGCAAGGCAACGAAAAGCAACGTAAAGAAAGGCAATGCAATGTAATGCAATGCAACGTAAAGCAACTTAAAGCAAGGCAACGAAAAGCAACGTAAACAAGGCAACGTAATTAATATAAAGTAACGTAAAGCAAGGCAACGTAAAGCAAGGCAACGTAAAGCAAGGAAACGTAATGCAACGTAAAGCAAGGTAAAGCAAGGTAAAGCAAGGTAAAGCAACGTAAAGCAAGGCAACGTAAAGCAACGTAAAGCAACGTAAACAAGGCAACGTAAAGCAACGTAAAGCAACGTAAACAAGGCAACGTAAAGCAAGGTAAAGCAAGGTAAAGCAAGGTAAAGCAATGTAAAGCAACGTAAAGCAAGGCAACGTAAAGCGAGGTAAAGATAGGTAAAGCAAGGTAAAGCAATGTAAAGTAACGTAAAGCAAGGACACATAAATCAACGTAAAGCAAGGCAACGTAAAGCAACGTAAAGCAAGGCAACGTTAAGAAAAGCAACGAAAAGCAACGTAAAGCAAGGCAACGTAAAGCAACATAAAGCAAGGCAATGTAAAGCAACGTAAAGCAAGGCAACGTAAAGCAAGGCAACGAAAAGCAACGTAAAGCAAGGCAAAGTAAAGCAACGTAAAGCAAGGCAACGTAAAGCAACGTAAAGCAAGGCAAAGTATAGCAAGGTAAAGCAAGGTAAAGCAATGTAAAGCAAGGTAAAGCAAGGTAAAGCAAGGCAAAGTAAAGCAACGTAAAGGAAGATAAAGTAAGGTAAAGCAAGGTACAGCAAGGTAAAGCAACGTAAAGCAAGGCAATATAAAGCAACGTAAAGGAAGGTAAAGCAAGGTAAAGCACGGTAAAGCAAGGTAAAGCAAGGTAAAGCAAGGTAAAGCAAGGCAACATAAATCATCGTAAAGCAAGGTAAAGCAACGTAAAGCAAGGCAACGTAAAGCAAGGTAAAGCAAGGTAAAGCAACGTAAATTAACGTAAAGCAAGGACACATAAATCAACGTAAAGCAAGGCAACGTAAAGCAATGTGAAGAAGGGTAAAGCAAGGTAAAGCAAGGTAAAGCAATGTAAAGCAACCTAAAGCAAGGCAACGTAAATCAAATAAAGCAAGGCAACGTAAAGCAAGGTAAAGCAAGGTAAAGCAAGGTAAAGCAACGTAAAGCAACGTAAAGCAAGGCAACGTAAAGCAAGGTAAAGCAAGGTAAAGCTACCTAAATCAACGTAAAGCAAGGCAACGTAAAGCAAGGTAAAGCAAGGTAAAACAAGGTAAAGCAATGTAAAGCAAGGCAACGTAAAGCAACGTAAAGGAAGGTAAAGTAAGGTAAAGCAAGGTACAGCAAGGTAAAGCATCGTAAAGCAAGGCAACGTAAAGCAACGTAAAGCAAGGTAAAGCAAGGTAAAGCAAGGTAAAGCAATGTAAAGAAAGGCAACGTAAAGCAAGGTAAAGCAAGGTAAAGCAAGGTAAAGCAAGGCAAAGTAAAGCAAGGTAAAGCAAGACAACGTAAAGCAAGGTAAAGCAACGTAAAGCAACATGAAGCAAGGTAATGCAAGGCAACGTAAAGCAACATAAAGCAACGTAAAGCAAGGCAACGTTAAGCAACGTAAAGCAAGGCAACGTAAAGCAACGTAAACCTATGTAAACAAGGTAAAGCAAGGCAAAGCAACGTAAGGCAAGGTAAAGCAAGGCAATGTAAAGCAAGGCAATGCAAGGCAAAGCAACGTAAAGCAAGGTAAAGCAAGGCAAGGTAAAGCAAGGCAAAGCAACGTAAAGCAAGGTAAAGCAAGGCAAGGTAAAGCAAGGTAAAGCAAGGTAAAGCAAGGCAACGTAAAGCAACGTAAAGCAAGGTAAAGCAAGGTAAAGCAACGTAAATCAAGGAAACGTAAAGCAACGTAAAGCACGGTAAAGCAAGGCAAGGCAAAGCAAGGGAAAGCAACGTAAACAAGGCAACGTAAAGCAACGTAAAGCAAGTAAAGCAAGGCAAGGCAAGGCAACGTAAAGCAAGGCAACGTAAAGTAACGTAAAGGAAGGTAATGCAAGGCAACGTAAAGCAAGGTAAAGCAAGGCATCGTAAAGCAAGGTAAAGCAAGGTAAAGCAACGTAAAGTAACGTAAAGCAAGGACATATAAATCAACGTAAAGCAAGGCAACGTAAAGCAACGTAAAGCAAGGTAAAGCAAGGCAAGATAAAGCAAGGCAAGATAAAGCAAGGCAAAGCAAGGTAAAGCAAGATAAAGCAAGGCAAGTTAAAGCAAGGCAAATCAACGTAAAGCAAGGTAAAGCAAGGCAAGGTAAAGCAAGGTAAAGCAAGGCAAGGCAAGGCAACGTAAAGCAACGTAAAGCAAGGCAACGTAAACCAACGTAAAGCAAGGCAACGTAAAGCAAGGCAAGACAAGGCAATGTAAAGCAAGGCAACGTAAAGCAACGTAAAGCACGGCAAAGTAAAGCACGTAAAGCAAGGCAAGGCAAGGCAACGTAAAGCAAGGCAACGTAAAGCAACGTAAAGCAAGGCAAGGCAAGGCAAAGTAAAGCAAGGCAAGGCAAGGCAACGTAAAGCAAGGCAACGTAAAGCAACGTAAAGCAAGGCAACGTATAGCAAGGCAACGTAAGGCAAGGCAACGTAAAGCAACGTAAAGCAAGGCAACGTAAATCAACGTTAACAAGGCAACGTAAAGCAAGGCAAGGCAAGGCAACGTAAAGCAACGTAAACAAGGCAACGTAAAGCAACATAAAGCAAGGCAAGGCAAGGCAACGTAAAGCAAGGCAACGTAAAGCAACGTAAAGCAAGGCAAGGCAAGGCAAAGTAAAGCAAAGCAAGGCAACGTAAAGCAAGGCAAGGCAAAGCAACTTAAAGCAACGTAAAGGGAGGCAACGTAAAACAAGGCAACGTAAATCAACGTAAAGGAAGACAAGGCAAGGCAACGTAAAGCAAGGAAAGGCAAGGCAAGGCAACGTAAAGCAAGGCAACGTAAAGCAACGTAAAGCAAGGCAACGTAAAGCAACGTAAAGCAAGGCAAAGTAAAGCAAGGCAAGGCAAGGCAACGTAAATCACGGCAACGTAAAGCAAGGCAAAGTAAAGCAACGTAAAGCAAGGCAACGTAAAGGAATGTAAAGTAACGTAAAGCAAGGCAACGTAAAGCAATGTAAAGAAAGGAAACGTAAAGCAACGTAAAGCTACGTAAAGCAACGCAACGTAAAGCAACTTAAAGCAACGTAAAGGAAGGTAAAGCAAGGTAAAGCTACGTAAAACAAGGCAAGGTAAAGCAACGTAAAGCAATGTAAAGCAAGGCAATGTAAAGCAACGTAAAGCAAGGTAAAGCAAGGTAAAGCAAGGTAAAGCAACGTAAAGCAACGTAAAGCAAGGCAACGTAACGCAACGTAAAGCAAGATAAAGCAACGTAAAGCAACGTAAAGCAAGCCAACGTAAAGCAAGGTAACGCAAGGTAAAGCAAGGTAAAGAAACATAAAGTAACGTAAGGCAAAGACACATAAATCAACGTAAAGCAAGGCAACGTATAGCAACGTGAAGAAAGGTAAAGAAAGGTAAAGCAAGTTAAAGCAACGTAAAGCAACGTAAAGCAAGGCAACGTAAAGCAAATCAACCGAAAAGCAACGTAATCAAGGCAACGTAAAGCAACATAAAGCAAGGCAACGTAAATCAACGTAACGCAAGGCAACGTAAAGCAAGGTAAAGCAAGGTAAAGCAATGTAAAGCAACGTAAAGGAACGTAAAGCAAGGCAACGTAAAGCACAGTAAAGCAGGGCAACCTAAAGCATGGTAAAGCAAGGTAAAGCAACATAAATCAACGTAAAGCAACGCAACGTAAAGCAACGTAAAGCTAGGCAACGTAAAGCAACGTAAAGCAAGGTAAAGCAAGGTAAAGCAACGTAAAGCAAGGCAACATAAAACAACGTAAATGAAGGTAAAGCAAGGTAAAGCAAGGTATAGCAAGGCAAAACAACATAAAGCAAGGCTACGTAAAGCAACGCAAATCAAGGTAAAGCAAGGTAAAGCAAGGTAAAGCAACGTAAATCAAGGCAAGGTAAAGCAACGTAAAGCAAGGTATAGCAAGGCAACGTAAAGCAAGGTAAAGCAAGACAACGTAAAGCAACGTAAAGCAAGGTAAAGCAACGTAAAGCAACGTAAAGCAAGGTAATGCAAGGCAACGTTAAGCAAGGTAAAGCAAGGCAACGTAAAGGAACATAAAGCAACGTAAAGCAAGGCAACGTAAAGCAACGAAAAGCAAGGCAACGTAAAGAAACTTAAAGCAACGTAAACAAGGTAAATCAAGGCAAAGCAACGTAAGGCAAGGCAACGTAAAGCAACGTAAAGTAAGGCAACGTAAAGCAACGTAAAGCAAGGTAAAGCAACATAAAGCAACGTAAATCAAGGCAACGTAAAGCAATGTAAAGCAAGGCAACGTAAAGCAAGGTAAAGCAAGGTAAAGCAAGGAAAAGCAACGTAAAGCAACGTAAAGCAAGGCAACGTAAAGCAAGGTAAAGCAAGGATAAGCAACGTAAAGCAACGTAAAGCAAGGCAACGTAAAGCAAGGTAAAGCAAGGTAAAGCAAGGGAAAGCAACGTAATGCAACGTATAGCAAGGAACGTAAAGCAACGTAAAGCAAGGCAACGTAAAGCAAGGCAACGAAAGCAACGTAAAGCAAGGCAACGTAAAGCAAGGTAAAGCAAGGTAAAGCAAGGTAAATCAACATAAAGAATGTAAAGCAAGGCAACATAAAGCAACATAAAGCAAGGCAACGTAAAGCACGGCAACGTAAAGGAAGGCAACGTAAATCAAGGCAACGTAAAACAAGGCAACATAAAGCAACGTAAAGCAAGGCAAGGTAAAGGAACGTAAAGCAAGGCAACCTAAAACAAGGCAAGGCAAATCAAGGTAAAGCAAGGCAAAGTAAAGCAACGTAAAGCAAGGCAAGGCAATGCAACGTAAAGCAAGGCAAGGCAAGGCAACGTAAAGAAAGGCAACGTAAAGCAAGGCAACGTAAATCAAGGCAACGTAAAACAAGGCAACGTAAAGCAACGTAAAGCAAGGCAAGGTAAATGAACGTAAAGCAAGGCAACCTAAAACAAGGCAAGGCAAATCAAGGTAAAGCAAGGCAACGGAAAGCAAGGCAACGTAACGCAATGTAAAGCAAGACAACGTAAAGCAAGGTAAAGCAAGGTAAAGGAAGGTAATGCAACGTAAAGCAAACTAAAGCCAGGCAACGTAAAGCAAGGTAAAGCAATGTAAATCAAGGTAAAGCAACCTAAAGTAACGTAAAGCAAGGACACATAAATCAGCGTAAAGCAAGGCAAAGCAACGTAAAGCAATGTAAAGCAAGGCAACGTAAAGCAACGTAAAGCAAGGCAACGTAAAGCAAGGTAAAGCAAGGTAAAGCAACATAAAGCAATGCAACGTAAAGCAAGGTAAAGCAACATAAATCAACGTAAACCAAGGCAACGTAAAGCAAGGTAAAGCAAGGTAAAGCAAGGTAAAGCAAGGCAACGTAAAGCAACGTAAAGGAAGGTAAAGTAAATTAAAGCAAGGTACAGCAAGGTAAAGCAACGTAAAGCAAGGCAACGTAAAGCAACGTAAAGCATGGTAAAGCAAGGTAAACCAAGGTAAAGCATGGTAAAGCAAGGCAACGTAAAGCATCCTAAAGCAAGGTAAAGTAAGGTAAAGCAATGTAAAGCAAGACAACGTAAAGCAAAGTAAAGCAACGTAAAGCAAGGTAATGCAAGGCAACGTAATCAAGGTAAAGAAAGGCAACGTAAAGCAACATAAAGCAACGTAAAGAAAGGCAACGTAAAGCAACGTAAAGCAAGGCAACGTAAAGCAACGTAAAGCAACGTAAACAAGGTAAAGCAAGGCAAAGCAACGTAAGGCAAGGTAAAGCAAGGCAACGTAAAGCAAGGCAATGCAAGGCAAAGCAACGTAAGGCAAGGTAAAGCAAGGCTAGGTAAAGCAAGGTAAAGCAACGTAAAGCAAGTTAAAGCAAGGCAAGTTAAAGCAAGGCAAATCAACGTAAAGCAAGGTAAAGCAAGGCAAGGTAAAGCAAGGTAAAGCAAGGTAGAGCAAGGCAACGTAAAGAAACGTAAAGCAAGGCAAAGCAAGGAAAAGCAACGTAAATCAAGGCAACGTAAAGCAAGGTAAAGCAAGGTAAAGCAAGGCAAGGGAAAGCAAGGTAAAGCAACGTAAACAAGGCAACGTAAAGCAACGTAAAGCAAGGTAAAACAAGGTAAAGCAAGGTTAAGTAACGTAAAGCAACCTAAAGCAAGGCAACGTAAAGCAACGTAAAGCAAGGCAAGGTAAAGCAAGGAAAAGCAAGGTAAAGCAAGGTAAAGCAACGTAAAGCAAGGCAACGTAAAGGAAGGTAAAGCAAGGTAAATCAAGGTAAAGCAACGTAAATTAACGTAAAGCAAGGACACATAAATCAACGTAAAGCAAGGCAACGTAAAGCAATGTGAAGCAAGGTAAAGCAAGGTAAAGCAAGGTAAAGCAATGTAAAGCAACCTAAAGCAAGGCAACGTAAATCAAATAAAGCAAGGCAACGTAAAGCAAGGTAAAGCAAGGTAAAGCAAGGTAAAGCAACGTAAAGCAACGTAAAGCAAGGCAACGTAAAGCAAGGTAAAGCAAGGTAAAGCAACCTAAATCAACGTAAAGCAAGGCAACGTAAAGCAAGGTAAAGCAAGGTAAAACAAGGTAAAGCAATGTAAAGCAAGGCAACGTAAAGCAACGTAAAGGAAGGTAAAGTAAGGTAAAGCAAGGTACAGCAAGGTAAAGCATCGTAAAGCAAGGCAACGTAAAGCAACGTAAAGCAAGGTAAAGCAAGGTAAAGCAATGTAAAGAAAGGCAACGTAAAGCAAGGTAAAGCAAGGTAAAGCAAGGTAAAGCAAGGAAAAGTAAAGCAAGGTAAAGCAAGACAACGTAAAGCAAGGTAAAGCAACGTAAAGCAACATGAAGCAAGGTAATGCAAGGCAACGTAAAGCAAGGTAAAGCAAGGCAACGTAAAGCAACATAAAGCAACGTAAAGCAAGGCAACGTTAAGCAACGTAAAGCAAGGCAACGTAAAGCAACGTAAAGCTATGTAAACAAGGTAAAGCAAGGCAAAGCAACGTAAGGCAAGGTAAAGCAAGGCAACGTAAAGCAAGGCAATGCAAGGCAAAGCAACGTAAAGCAAGGTAAAGCAAGGCAAGGTAAAGAAAGGGAAAGCAACGTAAAGCAAGGTAAAGCAAGGCAAGGTAAAGCAAGGTAAAGCAAGGTAAAGCAAGGCAACGTAAAGCAACGTAAAGCAAGGTAAAGCAAGGTAAAGCAACGTAAATCAAGGAAACGTAAAGCAACGTAAAGCACGGTAAAGCAAGGCAAGGCAAAGCAAGGGAAAGCAACGTAAACAAGGCAACGTAAAGCAACGTAAAGCAAGGTAAAGCAAGGCAAGGCAAGGCAACGTAAAGCAAGGCAACGTAAAGTTACGTAAAGCACGGCAACGTAAACCAACGTAAACCAACATAAAACAACGTAAAGCAACGCAACGTGAAGCAACGTAAATCAAGGTAAAGCTAGGTAAAGCAACGTAAAGCAAGGCAACGTAAAGCAACGTAAAGCAAGGTAAAGCAACGTAAAGCAAGGTAACGTAAAGCAACGTAAAGCAAGGTAAATCAAGGTAAAGCAAGGATAAGCAACGTAAAGCAACCTAAAGCAAGGCAACGTAAAGCAACGTAAAGCAAGGCAACGAAAAGCAACGTAAAGCAAGGCAAAGTAAAGCAACGTAAAGCAAGGCAACGTAAAGCAAGGTAAAACAAGGTAAAGCAAGGTAAAGCAACGTAAAGGAACGTAAAGGAAGGCAATGTAAAGCAACGTAAAGCAAGGCAACGTAAAGAAAGGTAAAGCAACGTAAAGCAACGTAAAGCAAGGCAACGTAAAGCAAATTAAAGCCAGGCAACGTAAAGCAATATAAAGCAAGGCAACGTAAAACAAGGCAACGTAAAGCAACTTAAAGCAATTCAACGTAAAGCAACGTAAAGCAAGGCAACCTAAAAAAAGGCAAGGCAAGGCAACGTAAAGCAACGTAAAGCAAGGCAAGGCAAGGCAACGTAAAGCAAGGCAAGGCAAGGCAACGTAAAGCAAGGCAACGTAAAGCAACGTAAAGCAAGGCAAAGCAAGGCAACGTAAAGCAAGGCAACGTAAAGCAACGTAAAGCATGGTAAAGCAAGGTAAACCAAGGTAAAGCAAGGTAAAGCAAGGCAACGTAAAGCATCCTAAAGCAAGGTAAAGCAAGGTAAAGCAATGTAAAGCAAGACAACGTAAAGCAAAGTAAAGCAACGTAAAGCAAGGTAATGCAAGGCAACGTAATCAAGGTAAAGCAAGGCAACGTAAAGCAACATAAAGCAACGTAAAGCAAGGCAACGTAAAGCAACGTAAAGCAAGGCAACGTAAAGCAACGTAAAGCAACGTAAACAAGGTAAAGCAAGGCAAAGCAACGTAAGGCAAGGTAAAGCAAGGCAAAGTAAAGCAAGGCAAATCAACGTAAAACAAGGTAAAGCAAGGCAAGGTAAAGCAAGGTAAAGCAAGGTAGAGCAAGGCAACGTAAAGAAACGTAAAGCAAGGCAAAGCAAGGAAAAGCTACGTAAATCAAGGCAACGTAAAGCAAGGTAAAGCAAGGTAAAGCAAGGCAAGGGAAAGCAAGGTAAAGCAACGTAAACAAGGCAACGTAAAGCAACGTAAAGCAAGGTAAAACAAGGTAAAGCAAGGTTAAGTAACGTAAAGCAACCTAAAGCAAGGCAACGTAAAGCAACGTAAAGCAAGGCAAGGTAAAGCAAGGAAAAGCAAGGTAAAGCAAGGTAAAGCAACGTAAAGCAAGGCAACGTAAAGGAAGGTAAAGCAAGGTAAATCAAGGAAAAGCAACGTAAATTAACGTAAAGCAAGGACACATAAATCAACGTAAAGCAAGGCAACGTAAAGCAATGTGAAGCAAGGTAAAGCAAGGTAAAGCAAGGTAAAGCAATGTAAAGCAACCTAAAGCAAGGCAACGTAAATCAAATAAAGCAAGGCAACGTAAAGCAAGGTAAAGCAAGGTAAAGCAAGGTAAAGCAACGTAAAGCAACGTAAAGCAAGGCAACGTAAAGCAAGGTAAAGCAAGGTAAAGCAACCTAAATCAACGTAAAGCAAGGCAACGTAAAGCAAGGTAAAGCAAGGTAAAACAAGGTAAAGCAATGTAAAGCAAGGCAACGTAAAGCAACGTAAAGGAAGGTAAAGTAAGGTAAAGCAAGTTACAGCAAGGTAAAGCATCGTAAAGCAAGGCAACGTAAAGCAACGTAAAGCAAGGTAAAGCAAGGTAAAGCAAGGTAAAGCAATATAAAGAAAGGCAACGTAAAGCAAGGTAAAGCAAGGTAAAGCAAGGTAAAGCAAGGCAAAGTAAAGCAAGGTAAAGCAAGACAACGTAAAGCAAGGTAAAGCAACGTAAAGCAACATGAAGCAAGGTAATGCAAGGCAACGTAAAGCAAGGTAAAGCAAGGCAACGTAAAGCAACATAAAGCAACGTAAAGCAAGGCAACGTTAAGCAACGTAAAGCAAGGCAACGTTAAGCAACGTAAAGCAAGGCAACGTAAAGCAACGTAAAGCTAAGTAAACAAGGTAAAGCAAGGCAAAGCAACGTAAGGCAAGGTAAAGCAAGGCAACGTAATGCAAGGCAATGCAAGGCAAAGCTACCTAAAGCAAGGTAAAGCAAGGCAAGGTAAAGCAAGGCAAAGCAACGTAAAGCAAGGTAAAGCAAGGCAAGGTAAAGCAAGGTAAAGCAAGGTAAAGCAAGGCAACGTAAAGCAACGTAAAGCAAGGTAAAGCAAGGTAAAGCAACGTAAATCAAGGAAACGTAAAGCAACGTAAAGCACGGTAAAGCAAGGCAAGGCAAAGCAAGGGAAAGCAACGTAAACAAGGCAACGTAAAGCAACGTAAAGCAAGGTAAAGCAAGGCAAGGCAAGGCAACGTAAAGCAAGGCAACGTAAAGTAACGTAAAGCACGGCAACGTAAACCAACGTAAACCAACATAAAAGAACGTAAAGCAACGTAACGTGAAGCAACGTAAATCAAGGTAAAGCAAGGTAAAGCAACGTAAAGCAAGGCAACGTAAAGCAACGTAAAGCAAGGTAAAGCAACGTAAAGCAAGGTAACGTAAAGCAACGTAAAGCAAGGTAAATCAAGGTAAAGCAAGGATAAGCAACGTAAAGCAACCTAAAGCAAGGCAACGTAAAGCAACGTAAAGCAAGGCAACGAAAAGCAACGTAAAGCAAGGCAAAGTAAAGCAACGTAAAGCAAGGCAACGTAAAGAAAGGTAAAGCAACGTAAAGCAACGTAAAGCAAGGCAACGTAAAGCAACTTAAAGCAAGGCAACGTAAAGCAACGTAAAGCAAGGCAACCTAAAACAAGACAAGGCAAGGCAACGTAAAGCAACGTAAAGCAAGGCAAGGCAACGTAAAGCAAGGCAAGGCAAGGCAACGTAAAGCAAGGCAACGTAAAGCAACGTAAAGCAAGGCAAAGCAAGGCAACGTAAAGCAAGGCAACGTAAAGCAAATTAAAGCAAGGCAACGTAAAGGAACGTAAAGCAAGGTAACGTAAAGCAAGGCAACGTAAAGCAAGGTAAAGCAAGGTAAAGCAAGGTAAAGCAACGTAAAGCAAGGCAACATAAAGCAAAGTAAAGCAAGGCAACTTAAAGAAAGGCAATGAAAAGCAATGTAAAGCAAGGCAACGTAAAGCAACATGAAGGAAGGCAACGTAAAGCAACGTAAAGCAAGGCAACGTAAAGCAAGGTAAAGCAACGTAAAGGAACTTAAAGCAAGGCAACATAAAGCGAGGTAAAGCAAGGTAAAGCAACGTAAAGCAACGTAAAGCAAGGCAACGTAAAGCAAGGTAAAGCAAGGCAAAGTAAAGCAAGGTAAAACAAGGCAAAACAAGGTAAAGCAAGGTAAAGCAACGTAAAGCAAGGCAACGTAAATCAAGGCAACGTCAAGAAAGGCAAAGAAAAGGAACGTAAATAAAGGCAACGTAAAGCAACATAAAGCAAGGCAACGAAAATCAATGTAAAGCAAGGCAACGTAAAGCAAGGTAAAGCAAGGTAAAGCAACCTAAAGGAACGTACAGCAAGGCAACGTAAAGCAATGTAAAGCAAGGCAACGTAAAGCAAGGTAAAGCAAGGTAAAGCAAAGTAAAGCAAGGCAAAGTAAAGCAACATAAAGCAAGGTAAAGCAAGGTAAAACAAGGTAAAGCAAGGCAACGTAAAGCAACGTAAAGGAAGGTAAAGTAAGGTAAAGCAATGTAAAGCATCGTAAAGCAAGGTAATGCAAGGCAACGTAAAGCAAGGTAAAGCAAGGCAAGATAAAGCAAGGCAAAGCAAGGTAAAGCAAGAGAAAGCAAGGCAAGTTAAAGCAAGGCAAATCAACGTAAAGCAAGGTAAAGCAAGGCAAGGTAAAGCAAGGTAAATTAAGGCAAGGCAAGGCAACGTAAAGCAACGTAAAGCAAGGCAACGTAAACCAACGTAAAGCAAGGCAACGTAAAGCAAGGCAAGACAAGGCAATGTAAAGCAAGGCAACGTAAAGCAACGTAAAGCACGGCAACGTAAAGCACGTAAAGCAAGGCAAGGCAAGGCAACGTAAAGCAACGTAAAGAAAGGCAAGGCAAGGCAAAGTAAAGCAAGGCAAGGCAAGGCAAAGTAAAGCAAGGCAAGGCAAGGCAACGTAAAGCAAGGCAACGTAAAGCAACGTAAAGCAAGGCAACGTAAAGCAAGGCAACGTAAGGCAAGGCAACGTAAAGCAACGTAAAGCAAGGCAACGTAAATCAACGTAAAGCAAGGCAACGTAAAGCAAGGCAAGGCAAGGCAACGTAAAGCAACGTAAACAAGGCAACGTAAAGCAACATAAAGCAAGGCAACGTAAAGCAATGTAAAGTAACGTAAAGCAAGGCAACGTAAAGCAATGTAAAGAAAGGCAACGTAAAGCAAGGCAAGGCAACGTAAAGCAAGGCAAGGCAAGGCAACGTAAATCACGGCAACGTAAAGCAAGGCAACGTAAAGCAACGTAAAGCAAGGCAACGTAAAGCAATGTAAAGTAACGTAAAGCAAGGCAACGTAAAGCAATGTAAAGAAAGGCAACGTAAAGAAACGTAAAGCAACGTAAAGCAACGCAACGTAAAGCAACATAAAGCAACGTAAAGGAAGGTAAAGCAAGGTAAAGCTACGTAAAACATGACAAGGTAAAGCAACGTAAAGCAATGTAAAGCAAGGCAATGTAAAGCAAGGTAAAGCAAGGTAAAGCAAGGTAAAGCAAGGTAAAGCAACGTAAAGCAACGTAAAGCAAGGCAACGTAACGCAACGTAAAGCAAGATAAAGCAACGTAAAGCAACGTAAAGCAAGCCAACGTAAAGCAAGGTAAAGCAAGGTAAAGCAATGTAAAGCAACGTAAAGGAACGTAAAGCAAGGCAACGTAAAGCAACGTAAAGCAGGGCAACCTAAAGCAAGGTAAAGCAACATAAATCAACGTAAAGCAACGCAGCGTAAAGCAACGTAAAGCTAGGCAACGTAAAGCAACGTAAAGCAAGGTAAAGCAAGGTAAAGCAACGTAAAGCAAGGCAACATAAAACAACGTAAATGAAGGTAAAGCAAGGTAAAGCAACGTATAGCAAGGCAAAGCAACGTAAAGCAAGGCTACGTAAAGCAACGTAAAGCAAGGTAAAGCAAGGTAAACAAGGTAAAGCAACGTGAAGCAAGGCAACGTAAAGCAACCTAAAGCAAGGCAAAGCAAGGTAAAGCAAGGTAAAGCAACGTAAATCAAGGTAATGTAAAGCAAAGTAAAGCAAGGTATAGCAAGGCAAAGCAACGTAAAGCAAGGCAACATAAAGAACGTAAAGCAAGGTAAATCAAGGCAACGTAAAGCAAGGTAAAGCAAGACAAGGTAAAGCAACGTAAAGCATGGTAAAGCAACGTAAAGCAACGTAAAGCAAGGTAATGCAAGGCAACGTTAAGCAAGGTAAAGCAAGGAAACGTAAAGCAACATAAAGCAACGTAAAGCAATGCAACGTAAAGCAACGTAAAGCAAGGCAACGTAAAGAAACGTAAAGCAACGTAAACAAGGTAAATCAAGGCAAAGCAACGTAAGGCAAGGCAACGTAAGCAACGGAAAGTAAGGCAACGTAAAGCAACGTAAAGCAAGGTAAAGCAACATAAAGCAACGTAAATCAAGGCAACGTAAAGCAATGTAAAGCAAGGCAACGTAAAGCAAGGTAAAGGAAGGTAAAGCAAGGTAAAGCAACGTAAAGCAACATAAAGCAAGGCAACGTAAAGCAAGGTAAAGCAAGGTAAAGCAAGGGAAAGCAACGTAATGCAACGTATAGCAAGGAACGTAAAGCAACGTAATGCAAGGCAACGTAAAGCAAGGCAACGAAAAGCAACGTAAAGCAAGGCAACGTAAAGCAAGGTAAAGCAAGGTAAAGCAAGGTAAATCAACGTAAAGAATGTAAAGCAAGGCAACATAAAGCAACATAAAGCAAGGCAACGTAAAGCAAGGCAACGTAAAGCAAGGCAACGTAAATCAAGGCAACGTAAAACAAGGCAACGTAAAGCAACGTATAGCAAGGCAAGGTAAAGGAACGTAAAGCAAGGCAACCTAAAAAAAGGCAAGGCAAATCAAGGTAAAGCAAGGCAAAGTAATGCAACGTAAAGCAAGGCAAGGCAATGCAACGTAATGCAAGGCAAGGCAAGGCAACGTAAAGCAAGGCAACGTAAAGCAAGGCAACGTAAATCAAGGCAACGTAAAACAAGGCAACGTAAAGCAACGTAAAGCAAGGCAAGGTAAAGGAACGTAAAGCAAGGCAACCTAAAACAAGGCAAGGCAAATCAAGGTAAAGCAAGGCAAAGTAAAGCAACGTAAAGCAAGGCAAGGCAATGCAACGTAAAGCAAGGCAAGGCAAGGCAACGTAAAGCAAGGCAACGAAAAGCAACGTAAAGAAAGGCAATGCAATGTAATGCAATGCAACGTAAAGCAACTTAAAGCAAGGCAACGAAAAGCAACGTAAACAAGGCAACGTAATTAATATAAAGTAACGTAAAGCAAGGCAACGTAAAGCAAGGCAACGTAAAGCAAGGAAACGTAATGCAACGTAAAGCAAGGTAAAGCAAGGTAAAGCAAGGTAAAGCAACGTAAAGCAAGGCAACGTAAAGCAACGTAAAGCAACGTAAACAAGGCAACGTAAAGCAACGTAAAGCAACGTAAACAAGGCAACGTAAAGCAAGGTAAAGCAAGGTAAAGCAAGGTAAAGCAATGTAAAGCAACGTAAAGCAAGGCAACGTAAAGCGAGGTAAAGATAGGTAAAGCAAGGTAAAGCAATGTAAAGTAACGTAAAGCAAGGACACATAAATCAACGTAAAGCAAGGCAACGTAAAGCAACGTAAAGCAAGGCAACGTTAAGAAAAGCAACGAAAAGCAACGTAAAGCAAGGCAACGTAAAGCAACATAAAGCAAGGCAATGTAAAGCAACGTAAAGCAAGGCAACGTAAAGCAAGGCAACGAAAAGCAACGTAAAGCAAGGCAAAGTAAAGCAACGTAAAGCAAGGCAACGTAAAGCAACGTAAAGCAAGGCAAAGTATAGCAAGGTAAAGCAAGGTAAAGCAATGTAAAGCAAGGTAAAGCAAGGTAAAGCAAGGCAAAGTAAAGCAACGTAAAGGAAGATAAAGTAAGGTAAAGCAAGGTACAGCAAGGTAAAGCAACGTAAAGCAAGGCAATATAAAGCAACGTAAAGGAAGGTAAAGCAAGGTAAAGCACGGTAAAGCAAGGTAAAGCAAGGTAAAGCAAGGTAAAGCAAGGCAACATAAATCATCGTAAAGCAAGGTAAAGCAACGTAAAGCAAGGCAACGTAAAGCAAGGTAAAGCAAGGTAAAGCAACGTAAATTAACGTAAAGCAAGGACACATAAATCAACGTAAAGCAAGGCAACGTAAAGCAATGTGAAGAAGGGTAAAGCAAGGTAAAGCAAGGTAAAGCAATGTAAAGCAACCTAAAGCAAGGCAACGTAAATCAAATAAAGCAAGGCAACGTAAAGCAAGGTAAAGCAAGGTAAAGCAAGGTAAAGCAACGTAAAGCAACGTAAAGCAAGGCAACGTAAAGCAAGGTAAAGCAAGGTAAAGCTACCTAAATCAACGTAAAGCAAGGCAACGTAAAGCAAGGTAAAGCAAGGTAAAACAAGGTAAAGCAATGTAAAGCAAGGCAACGTAAAGCAACGTAAAGGAAGGTAAAGTAAGGTAAAGCAAGGTACAGCAAGGTAAAGCATCGTAAAGCAAGGCAACGTAAAGCAACGTAAAGCAAGGTAAAGCAAGGTAAAGCAAGGTAAAGCAATGTAAAGAAAGGCAACGTAAAGCAAGGTAAAGCAAGGTAAAGCAAGGTAAAGCAAGGCAAAGTAAAGCAAGGTAAAGCAAGACAACGTAAAGCAAGGTAAAGCAACGTAAAGCAACATGAAGCAAGGTAATGCAAGGCAACGTAAAGCAACATAAAGCAACGTAAAGCAAGGCAACGTTAAGCAACGTAAAGCAAGGCAACGTAAAGCAACGTAAACCTATGTAAACAAGGTAAAGCAAGGCAAAGCAACGTAAGGCAAGGTAAAGCAAGGCAATGTAAAGCAAGGCAATGCAAGGCAAAGCAACGTAAAGCAAGGTAAAGCAAGGCAAGGTAAAGCAAGGCAAAGCAACGTAAAGCAAGGTAAAGCAAGGCAAGGTAAAGCAAGGTAAAGCAAGGTAAAGCAAGGCAACGTAAAGCAACGTAAAGCAAGGTAAAGCAAGGTAAAGCAACGTAAATCAAGGAAACGTAAAGCAACGTAAAGCACGGTAAAGCAAGGCAAGGCAAAGCAAGGGAAAGCAACGTAAACAAGGCAACGTAAAGCAACGTAAAGCAAGGTAAAGCAAGGCAAGGCAAGGCAACGTAAAGCAAGGCAACGTAAAGTAACGTAAAGGAAGGTAATGCAAGGCAACGTAAAGCAAGGTAAAGCAAGGCATCGTAAAGCAAGGTAAAGCAAGGTAAAGCAACGTAAAGTAACGTAAAGCAAGGACATATAAATCAACGTAAAGCAAGGCAACGTAAAGCAACGTAAAGCAAGGTAAAGCAAGGCAAGATAAAGCAAGGCAAGATAAAGCAAGGCAAAGCAAGGTAAAGCAAGATAAAGCAAGGCAAGTTAAAGCAAGGCAAATCAACGTAAAGCAAGGTAAAGCAAGGCAAGGTAAAGCAAGGTAAAGCAAGGCAAGGCAAGGCAACGTAAAGCAACGTAAAGCAAGGCAACGTAAACCAACGTAAAGCAAGGCAACGTAAAGCAAGGCAAGACAAGGCAATGTAAAGCAAGGCAACGTAAAGCAACGTAAAGCACGGCAACGTAAAGCACGTAAAGCAAGGCAAGGCAAGGCAACGTAAAGCAAGGCAACGTAAAGCAACGTAAAGCAAGGCAAGGCAAGGCAAAGTAAAGCAAGGCAAGGCAAGGCAACGTAAAGCAAGGCAACGTAAAGCAACGTAAAGCAAGGCAACGTATAGCAAGGCAACGTAAGGCAAGGCAACGTAAAGCAACGTAAAGCAAGGCAACGTAAATCAACGTTAACAAGGCAACGTAAAGCAAGGCAAGGCAAGGCAACGTAAAGCAACGTAAACAAGGCAACGTAAAGCAACATAAAGCAAGGCAAGGCAAGGCAACGTAAAGCAAGGCAACGTAAAGCAACGTAAAGCAAGGCAAGGCAAGGCAAAGTAAAGCAAAGCAAGGCAACGTAAAGCAAGGCAAGGCAAAGCAACTTAAAGCAACGTAAAGGGAGGCAACGTAAAACAAGGCAACGTAAATCAACGTAAAGGAAGACAAGGCAAGGCAACGTAAAGCAAGGAAAGGCAAGGCAAGGCAACGTAAAGCAAGGCAACGTAAAGCAACGTAAAGCAAGGCAACGTAAAGCAACGTAAAGCAAGGCAAAGTAAAGCAAGGCAAGGCAAGGCAACGTAAATCACGGCAACGTAAAGCAAGGCAAAGTAAAGCAACGTAAAGCAAGGCAACGTAAAGGAATGTAAAGTAACGTAAAGCAAGGCAACGTAAAGCAATGTAAAGAAAGGCAACGTAAAGCAACGTAAAGCTACGTAAAGCAACGCAACGTAAAGCAACTTAAAGCAACGTAAAGGAAGGTAAAGCAAGGTAAAGCTACGTAAAACAAGGCAAGGTAAAGCAACGTAAAGCAATGTAAAGCAAGGCAATGTAAAGCAACGTAAAGCAAGGTAAAGCAAGGTAAAGCAAGGTAAAGCAACGTAAAGCAACGTAAAGCAAGGCAACGTAACGCAACGTAAAGCAAGATAAAGCAACGTAAAGCAACGTAAAGCAAGCCAACGTAAAGCAAGGTAAAGCAAGGTAAAGCAATGTAAAGCAACGTAAAGTAACGTAAAGCAAGGCAACGTAAAGCAACATAAAGCAAGGCAACGTAAAGCAACGTAAAGCAAGGCAACGTAAAGCAAGGCAACGAAAAGCAACGTAAAGCAAGGCAAAGTAAAGCAACGTAAAGCAAGGCAACGTAAAGCAACGTAAAGCAAGGCAACGTAAAGCAACATAAAGCAAGGCAACGTAAATCAACGTAACGCAAGGCAAGGTAAAGCAAGGTAAAGCAACGTAAAGGAACTTAAAGCAAGGCAACATAAAGCGAGGTAAAGCAAGGTAAAGCAACGTAAAGCAACGTAAAGCAAGGCAACGTAAAGCAAGGTAAAGCAAGGCAACGTAAAGCAAGGTAAAACAAGGCAAAACAAGGTAAAGCAAGGTAAAGCAACGTAAAGCAAGGCAACGTAAAGCAAGGCAACGTCAAGAAAGGCAAAGAAAAGGAACGTAAATAAAGGCAACGTAAAGCAACATAAAGCAAGGCAACGAAAATCAATGTAAAGCAAGGCAACGTAAAGCAAGGTAAAGCAAGGTAAAGCAACCTAAAGGAATGTTCAGCAAGGCAACGTAAAGCAATGTAAAGCAAGGCAACGTAAAGCAAGGTAAAGCAAGGTAAAGCAAAGTAAAGCAAGGCAAAGTAAAGCAACGTAAAGCAAGGTAAAGCAAGGTAAAACAAGGTAAAGCAAGGCAACGTAAAGCAACGTAAAGGAAGGTAAAGTAAGGAAAAGCAATGTAAAGCATCGTAAAGCAAGGTAATGCAAGGCAACGTAAAGCAAGGTAAAGCAAGGCAACGTAAAGCAAGGTAAAGCAAGGTAAAGCAACGTAAAGTAACGTAAAGCAAGGACATATAAATCAATGTAAAGCAAGGCAACGTAAAGCAACGTAAAGCAAGGTAAAGCAAGGCAAGATAAAGCAAGGCAAAGCAAGGTAAAGCAAGATAAAGCAAGGCAAGTTAAAGCAAGGCAAATCAACGTAAAGCAAGGTAAAGCAAGGCAAGGTAAAGCAAGGTAAAGTAAGGCAAGGCAAGGCAACGTAAAGCAACGTAAAGCAAGGCAACGTAAACCAACGTAAAGCAAGGCAACGTAAAGCAAGGCAAGACAAGGCAATGTAAAGCAAGGCAACGTAAAGCAACGTAAAGCACGGCAACGTAAAGCACGTAAAGCAAGGCAAGGCAAGGCAACGTAAAGCAACGTAAAGAAAGGCAAGGCAAGGCAAAGTAAAGCAAGGCAAGGCAAGGCAACGTAAAGCAAGACAACGTAAAGCAACGTAAAGAAAGGCAACGTAAAGCAAGGCAACGTAAGGCAAGGCAACGTAAAGCAACGTAAAGCAAGGCAACGTAAATCAACGTAAAGCAAGGCAACGTAAAGCAAGGCAAGGCAAGGCAACGTAAAGCAACGTAAACAAGGCAACGTAAAGCAACATAAAGCAAGGCAAGGCAAGGCAACCTAAAGCAAGGCAACGTAAAGCAACGTAAAGCAAGGCAAGGCAAGGCAAAGTAAAGCAAGGCAAGGCAACGTAAAGCAAGGCAAGGCAAAGCAACATAAAGCAACGTAAAGGGAGGCAACGTAAAACAAGGCAACGTAAATCAACGTAAAGGAAGACAAGGCAAGGCAACGTAAAGCAAGGAAACGCAAGGCAAGGCAACGTAAAGCAAGGCAATGTAAAGCAAGGCAACGTAAAGCAAGGCAAGGCAACGTAAAGCAAGGCAAGGCAAGGCAACGTAAATCACGGCAACGTAAAGCAAGGCAAGGCAAGGCAACGTAAATCACGGCAACGTAAAGCAAGGCAACGTAAAGCAACGTAAAGCAAGGCAACGTAAAGCAATGTAAAGTAACGTAAAGCAAGGCAACGTAAAGCAATGTAAAGAAAGGCAACGTAAAGCAAGGCAAGGCAACGTAAAGCAAGGCAAGGCAAGGCAACGTAAATCACGGCAACGTAAAGCAAGGCAACGTAAAGCAACGTAAAGCAAGGCAACGTAAAGCAATGTAAAGTAACGTAAAGCAAGGCAACGTAAAGCAATGTAAAGAAAGGCAACGTAAAGAAACGTAAAGCAACGTAAAGCAACGCAACGTAAAGCAACATAAAGCAACGTAAAGGAAGGTAAAGCAAGGTAAAGCTACGTAAAACAAGACAAGGTAAAGCAACGTAAAGCAATGTAAAGCAAGGCAATGTAAAGCAACGTAAAGCAAGGTAAAGCAAGGTAAAGCAAGGTAAAGCAACGTAAAGCAACGTAAAGCAAGGCAACGTAACGCAACGTAAAGCAAGATAAAGCAACGTAAAGCAACGTAAAGCAAGCCAACGTAAAGCAAGGTAAAGCAAGGTAAAGCAATGTAAAGCAACGTAAAGGAACGTAAAGCAAGGCAACGTAAAGCAACGTAAAGCAGGGCAACCTAAAGCAAGGTAAAGCAACATAAATCAACGTAAAGCAACGCAACGTAAAGCAACGTAAAGCTAGGCAACGTAAAGCAAGGTAAAGCAAGGTAAAGCAAGGTAAAGCAACGTAAAGCAAGGCAACATAAAACAACGTAAATGAAGGTAAAGCAAGGTAAAGCAAGGTATAGCAAGGCAAAGCAACGTAAAGCAAGGCTACGTAAAGCAACGTAAAGCAAGGTAAAGCAAGGTAAACAAGGTAAAGCAACGTGAAGCAAGGCAACGTAAAGCAACCTAAAGCAAGGCAAAGCAAGGTAAAGCAAGGTAAAGCAACGTAAATCAAGGTAATGTAAAGCAAAGTAAAGCAAGGTATAGCAAGGCAAAGCAACGTAAAGCAAGGCAACATAAAGAACGTAAAGCAAGGTAAATCAAGGCAACGTAAAGCAAGGTAAAGCAAGACAAGGTAAAGCAACGTAAAGCAACGTAATGCAAGGTAATGCAAGGCAACGTTAAGCAAGGTAAAGCAAGGCAACGTAAAGCAACATAAAGCAACGTAAAGCAATGCAACGTAAAGCAACGTAAGGCAAGGCAACGTAAGCAACGTAAAGTAAGGCAACGTAAAGCAACGTAAAGCAAGGTAAAGCAACATAAAGCAACGTAAATCAAGGCAACGTAAAGCAATGTAAAGCAAGGCAACGTAAAGCAAGGTAAAGGAAGGTAAAGCAAGGTAAAGCAACGTAAAGCAACGTAAAGCAAGGCAACGTAAAGCAAGGTAAAGCAAGGTAAAGCAAGGGAAAGCAACGTAATGCAACGTATAGCAAGGAACGTAAAGCAACGTAAAGCAAGGCAACGTAAAGCAAGGCAACGAAAAGCAACGTAAAGCAAGGCAACGTAAAGCAAGGTAAAGCAAGGTAAAGCAAGGTAAATCAACGTAAAGAATGTAAAGCAAAGCAACATAAAGCAACATAAAGCAAGGCAACGTAAAGCAAGGCAACGTAAAACAAGGCAACGTAAAGCAAAGTATAGCAAGGCAAGGTAAAGGAACGTAAAGCAAGGCAACCTAAAACAAGGCAAGGCAAATCAAGGTAAAGCAAGGCAAAGTAATGCAACGTAAAGCAAGGCAAGGCAATGCAACGTAAAGCAAGGCAAGGCAAGGCAACGTAAAGCAAGGCAACGTAAAGCAAGGCAACGTAAAACAAGGCAACGTAAAGCAACGTAAAGCAAGGCAAGGTAAAGGAACGTAAAGCAAGGCAACCTAAAACAAGGCAAGGCAAATCAAGGTAAAGCAAGGCAAAGTAAAGCAACGTAAAGCAAGGCAAGGCTATGCAACGTAAAGCAAGGCAAGGCAAGGCAACGTAAAGCAAGGCAACGTAAAGCAACGTAAAGCAAGGCAATGCAATGTAATGCAAGGCAACGTAAAGCAACTTAAAGCAAGGCAACGAAAAGCAACGTAAACAAGGCAACGTAATTAATATAAAGTAACGTAAAGCAAGGCAACGTAAAGCAAGGCAACGTAAAGCAAGGAAACGTAATGCAACGTAAAGCAAGGTAAAGCAAGGTAAAGCAAGGTAAAGCAACGTAAAGCAAGGCAACGTAAAGCAACGTAAAGCAACGTAAACAAGGCAACGTAAAGCAAGGTAAAGCAAGGTAAAGCAAGGTAAAGCAATGTAAAGCAACGTAAAGCAAGGCAACGTAAAGCGAGGTAAAGATAGGTAAAGCAAGGTAAAGCAATGTAAAGTAACGTAAAGCAAGGACACATAAATCTACGTAAAGCAAGGCAACGTAAAGCAACGTAAAGCAAGGCAACGTTAAGAAAGGCAACGAAAAGCAACGTAAAGCAAGGCAACGTAAAGCAAGGTAAAGCAAGGTAAAACAAGGTAAAGCAATGTAAAGCAAGGCAATGTAAAGCAACGTAAAGCAAGGTAAAGTAAGGTAAAGCAAGGTACAGCAAGGTAAAGCATCGTAAAGCAAGGCAACGTAAAGCAACGTAAAGCAAGGTAAAGCAAGGTAAAGCAATGTAAAGAAAGGCAACGTAAAGCAAGGTAAAGCAAGGTAAAGCAAGGTAAAGCAAGGCAAAGTAAAGCAAGGTAAAGCAAGACAACGTAAAGCAAGGTAAACCAACGTAAAGCAACATGAAGCAAGGTAATGCAAGGCAACGTAAGGCAACATAAAGCAACGTAAAGCAAGGCAACGTTAAGCAACGTAAAGCAAGGCAACGTAAAGCAACGTAAAGCTATGTAAACAAGGTAAAGCAAGGCAAAGCAACGTAAGGCAAGGTAAAGCAAGGCAACGTAAAGCAAGGCAATGCAAGGCAAAGCAACGTAAAGCAAGGTAAAGCAAGGCAAGGTAAAGCAAGGCAAAGCAACGTAAAGCAAGGTAAAGCAAGGCAAGGTAAAGCAAGGTAAAGCAAGGTAAAGCAAGGCAACGTAAAGCAACGTAAAGCAAGGCAAAGTAAAGCAACGTAAAGCAAGGCAACGTAAAGCAACGTAAAGCAAGGCAACGTATAGCAAGGTAAAGCAAGGTAAAGCAATGTAAAGCAAGGTAAAGCAAGGTAAAGCAAGGCAAAGTAAAGCAACGTAAAGGAAGATAAAGTAAGGTAAAGCAAGGTACAGCAAGGTAAAACAATGTAAAGCAAGGTAAAGCAAGGTAAAGCAAGGCAAAGTAAAGCAACGTAAAGGAAGATAAAGTAAGGTAAAGCAAGGTACAGCAAGGTAAAGCAACGTAAAGCAAGTCAATATAAAGCAACGTAAAGGAAGGTAAAGCAAGGTAAAGCACGGTAAAGCAAGGTAAAGCAAGGTAAAGCAAGGTAAAGCAAGGCAACATAAATCATCGTAAAGCAAGGTAAAGCAACGTAAAGCAAGGCAACGTAAAGCAAGGTAAAGCAAGGTAAAGCAACGTAAATTAACGTAAAGCAAGGACACATAAATCAACGTAAAGCAAGGCAACGTAAAGCAATGTGAAGCAAGGTAAAGCAAGGTAAAGCAAGGTAAAGCAATGTAAAGCAACCTAAAGCAAGGCAACGTAAATCAAATAAAGCAAGGCAACGTAAAGCAAGGTAAAGCAAGGTAAAGCAAGGTAAAGCAACGTAAAGCAACGTAAAGCAAGGCAACGTAAAGCAAGGTAAAGCAAGGTAAAGCTACCTAAATCAACGTAAAGCAAGGCAACGAAAAGCAAGGTAAAGCAAGGTAAAACAAGGTAAAGCAATGTAAAGCAAGGCAACGTAAAGCAACGTAAAGGAAGGTAAAGTAAGGTAAAGCAAGGTACAGCAAGGTAAAGCATCGTAAAGCAAGGCAACGTAAAGCAACGTAAAGCAAGGTAAAGCAAGGTAAAGCAAGGTAAAGCAATGTAAAGAAAGGCAACGTAAAGCAAGGTAAAGCAAGGTAAAGCAAGGTAAAGCAAGGCAAAGTAAAGCAAGGTAAAGCAAGACAACGTAAAGCAAGGTAAAGCAACGTAAAGCAACATGAAGCAAGGTAATGCAAGGCAACGTAAAGCAACATAAAGCAACGTAAAGCAAGGCAACGTTAAGCAACGTAAAGCAAGGCAACGTAAAGCAACGTAAAGCTATGTAAACAAGGTAAAGCAAGGCAAAGCAACGTAAGGCAAGGTAAAGCAAGGCAACGTAAAGCAAGGCAATGCAAGGCAAAGCAACGTAAAGCAAGGTAAAGCAAGGCAAGGTAAAGCAAGGCAAAGCAACGTAAAGCAAGGTAAAGCAAGGCAAGGTAAAGCAAGGTAAAGCAAGGTAAAGCAAGGCAACGTAAAGCAACGTAAAGCAAGGTAAAGCAAGGTAAAGCAACGTAAATCAAGGAAACGTAAAGCAACGTAAAGCACGGTAAAGCAAGGCAAGGCAAAGCAAGGGAAAGCAACGTAAACAAGGCAACGTAAAGCAACGTAAAGCAAGGTAAAGCAAGGCAAGGCAAGGCAACGTAAAGCAAGGCAACGTAAAGTAACGTAAAGGAAGGTAATGCAAGGCAACGTAAAGCAAGGTAAAGCAAGGCATCGTAAAGCAAGGTAAAGCAAGGTAAAGCAACGTAAAGTAACGTAAAGCAAGGACATATAAATCAACGTAAAGCAAGGCAACGTAAAGCAACGTAAAGCAAGGTAAAGCAAGGCAAGATAAAGCAAGGCAAGATAAAGCAAGGCAAAGCAAGGTAAAGCAAGATAAAGCAAGGCAAGTTAAAGCAAGGCAAATCAACGTAAAGCAAGGTAAAGCAAGGCAAGGTAAAGCAAGGTAAAGCAAGGCAAGGCAAGGCAACGTAAAGCAACGTAAAGCAAGGCAACGTAAACCAACGTAAAGAAAGGCAACGTAAAGCAAGGCAAGACAAGGCAATGTAAAGCAAGGCAACGTAAAGCAACGTAAAGCACGGCAACGTAAAGCACGTAAAGCAAGGCAAGGCAAGGCAACGTAAAGCAAGGCAACGTAAAGCAAGGTAAAGCAAGGCAAGGCAAGGCAAAGTAAAGCAAGGCAAGGCAAGGCAACGTAAAGCAAGGCAACGTAAAGCAACGTAAAGCAAGGCAACGTATAGTAAGGCAACGTAAGGCAAGGCAACGTAAAGCAACGTAAAGCAAGGCAACGTAAATCAACGTAAAGCAAGGCAACGTAAAGCAAGGCAAGGCAAGGCAACGTAAATCAACGTAAACAAGGCAACGTAAAGCAACATAAATCAAGGCAAGGCAAGGCAACGTAAAGCAAGACAACGTAAAGCAACGTAAAGCAAGGCAAGGCAAGGCAAAGTAAAGCAAAGCAAGGCAAGGCAAAGCAACTTAAAGCAACGTAAAGGGAGGCAACGTAAAACAAGGCAACGTAAATCAACGTAAAGGAAGACAAGGCAAGGCAACGTAAAGCAAGGAAAGGCAAGGCAAGGCAACGTAAAGCAAGGCAACGTAAAGCAACGTAAAGCAAGGCAACGTAAAGCAACGTAAAGCAAGGCAAAGTAAAGCAAGGCAACGTAAAGCAACGTAAAGCAAGGCAAAGTAAAGCAAGGCAAGGCAAGGCAACGTAAATCACGGCAACGTAAAGCAAGGCAAAGTAAAGCAACGTAAAGCAAGGCAACGTAAAGGAATGTAAAGTAACGTAAAGCAAGGCAACGTAAAGCAATGTAAAGAAAGGCAACGTAAAGAAACGTAAAGCAACGTAAAGCAACGCAACGTAAAGCAACATAAAGCAACGTAAAGGAAGGTAAAGCAAGGTAAAGCTACGTAAAACAAGGCAAGGTAAAGCAACGTAAAGCAATGTAAAGCAAGGCAATGTAAAGCAACGTAAAGCAAGGTAAAGCAAGGTAAAGCAAGGTAAAGCAACGTAAAGCAACGTAAAGCAAGGCAACGTAACGCAACGTAAAGCAAGATAAAGCAACGTAAAGCAACGTAAAGCAAGCCAACGTAAAGCAAGGTAAAGCAAGGTAAAGCAAGGTAAAGCAACGTAAAGTAACGTAAAGCAAGGACACATAAATCAACGTAAAGCAAGGCAACGTAATGCAACGTGAAGAAAGGTAAAGAAAGGTAAAGCAAGTTAAAGCAACGTAAAGCAACGTAAAGCAAGGCAACGTAAAGCAAGGCAACCGAAAAGCAACGTAAAGCAAGGCAACGTAAAGCAACATAAAGCAAGGCAACGTAAATCAACGTAACGCAAGGCAACGTAAAGCAAGGTAAAGCAAGGTAAAGCAATGTAAAGCAACGTAAAGGAACGTAAAGCAAGGCAACGTAAAGCACCGTAAAGCAGGGCAACCTAAAGCAAGGTAAAGCAAGGTAAAGCAACATAAATCAACGTAAAGCAACGCAACGTAAAGCAACGTAAATCTAGGCAACGTAAAGCAACGTAAAGCAAGGTAAAGCAAGGTAAAGCAACGTAAAGCAAGGCAACATAAAACAACGTAAATGAAGGTAAAGCAAGGTAAAGCAAGGTATAGCAAGGCAAAGCAACGTAAAGCAAGGCTACGTAAAGCAACGTAAAGCAAGGTAAAGCAAGGTAAAGCAAGGTAAAGCAACGTGAAGCAAGGCAACGTAAAGCAACCTAAAGCAAGGCAAAGCAAGGTAAAGCAAGGTAAATCAACGTAAATCAAGGTAATTTAAAGCAACATAAAGCAAGGTATAGCAAGGCAAAGCAACGTAAAGCAAGGCAACGTAAAGCAACGTAAAGAAAGGTAAATCAAGGCAACGTAAAGCAAGGTAAAGCAAGACAACGTAAAGCAACGTAAAGCAAGGTAAAGCAACGTAAAGCAACGTAAAGCAAGGTAATGCAAGGCAACGTTAAGCAAGGTAAAGCAAGGCAACGTAAAGCAACATAAAGCAACGTAAAGCAATGCAACGTAAAGCAACGTAAAGCAAGGCAACGTAAAGAAACGTAAAGCAACGTAAACAAGGTAAATCAAGGCAAAGCAACGTAAGGCAAGGCAACGTAAGCAACGTAAAGTAAGGCAACGTAAAGCAACGTAAAGCAAGGTAAAGCAACATAAAGCAACGTAAATCAAGGCAACGTAAAGCAATGTAAAGCAAGGCAACGTAAAGCAAGGTAAAGGAAGGTAAAGCAAGGTAAAGCAACGTAAAGCAACGTAAAGCAAGGCAACGTAAAGCAAGGTAAAGCAAGGTAAAGCAAGGGAAAGCAACGTAATGCAACGTATAGCAAGGAACGTAAAGCAACGTAAAGCAAGGCAACGTAAAGCAAGGCAATGAAAAGCAACGTAAAGCAAGGCAACGTAAAGCAAGGTAAAGCAAGGTAAAGCAAGGTAAAGCAAGGTAAATCAACGTAAAGAATGTAAAGCAAGGCAACTTAAAGCAACATAAAGCAAGGCAACGTAAAGCACGGCAACGTAAAGCAAGGCAACGTAAATCAAGGCAACGTAAAACAAGGCAACGTAAAGCAACTTATAGAAAGGCAAGGTAAAGGAACGTAAAGCAAGGCAACCTAAAACAAGGCAAGGCAAATCAAGGTAAAGCAAGGCAAAGTAAAGCAACCTAAAGCAAGGCAAGGCAATGCAACGTAAAGCAAGGCAAGGCAAGGCAACGTAAAGCAAGGCAACGTAAAGCAACGTAAAGCAAGGCAAGGCAAGGCAATGTAATGCAAGGCAACGTAAAGCAACTTAAAGCAAGGCAACGAAAAGCAACAAAAACAAGGCAACGTAATTAATATAAAGTAACGTAAAGCAAGGCAACGTAAAGCAAGGCAACGTAAAGCAAGGCAACGTAATGCAACGTAAAGCAAGGTAAAGCAAGGTAAAGCAAGGTAAAGCAAGGCAACGTAAAGCAACGTAAACAAGGCAACGTAAAGCAACGTAAAGCAACGTAAAGCAAGGTAAAGCAACGTAAAGCAACGTAAAGCAAGGCAACGTAAAGCAAGGTAAAGCAAGGTAAAGCAAGGTAAAGCAATGTAAAGCAACGTAAAGCAAGGCAACGTAAAGCAAGGTAAAGATAGGTAAAGCAAGGTAAAGCAATGTAAAGTAACGTAAAGCAAGGACACATAAATCAAAGTAAAGCAAGGCAACGTAAAGCAACGTAAAGCAAGGCAACGTTAAGAAAGGCAACGAAAAGCAACGTAAAGCAAGGCAACGTAAAGCAACAAAAAGCAAGGCAACGTAAAGCAACGTAAAGCAAGGCAACGTAAAGCAAGGCAACGAAAAGCAACGTAAAGCAAGGCAAAGTAAAGCAACGTAAAGCAAGGCAACGTAAAGCAACGTAAAACAAGGCAACGTACAGCAAGGTAAAGCAAGGTAAAGCAATGTAAAGCAAGGTAAAGCAAGGTAAAGCAAGGCAAAGTAAAGCAACGTAAAGGAAGATAAAGTAAGGTAAAGCAAGGTACAGCAAGGTAAAGCAACGTAAAGCAAGGCAATATAAAGCAACGTAAAGGAAGGTAAAGCAAGGTAAAGCACGGTAAAGCAAGGTAAAGCAAGGTAAACCAAGGCAACATAAATCATCGTAAAGCAAGGTAAAGCAACGTAAAGCAAGGCAACGTAAAGCAAGGTAAAGCAAGGTAAAGCAAGGTAAAGCAACGTAAAGCAAGGCAACGTAAAGCAAGGTAAAGTAAGGAAACGTAAAGCAAGGTAAAGCAAGACAACGTAAAGCAAGGTAAAGCAACGTAAAGCAACGTAAAGCAAGGTAATGCAAGGCAACGTAAAGCAAGGTAAAGCAAGGCAACGTAAAGCAACATAAAGCAACGTAAAGCAAGGCAACGTAAAGCAAGGCAACGTAAAGCAACGTAAAGCAACCTAAACAAGGTAAAGCAAGGCAAAGCAACGTAAGGCAAGGTAAAGAAAGGCAACGTAAAGCAAGGCAATGCAAGGCAAAGCAACGTAAGGCAATGCAAGGCAATGCAACGTAAAGCAAGGTAAAGCAAGGCAAAGCAACGTAAAGCAAGTTAAAGCAAGGCAAGTTAAAGCAAGGCAAATCAACGTAAAGCAAGGTAAAGCAAGGCAAGGTAAAGCAAGGTAAAGCAAGGTAAAGAAAGGCAACGAAAAGCAGCGTAAAGCAAGGTAAAGCAAGGCAAGGTAAAGCAAGGTAAAGCAAGGTAAAGCAAGGCAAGGCAAGGCAACGTAAAGCAAGGCAACGTAAAGAAACGTAAAGCAAGGCAACGTAAACCAACGTAAAGCAAGGCAAGGCAAGGCAACGTAAAGCAAGACAACGTAAAGCAACGTAAAGCAAGGCAACGTAAAGCAACGTAAAACAAGGCAACGTAAAGCAATGTAAAGCAAGAGAAGGCAAGGCAACGTAAAGCAAGGCAAGACAAGGCAACGTCAAGCAAGGCAACGTAAAGCAACGTATAGCAAGGCAACATAAAGCAACGTCAAGCAAGGCAACCTAAAGCAACGTATAGCAAGGCAACATAAAGCAACGTAAAGCAAGGCAAGGCAATGGAACGTAATGCAAGGCAACGTAAAGCAACGTAAAGCAAGGCAAGGCAAGGCAACGTAAAGCAAGGCAAGGCAAGGATACGTAAAGCAAGGCAAGGCAAGGCAACGTAAAGCAAGGCAACGTAAAGCAACGTAAAGCAAGGCAATGTAAAGCAAGGCAACGTAAGGCAAGGCAAAGTAAAGCAACGTAAAGAAAGGCAACTTAAAGCAAGGCAACGTAAAGCAACGTAAAACAAGGCAAAGTAAGAATGGCAAAGTAAAGCAACGTAAAGCAAGGCAACTTAAACCAAGACAACGTAAGACAACGTAAAGCAACATAAAGCAAGGCAACGTAAATCAACGTAAAGCAAGACAAGGCAAGGCAACGTAAAGCAAGGCAAGGCAAGACAACGTAAAGCAAGGCAATGTAAAGCAAGGCAACGTAAAGCAAGGCAAGGCAAGGCAACGTAAATCAAGGCAACGTAAAGCAAGGCAACGTAAAGCAACGTAAAGCAAGGTAACGTAAAGCAGGGCAACGTAAGGCAACGTAAAGAAAGGCAACTTAAAGCAAGGCAACGTAAAGCAACGTAAAACAAGGCAAAGTAAGAATGGCAAAGTAAAGCAACGTAAAGCAAGGCAACGTAAACCAAGACAACGTAAGACAACGTAAAGCAACGTAAAGCAAGGCAACGTAAATCAACGTAAAGCAAGACAAGGCAAGGCAACGTAAAGCAAGGCAAGGCAAGACAACGTAAAGCAAGGCAATGTAAAGCAAGGCAACGTAAAGCAAGGAAAGGCAAGGCAACGTAAATCAAGGCAACGTAAAGCAAGGCAAAGTAAAGCAACGTAAAGCAAGGTAACGTAAAGCAGGGCAACGTAAGGCAACGTAAAGAAAGGCAACTTAAAGCAAGGCAACGTAAAGCAACGTAAAACAAGGCAAAGTAAGAATGGCAAAGTAAAGCAACGTAAAGCAAGGCAACGTAAAGCAAGGGAACGTAAAGCAAGGCAACGTAAAGCAACGTAAACAAGAGAACGTAAATTAAGGCAACGTAAGGCAACGTAAAGCAAGGAAACGTAAAGCAACGTAAAGCAAGGCAACGTAAATCCACGTAAAGCAAGGCAACGTAAAGCAACATAAAGCAAGGCAAGGCATAGTAAAGCAACGTAAAGCAAGGCAACGTAAAGCAAGGCAACGTAAAGCAAGGCAACGTAAAGCAACGTAAAGCAGGGCATCGAAAATCAACGTAAAGCAAGGCAACGCAAAGTAAGGAAAAGTAAAGCAAAGCAATGCAAAGTAAGGAAACGTAAAGCAAAGCAACGTAAAGCAAGGTAAAGCAAGGTAAAGCAAGGTAAAGCAAGGCAACGTAAAGAAACGAAAAGCAAGGTAAAGCAAGGTAAAGCAACGTAAACCAAGGCAACGTAAAGCAAGGTAAAGCAAGGAAACGTAAAGCAAGGTAAAGCAAGACAACGTAAAGCAAGGTTAAGCAACGTAAAGCAACGTAAAGCAAGGTAATGCAAGGTAACGTAAAGCAAGGTAAAGTAAGGCAACGTAAAGCAACATAAAGCAACGTAAAGCAAGGCAACGTAAAGCAAGGCAACGTAAAGCAACGTAAGGCAACGTAAACAAGGTAAAGCAAGGAAAAGCAACGTCAGGCAAGGTAAGTCAAGGCAACGTAAAGCAAGGCAAAGGAAGACAAAGCAACGTAAAGCAAGGTAAAGCAACGTAAAGCAACGTACAGCAAGGCAAAGCAAGGTAAAGCAAGGTAAAGCAACGTAAAGCAACGTAAAGCAAAGCAACGTAAAGCAATGTAAAGAAAGGCAACGTAAAGCAAGGTAAAGCAACGTAAAGCAACGTAAATCAAGGCAACGTAAAGCAATGTAAAGCAAGCTAACGTAAAGCAATGTAAAGCAAGGTAAAGCAAGGTAAAGCAACGTAAAGCAATGTAAAGCAACGTATAGCAAGGAATGTAAAGCAATGTAAAGCAAGGAAACGTAAAGCAAGGCAACGAAAAGCAACGTAAAGCAAGGTAACGTAAAGCAACGTAAAGCAAGGCAAAGTAAAGCAAGGTAAAGCAAGGTAAAGCAAGGTAAAACAACATAAAGGAACGTAAAGCAAGGCAACATAAAGCAACGTAAAGCAAGGCAACGTAAATCAAGGCAACGTAAAGCAAGGCAAGGCAAGGCAACGTAAAGCAAGGCAACGTAAAGCAACGTAAAGCAAGGCAACGTAAAGCAACATAAAGGAAGGCAACCTAAAACAAGGCAAGGCAAGGCAACGTAAAGCAAGGAAACATAAAGCAACGTAAAGCAAGGCAAGGCAAGGCAACGTAAAGCAAGGCAAGGCAAGGAAACGTAAAGCAAGGCAACGTAAATCAACGTAAAGCAAGGCAAGGCAAGGCAACGTAATGCAAGGCAACGTAAAGCAACATAAAGCAAGGCAACGTAAAGCAACATAAAGCAAGGCAACGTAAAGCAACGTAAACAAGGTAAAGCAAGGCAAAGCAACGTAAGGCAAGATAAAGTAAGGCAATGTAAAGCAAGGCAATGCAAGGCAAAGCAACGTAAAGCAAGGTAAAGGAAGGCAAGGTAAAGCAAGGTAAAGCAAGGTAAAGCAAGGCAATGAAAAGCAACGTAAAGCAACATAAAGCAAGGAAAGGCAAGGCAAAGTAAAGCAAGGCAAGGCAACGTAAAGCAAGGCAAGGCAAGGCAACGTAAAGCAACGTAAGGCAAGGCAACGTAAAGCAATGTAAAGCGAGGCAACGTAAAGCAACGTAAAGCAAGGCAACTTAAAGCAACGTAAAGCAAGACAAGGCAAGGCAACGTAAAGCAAGGCAAGGCAAGGCAACATAAAGCAAGGCAACGTAAAGCAACGTAAAGCAAGGCAACGTAAAGCAAAGTAAAGCAAGGCAACGTAAAGCAAGGCAACGTAAAGCAAGGCAACGTAAAGCAACGTAAAGCAAGGCAACGTAAAGCAACGTAAAGCAACGTAAAGGAAGGCAACGTAAAGCCACGTAAAGCAAGGCAACGTAAAGCAACGTAAAGCAAGGCAAGGCAAGGCAACGTAAAGCAGGGCAACGTAAAGCAACGTAAAGCAAGGCAACGTAAAGCCACGTAAAGCAAGACAACGTAAAGCAAGACAACGTAAAGCAACGTAAAGCAAGGCAAGGCAAGGCAACGTAAAGCAAGGCAACAAAAAGCAAATCAAGACAAGGCAACGTAAAGCAAGGCAACGTAAAGCAACGTAAAGCAAGGCAACGTAAAGTAATGTAAAGCAAGGCAAGGCAAGGCAACATAAAGCAAGGCAACGTAAAGCAACGTAAAGCAAAGCAAGGCAAGGAAACGTAAAGCAAGGCAAGGCAAGGCAACGTAAAGCAAAGCAACGTAAAGCAACGTAAAGCAAGGTAAAGCAATGTAAAGCAACGTAAAGGAACGTAAAGCAAGGTAATGTAAAGGAACGTAAGGCAAGGCAACGTAAAGCAAGGTAAAACTAGGCAAAGTAAAGCAAGGCAAGGGAAGGCAATGTAAAGCAAGTCAATGTAAAGCAAGGCAACGTAAAGCAAGTAAAGGCAAGGCAACGTAAATCACGGCAACGTAAAGCAAGTCAACGTAAAGCAACGTAACGCAAGCAAATTTAAAGCAATGTAAAGTAACGTAAAGGAAGGCAACGTAAAGCAATGTAAAGAAAGGCAACGTAAAGCAACATAAAGGAAGGTAAAGCAAGGTAAAGCAACGTAAAGCAAGGCAACGTAAAGCAACATAAAGCAACGTAAAGCAAGGCAACGTAAAGCAACGTAAAGCAAGGTAAAGCAAGTTAAAGCAACATAAAGCAACGTAAAGCAAGGCAACGTAACGCAACGTAAAGCAAGGCAATGTAAAGCAAGGTAAAGCAAGGTAAAGCAAGTTAAATCAACGTAAAGCAACGTAAAGCAAGGCAACGTAAATCAAGGTAAAGCAAGGTAAAGCAAGGTAAAGAAACATAAATTAACGTAAAGCAAGGACACATTAATCAACGTAAAGCAAGGCAACGTAAACAAACGTGAAGCAAGGTAAAGCAACGTAAAGCAACGTAAAGCAAGGCAATGTAAAGCAAGGTAAAGCAAGGCAACGTAAAGCAAGGTAAAGCAAGGTAAAGTACGTGAAAGCAACGTAAAGCAACGTAAAGCAACGTAAATGAAGGTAAAGCAAGGTAAAGCAAGGTATAGCAAGGCAATGCAACGTAAGGCAAGGCAACGTAAAGCAACGTAAAGCAAGGTAAAGCAAGCTAAAGCAAGGTAAATCAAGGCAACGTAAAGCAAGGTAAAGCAAGACAACGTAAAGCAACGTAAAGCAACGTAAAGCAAGGTAATGCAATGCAACGTAAAGCAAGGTAAAGCAAGGCAAAATAAAGCAACATAAAGAAACGTAAAGCAAGGCAACGTAAAGCAACGTAAAGCAAGGCAACTTAAAGCAAGGTAAAGCAAGGCAACGTAAAGCAATGTAAACAAGGTAAAGCAAGGCAAAGCAACGTAAGGCAAGGTAAAGCAAGGCAACATAAAACAAGGCAAAGCAAGGCAAAACAACGTAAAGCAAGGAAAAGCAACGTAAACAATGCAACGTAAAGCAACGTAAAGCAACGTAAAGCAAGGTAAAGCAAGGTAAAGCATGTAAAGCAACGTAAAGCAAGGTAAATCATGTAAAGCAACGTAAAGCAAGGCAACGTAAAGCAATGTAAAGCAGGGCAACGTAAAGAAACGTAAAGCAAGGTAAAGCAACGTAAAGCAAGGTAAAGCAACGTAAAGCAACGTAAATCAAGGCAACGTAAAGCAACGTAAAGTAAGGCAAGGTAAAGGAATGTAAAGCAAGGCAACCTAAAACAAGGCAAGGCACGGCAACGTAAAGCAAGGCAATGTAAAGCAACGTAAAGCAAGGCAAGGCAAGGCAACGTAAAGCAAGGCAAGGCAAGGCAACCTAAAGCAAGGCAAGGCAAGGCAATGTAATGCAAGGCAACGTAAAGCAACTTAAAGCAAGGCAACGAAAACCAACGTAAAGCAAGGCAACGTAAAGCAGTATAAAGTAACGTAAAGCAAGGCAACGTAAATCAAGGTAAAGCAAGGCAACGTAAAGCAAGGAAAAGCAAGGTAAACCAAGGTAAAGCAAGGTAAAGCAACGTAAAGCAAGGCAACGTAAAGCAACGTAAAGCAAGGCAACGTAAAGCAAGGCAAGGATACGTAAAGCAAGGCAACGTAAAGCAACATAAAGCAAGGCAAGGCAACGTAAAACAAAGCAACGTAAAGCAACGTAAGGCAAGGCAAGGGAACGTAAAGCAAGGCAACGTAAAGCAACGTAAAGCAAGGAAAGGCAAGTCAACGTAAAGCAAGGCAACGTAAATCAACGTAAAACAACGTAAAGCAAGGCAAGGCAACGTAAAGCAAGGCAACGTAAAGCAACGTCAAGCAAGGAAGAGCAACTTAATGCAACATAGCAACGTAAAGCAAGGCAAGGCAAGGTAAAGAAACTTAAAGCAACGTAAAGCAAGGCAAGGCAAGGCAAAGCAACGTAAAGCAACGTAAAGCAAGGCAAGGCAATGTAAAGCAACGTAAAGCAACGTAAAGCAACGTAAAGCAAGGGAAGGCAAGGTAAAGCAACGTAAAGCAACGTAAAGCAACGTAAAGCAAGGCAAGGCAAGGTAAAGCAACGTAAAGCAACGGAAAGCAACGAAAAGTTAGGCAAGGCAAGGTAAAGCAACGTAAAGCAACGTAAAGCAAGGCAAGGCAACGTAAAGCAAGGGAAGGCAAGGTAAAGCAACATAAAGCAACGTAAAGCAACGTAAAGCAAGGGAAGGCAAGGTAAAGCAATGTAAAGCTACGTAAAGCAAGGCAAGGCAAGGCAAGGCAAGGTAACGCAACGTAAAGCAACGTAAAGAAACGTAAAGCAAGGCAAGGCAAGGTAAAGCAAGGCAAGGCAAGGTAAAGCAACGTAAAGCAACGTAAAGCAATGTAAAGCAAGGCAAGGAAAGGTAAAGCAACATAAAGCAACGTAAAGCAACGTAAAGCAAGGTAAGGCAAGGCAAGGCAAGGGAAAGCAACGTAAAGCAACGTAAAGCAACGTAAAGCAAGGCAACGTAAAGCAACGTAAAGCAACGTAAAACAATGTAAAGCAAGGCAACGTAAAGCAACGTAAATCAATGTAAAGCAAAGCAACGTAAAGCAACGTAAAGCAAGTAAACGTAAAGCAATGTAAAGCAACGTAAAGCAAGGCAACATAAAGCAACGTAAAGCAATGCAACGTAAAGCAACATAAAGCAACGTAAAGCAAGGCAAGGTAAAGCAACGTAAATCAACGTAAAGCAAAGCAATGTAAAGCAACGTAAAGCAAGTCAACGTAAAGCAACGTAAAGCAACGTAAAGCAAGGCAACGTAAAGCAACGTAAAGCAATGCAACTTAAAGCAAAGTAAAGCAACGTAAAGCCAGGCAAGGCAAGGCAAAGCAACGTAAAGCAACGTAAACCAACGTTAAGCAACGCAACGTAAAGCAACGTAAAGCAACGTAAAGCAACGTAATCAAGGCAAGGCAAAGCAAGGCAAAGCAAGGCAAAGCAACGTAAAGCAACCTAAAGCAAGGTAAAGCAACGTAAAGCAACGTAAAGCAACGTAAAGCACGGCAACGTAAAGGAAAGTAAAGCAACGTAAAGCAAGGCACGGCAAAGCAACGTAAAGAAACGTAAAGCAAGTCAAGGCAAGGCAAAGCAAGGATAAGCAAGGCAAAGCAACGTAAAGCAACGTAAAGCAAGGCAACGTAAAGCAAGGCAAAGCAAGGCAAGGCAAAGCAAGGCAAAGGAAGGCAAAGCAACGTAAAGCAACGTAAAGCAATGTAAAGCAAGGCAAGTCAAAGCAAGGCAAAGGAAGGCAAAGCAACGTAAAGCAACGTAAAGCAATGTAAAGCAAGGCAAGTCAAAGCAACGTTAAACAACGTAAAGCAACGTAAAGGAAGGCAAGGCAAAGCAACATAAAGCAACGTAAAGCAACGTAAAGCAACGTAAAGCAAGGCAAGGCAAGGTAAAGCAACGTAAAGCAGCGTAAAGCAACGTAAAGCAACGTAAAGCAAGGCAAGGCAACGTAAAGCAACGTAAAGCAACGTAAAGCAAGGCAAGGGAAAGCAACATAAAGAAACGTAAAGCAACGTAAAGCAACGTTAAGCAAGGCAAAGCAACGTAAAGCAACATAAGGCAAGACAAAGCTACGTAAAGCAACGTAAAGCAAGGCAAGGCAACGTAAAGAAACGTAAAGCAAGGCAAGGCAACGTAAAGCAACATAAAGCAACGTAAGGCAAGGCAAGGCAACGTAAAGCAACGTAAAGCAAGGCAACGTAAAGCAAGGCAACATAAAGCAACGCAACGTAAAGCAACGTAAACAACGTAAAGCAAGGCAACGTAAAGCAAGGCAACGTAAAGCAACATAAAGCAACGTAAAGCAAGGCAACGTAAAGCAACGTAAAGCAAGGCAATGTAAAGCAAGGCAACGTAAAGCAACGTAAAGCAAGGCAACGTAAAGCAACGTAAAGCAAGGCAACGTAAACAACGTAAACCAAGGCAACGTAAAGCAACGTAAAGCAAGGCAACGTAAAGCAACGTAAAGCAACGTCAAGCAAGGAAGAGCAACTTAATGCAACATAGCAACGTAAAGCAAGGCAAGGCAAGATAAAGAAACTTAAAGCAACGTAAAGTAAGGCAAGGCAAGGCAAAGCAACGTAAAGCAACGTAAAGCAAGGCAAGGCAATGTAAAGCAACGTAAAGCAACGTAAAGCAACGTATAGCAAGGGAAGGCAAGGTAAAGCAACGTAAAGCAACATAAAGCAACGTAAAGCAAGGCAAGGCAAGGTAAAGCAACGGAAAGCAACGGAAAGCAACGAAAAGCTAGGCAAGGCAAGGTAAAGCAACGTAAAGCAACGTAAAGCAAGGCAAGGCAACGTAAAGCAAGGGAAGGCAAGGTAAAGCAACATAAAGCAACGTAAAGCAACGTAAAGCAAGGGAAGGCAAGGTAAAGCAATGTAAAGCTACGTAAAGCAAGGCAAGGCAAGGCAAGGCAAGGTAACGCAACGTAAAGCAAAGTAAAGAAACGTAAAGCAAGGCAAGGCAAGGTAAAGCAAGGCAAGGCAAGGTAAAGCAACGTAAAGCAACGTAAAGCAATGTAAAGCAAGGAAAGGAAAGGTAAAGCAACATAAAGCAACGTAAAGCAACGTAAAGCAAGGTAAGGCAAGGCAAGGCAAGGGAAAGCAACGTAAAGCAACGTAAAGCAACGTAAAGCAACGCAACGTAAAGCAACGTAAAGCAACGTAAAACAATGTAAAGCAAGGCAAAGTAAAGCAACGTAAATCAATGAAAAGCAAAGCAACGTAAAGCAAAGTAAAGCAATGCAACGTAAAGCAACATAAAGCAACGTAAAGCAAGGCAACGTAAAGCAACGTAAATCAACGTAAAGCAAAGCAATGTAAAGCAACGTAAAGCAAGTCAACGTAAAGCAACGTAAAGCAACGTAAAGCAAGGCAACGTAAAGCAACGTAAAGCAATGCAACTTAAAGCAAAGTAAAGCAACGTAAAGCCAGGCAAGGCAAGGCAAAGCAACGTAAAGCAACGTAAACCAACGTTAAGCAACGCAACGTAAAGCAACGTAAAGCAACGTAAAGCAACGTAATCAAGGCAAGGCAAAGCAAGGCAAAGCAACGTAAAGCAACGTAATCAAGGCAAGGCAAAGCAAGGCAAAGCAACGTAAAGCAACCTAAAGCAAGGTAAAGCAACGTAAAGCAAGGCAAGGCAAAGCAACGTAAAGCAACGTAAAGCAACGTAAAGCAAGGCAACGTAAAGGAAAGTAAAGCAACGTAAAGCAAGGCACGGCAAAGCAACGTAAAGAAACGTAAAGCAAGTCAAGGCAAGGCAAAGCAAGGCTAAGCAAGGCAAAGCAACGTAAAGCAACGTAAAGCAAGGCAAGGTATAGCAATGTAAAGCAATGTAAAGCAACGTAAATCAAGGCAAGGCAAAGCAACGTAAAGTAACGTAAAGCAACGTAAAGCAACGTAAAGCAAGGCAAGGCAAGGTAAAGCAACGTAAAGCAACGTAAAGCAACGTAAAGCAAGGCAAGGCAAGGTAAAGAAAAGTAAAGCAACGTAAAGCAAAGCAAGGCAAGGTAAAGCAACGAAAAGCAACGCAAAGCAACGAAAAGCAAGGCAAGGCAAGGTAAAGCAACGTAAAGCAACGTAAAGCAAGGGAAGGCAACGTAAAGCAAAGTAAAGCAAGGCAAGGCAAGGTAAAGCAACGTAAAGCAACGTAAAGCAAGGCAAGGCAAGGTAAAGCAACGTAAAGCAAAGTAAAGCTACGTAAAGCAAGGCAAGGCAAGGCAAGGTAACGGAACGTAAAGCAACGTAAAGCAACGTAAAGAAACGTAAAGCAAGGCAAGGCAAGGTAAAGCAACGTAAAGCAACGTAAAACAACGTAAAGCAAGGCAAGGCAAGGTAAAGCAACATAAAGCAACGTAAAGAAACGTAAAGCAAGGTAAGGCAAGGCAAGGCAAGGCAAAGCAAAGTAAAGCAACGTAAAGCAACGTAAAGCAAGGCAAGGTAAATCAACGTAAATCAACGTAAAACAACGTAAAGCAAGGCAACGTAAAGCAACGTAAATCAACGTAAGGCAAAGCAACGTAAAGCAACGTAAAGCAAGTCAACGTAAAGCAACGTAAAGCAAAGTAAAGTAAGTCAACGTAATGCAACGTAAAGCAACGTTAAGCAACGTAAAGCAAGGCAAGGCAAGGTAAAGCAACTTAAAGCAACGTAAAGCAACGTAAAGCAAGGCAAAGCAACGTAAAGAAACGTAAAGCAAGGCAACGTAAAGCAACGTAAAGCAAGGCAAGGCAAGGTAAAGAAACGTAAAGCAAAGTAAAGCAAGGCAAGGCAAAGCAACGTAAAGCAAGGCAAGGCAAGGTAAAGCAATGTAAAGCAACGTAAATCAAGGCAAGGCAAGGCAAAGCAACGTAAAGCAACGTAAAGCAAGGCAAGGCAAGATAAAGCAACGTAAAGCAACGTAAAGCAAGGCAAGGCAAGGTAAAGCAACGTAATGCAACGTAAAGCAACGTAAAGTAAGGCAAGGCAAGGTAAAGCAAAGTAAAGCAACGTAAAGCAAGGCAAGGCAATGTAAAGCAACGTAAAGCAACGCAAAGCAACGTAAAGAAAGGCAAGGCAAGGTAAAGCAACGTAAAGAAACGTAAAGCAAGGCAAGGCAACGTAAAGCAACGTAAAGCAAGGCAAGGCAAGGTAAAGCAACGTAAAGCAACGTAAAGCTACGTAAAGCAAGGCAAGGCAAGGCAAGGCAAGGTAACGGAACGTAAAGCAACGTAAAGCAACGTAAAGCAAGGCAAGGCAAGGTAAAGCAACGTAAAGCAACGTAAAGGAACGTAAAGCAAGGCAAGGTAAGGTAATGCAACTTAAAGCAACGTAAAGCAACGTAAAGAAAGGTAAGGCAAGGCAAGGCAAAGCAACGTAAAGCAACGTAAAGCAAGGCAACGTAAAGCAACGTAAATCAACGTAAAACAACGTAAAGCAAGGCAACGTAAAGCAACGTAAATCAACGTAAAACAACGTAAAGCAAGGCAACTTAAAGCAACGTAAAGCAAGGGAAGGCAACGTAAAGCAAGGTAAAGCAACGTAAGGCAAAGCAACGTAAAGCAACGTAAAGCAAGTCAACGTAAAGCAAGGTAAAGCAACGTAAAGCAAGGTAAGGCAAGGTAAAGCAACGTAAAGCAACGTAAATCAAGGCAAGGCAAGGCAAAGCTACGTAAAGCAAGGTAAAGCAAGGCAAGGCAACGTAAAGCAACGTAAAGCAACGTAAAGCAAGGCAAGGCAAGGTAAAGCAACATAAAGCAACGTAAAGCAACGTAAACCAATGCAACGTAAAGCAAGTCAACGTAAAGCAACATAAAGGAACGTAAAGCAAGGCAACGTAAAGCAACGTAAAGCAAGGCAACGTAAACCAAGGCAACGTAAAGCAACGTAAAGCAAGGCAACGTATAGCAACGTAAAGCAACGTCAAGCAAGGCAACGTAAAGCAACGTAAAGCAAGACAATGTACAGCAACGTAAAGCAAGGCAACGTAAATCAACGTAAAGCAACGTAAAGCAAGGCAAGGCAACGTAAAGCAAGGCAACGTAAATCCAGGCAAGGAAACGTAAAGCAACGTAAAGCAAGGCAAGGCAACGTAAAGCAAGGCAACGTAAAGAACGTAAAGCAAGGCAAGGCAACGTAAAGTAACGTCAAGCAACGTAAAGCAATGCAAGGCAAGGTAAAGCAACGTAGCAACGTAAAGCAAGGCAAGGCAAGGCAAAGCAACGTAAAGCAACGTAAAGCAAGGCAAGGCAAGATAAAGCAACGTAAAGCAACGTAAAGCAAGGCAAGGCAAGGTAAAGCAACATAAAGCAACGTAAAGCAACGTAAAGCAAGGCAAGGCAAGGTAAAGCAACGTAATGCAACGTAAAGCAACGTAAAGTAAGGCAAGGCAAGGTAAAGCAAAGTAAAGCAACGTAAAGCAACGTAAAGCAAGGCAAGGCAATGTAAAGCAATGTAAAGCAACGCAAAGCAACGTAAAGTAAGGCAAGGCAAGGTAAAGCAACGTAAAGAAACGTAAAGCAAGGCAAGGCAACGTAAAGCAACGTAAAGCAAGGCAAGGCAAGGTAAAGCAACGTAAAGCAACGTAAAGCTACGTAAAGCAAGGCAAGGCAAGGCAAGGCAAGGTAACGCAACGTAAAGCAACGTAAAGCAACGTAAAGCAAGGCAAGGCAAGGTAAAGCAACGTAAAGCAACGTAAAGCAACGTAAAGCAAGGCAAGGTAAGGTAAAGCAACTTAAAGCAACGTAAAGCAACGTAAAGAAAGGTAAGGCAAGGCAAGGCAAAGCAACGTAAAGCAACGTAAAGCAACATAAAGCAACGTAAAGCAAGGTAAGGCAAGGCAAGGCAATATAAAGCAACGTAAAGCAACGTAAAGCAATGCAGCGTAAAGCAAGTCAACGTAAAGCAACATAAAGCAACGTAAAGCAAGGCAACGTAAAGCAACGTAAAGCAACGTAAATCAAGGCAAGGCAAAGCAACGTAAAGCAACGTAAAGCAACATAAAGCAACGTAAAGGAAGGCAACGTAAAGCAACGTAAAGCAATGTAAATCAACGTAAAGCAAAGCAACGTAAAGCAAAGTAAAGCAAGGCAACGTAAAGCAACGTAAAGCAATGCAACGTAAAGCAACGCAAACCTACGTAAAGAAAGGCAAGGCAAGGCAAAGCAACGTAAAGCAACGTAAAGCAACGTAAAACAAGGCAACGTAAAGCAACGTAAAGCAATGCAACGTAAAGCAACGCAAACCTACGTAAAGAAAGGCAAGGCAAGGCAAAGCAACATAAAGCAACGTAAAGCAACGTAAAGCAATGTAAAACAAGGCAACGTAAAGCAACGTAAAGCAACGTAAAGCAAGGCAAAGCAAAGCAAAGTAAAGCAACGTAAAGCAAGGCAAAGCAAAGCAACGTAAAGAAACGTAAAGCAAGGCAACGTAAAGCAAGGCAAGGCAAGGTAAAGCAATGTAAAGCAACGTAAAGCAACGTAAAGCAACATAAAGCAAGGCAAGGCAAAGCAACGTAAAGCAACGTAAAGCAACGTAAATCAAGGCAAGGCAAAGCAACATAAAGTAACTTAAAGCAACGTAAAGCAACGTAAAGCAAGGCAAAGCAACGTAATAAACGTAAAGCAAGGCAACGTAAAGCAACGTAAAGCAAGGCAAGGCAAGGTAAAGAAACGTAAAGCAACGTAAATCAAGGCAAGGCAAGGCAAAGCAACGTAAAGCAACGTAAAATAAGGCAAGGCAATGTAAAGCAACGTAAAGCAACCTAAAGCAACGTAAAGCAAGGGAAGGCAAGGTAAAGCAACATAAAGCAACGTAAAACAAGGCAAGGCAAGGTAAAGCAACGTAAAGCAACGTAAAGCAACGTAAAGCAAGGCAAGGCAAGGTAAAGAAACGTAAAGCAACGTAAAGCAAAGTAAAGCAAGGCAAGGCAAGGTAAAGCAACGTAAAGCAACGCAAAGCAACGAAAAGCAACGCAAGGCAAGGTAAAGCAACGTAAAGCAACGTAAAGCAAGGGAAGGCAACGTAAAGCAACATAAAGCAAGGCAAGGCAAGGTAAAGCAACGTAAAGCAACGTAAAGCAAGGCAAGGCAAGGTAAAGCAACGTAAAGCAAAGTAAAGCTACGTAAAGCAAGGCAAGGCAAGGCAAGGTAACGCAACGTAAAGCAACGTAAAGCAACGTAAAGGAACGTAAAGCAAGGCAAGGCAAGGTAAAGCAACGCAAAGCAACGTAAAGCAACGTAAAGCAAGTCAACGTAAAGCAACGTAAAGCAACGTAAAGCAATGCAATGTAAAGCAACGTAAAGCAACGTAAAGCAAGGCAAGGCAAGGCAAAGCAACGTAAAGCAACGTAAAGCAACGTAAAGCAAGGCAACGTAAAGCAACGTTAAGCAACGTAAAGCAACGTAAAGCAACGTAATCAAGGAAAGGCAAAGCAAGGCAAAGCAAGGCAAAGCAACGTAAAGCAACGTAAAGCAACGTAAATCAAGGCAAGACAAAGCAACGTAAAGTAACGTAAAGCAACGTAAAGCAACTTAAAGCAAGGCAAGGCAATGTAAAGCAGCGTAAAGCAAGGTAAAGCAACTTAAAGCATCGTAAAGCAAGGGAAGGCAACGTAAAGCAACGTAAAGCAACGTAAAGCAAGGCAAGGCAACGTAATGCAACGTAAAACAACGTAAAGCAACGTAAAGCAAGGCAAGGCAACCTAAAGCAACGTAAGGCAAGGCAAAGCAACGTAAAGCAACATAAAGCAACGTAAATCAAGGCAAGGCAAAGCAACGTAAAGCAACGTAAAGCAACATAAAGCAACATAAAGCAAGGCAACGTAAAGCAACGTAAAGCAACGTAAAGCAAGGCAAGGCAACGTAAAGCAAGGCAACGTAAATCCAGGCAAGGAAACGTAAAGCAACGTAAAGCAAGGCAAGGCAACGTAAAGCAAGGCAACGTAAAGAACGTAAAGCAAGGCAAGGCAACGTAAAGCAACGTCAAGCAACGTAAAGCAATGCAAGGCAAGGTAAAGCAACGTAGCAACGTAAAGCAAGGCAAGGCAAGGCAAAGCAACGTAAAGCAACGTAAAGCAAGGCAAGGCAAGATAAAGCAACGTAAAGCAACGTAAAGCAAGGCAAGGCAAGGTAAAGCAACATAAAGCAACGTAAAGCAACTTAAAGCAAGGCAAGGCAAGGTAAAGCAACGTAATGCAACGTAAAGCAACGTAAAGTAAGGCAAGGCAAGGTAAAGCAAAGTAAAGCAACGTAAAGCAACGTAAAGCAAGGCAAGGCAATGTAAAGCAATGTAAAGCAACGCAAAGCAACGTAAAGTAAGGCAAGGCAAGGTAAAGCAACGTAAAGAAACGTAAAGCAAGGCAAGGCAACGTAAAGCAACGTAAAGCAAGGCAAGGCAAGGTAAAGCAACGTAAAGCAACGTAAAGCTACGTAAAGCAAGGCAAGGCAAGGCAAGGCAAGGTAACGCAACGTAAAGCAACGTAAAGCAACGTAAAGCAAGGCAAGGCAAGGTAAAGCAACGTAAAGCAACGTAAAGCAACGTAAAGCAAGGCAAGGTAAGGTAAAGCAACTTAAAGCAACGTAAAGCAACGTAAAGAAAGGTAAGGCAAGGCAAGGCAAAGCAACGTAAAGCAACGTAAAGCAACATAAAGCAACGTAAAGCAAGGTAAGGCAAGGCAAGGCAATATAAAGCAACGTAAAGCAACGTAAAGCAATGCAGCGTAAAGCAAGTCAACGTAAAGCAACATAAAGCAACGTAAAGCAAGGCAACGTAAAGCAACGTAAAGCAACGTAAATCAAGGCAAGGCAAAGCAACGTAAAGCAACGTAAAGCAACATAAAGCAACGTAAAGGAAGGCAACGTAAAGCAACGTAAAGCAATGTAAATCAACGTAAAGCAAAGCAACGTAAAGCAAAGTAAAGCAAGGCAACGTAAAGCAACGTAAAGCAATGCAACGTAAAGCAACGCAAACCTACGTAAAGAAAGGCAAGGCAAGGCAAAGCAACGTAAAGCAACGTAAAGCAACGTAAAACAAGGCAACGTAAAGCAACGTAAAGCAATGCAACGTAAAGCAACGCAAACCTACGTAAAGAAAGGCAAGGCAAGGCAAAGCAACATAAAGCAACGTAAAGCAACGTAAAGCAATGTAAAACAAGGCAACGTAAAGCAACGTAAAGCAACGTAAAGCAAGGCAAAGCAAAGCAACGTAAAGCAACGTAAAGCAAGGCAAAGCAAAGCAACGTAAAGAAACGTAAAGCAAGACAAGGCAAGGCAAAGCGAGGCAAAGCAAGGCAAAGCAACGTAAAGCAACGTAAAGCAAGGCAACGTAAAGCAAGGCAAGGCAAGGTAAAGCAATGTAAAGCAACGTAAAGCAACGTAAAGCAACATAAAGCAAGGCAAGGCAAAGCAACGTAAAGCAACGTAAAGCAACGTAAATCAAGGCAAGGCAAAGCAACATAAAGTAACTTAAAGCAACGTAAAGCAACGTAAAGCAAGGCAAAGCAACGTAATAAACGTAAAGCAAGGCAACGTAAAGCAACGTAAAGCAAGGCAAGGCAAGGTAAAGAAACGTAAAGCAACGTAAATCAAGGCAAGGCAAGGCAAAGCAACGTAAAGCAACGTAAAATAAGGCAAGGCAATGTAAAGCAACGTAAAGCAACCTAAAGCAACGTAAAGCAAGGGAAGGCAAGGTAAAGCAACATAAAGCAACGTAAAACAAGGCAAGGCAAGGTAAAGCAACGTAAAGCAACGTAAAGCAACGTAAAGCAAGGCAAGGCAAGGTAAAGAAACGTAAAGCAACGTAAAGCAAAGTAAAGCAAGGCAAGGCAAGGTAAAGCAACGTAAAGCAACGCAAAGCAACGAAAAGCAACGCAAGGCAAGGTAAAGCAACGTAAAGCAACGTAAAGCAAGGGAAGGCAACGTAAAGCAACATAAAGCAAGGCAAGGCAAGGTAAAGCAACGTAAAGCAACGTAAAGCAAGGCAAGGCAAGGTAAAGCAACGTAAAGCAAAGTAAAGCTACGTAAAGCAAGGCAAGGCAAGGCAAGGTAACGCAACGTAAAGCAACGTAAAGCAACGTAAAGGAACGTAAAGCAAGGCAAGGCAAGGTAAAGCAACGCAAAGCAACGTAAAGCAACGTAAAGCAAGTCAACGTAAAGCAACGTAAAGCAACGTAAAGCAATGCAATGTAAAGCAACGTAAAGCAACGTAAAGCAAGGCAAGGCAAGGCAAAGCAACGTAAAGCAACGTAAAGCAACGTAAAGCAAGGCAACGTAAAGCAACGTTAAGCAACGTAAAGCAACGTAAAGCAACGTAATCAAGGAAAGGCAAAGCAAGGCAAAGCAAGGCAAAGCAACGTAAAGCAACGTAAAGCAACGTAAATCAAGGCAAGACAAAGCAACGTAAAGTAACGTAAAGCAACGTAAAGCAACTTAAAGCAAGGCAAGGCAATGTAAAGCAGCGTAAAGCAAGGTAAAGCAACTTAAAGCATCGTAAAGCAAGGGAAGGCAACGTAAAGCAACGTAAAGCAACGTAAAGCAAGGCAAGGCAACGTAATGCAACGTAAAACAACGTAAAGCAACGTAAAGCAAGGCAAGGCAACCTAAAGCAACGTAAGGCAAGGCAAAGCAACGTAAAGCAACATAAAGCAACGTAAATCAAGGCAAGGCAAAGCAACGTAAAGCAACGTAAAGCAACATAAAGCAACATAAAGCAAGGCAACGTAAAGCAACGTAAAGCAATGTAAATCAACGTAAAGCAAAGCAACGTAAAGCAACGTAAAGCAAGGCAACGTAAAGCAACGTAAAGCAATGCAACGTAAAGCAACGCAAACCTACGTAAAGAAAGGCAAGGCAAGACAAAGCAACGTAAAGCAACGTAAAGCAACGTAAAGCAAGGCAACGTAAAGCAACGCAACGTAAAGCAACGCAAACCTACGTAAAGAAAGGCAAGGCAACGTAAAGCAACGTAAAGCAACGTAAAGCAAGGCAAAGCAAAGCAAAGCAACGTAAAGCAAACTAAAGTAAGGTAAAGCAACGTAAAGCAAGGCAAGGCAAAGCAACGTAAAGCAACGTAAAGCAACGTAAAGCAAGGCAACGTAAAGCAAAGTAAAGCAACGTAAAGCAAGGCAAGGCAAAGCAACGTAAAGAAACGTAAAGCAAGGCAAGGCAAGGCAAAGCGAGGCAAAGCAAGGCAGAGCAACGTAAAGCAACGTAAAGCAAGGCAACGTAAAGCAAGGCAAGGCAAGGTAAAGCAATGTAAAGCAACGTAAAGCAACGTAAAGCAACATAAAGCAAGGCAAGGCAAATCAACGTAAAGCAACGTAAAGCAACGTAAATCAAGGCAAGGCAAAGCAACGTAAAGTGACTTAAAGCAACGTAAAGCAACGTAAAGCAAGGCAAAGCAACGTAAAGAAACGTAAAGCAAGGCAACGTAAAGCAACGTAAAGCAAGGCAAGGCAAGGTAAAGAAACGTAAAGCAACGTAAAGCAAGGCAAGGCAAGGCAAAGCAACGTAAAGCAACGTAAAGCAAGGCAAGGCAATGCAAAGCAACGTAAAGCAACGTAAAGCAACGTAAAGCAAGGGAAGGCAAGGTAAAGCAACATAAAGCAACGTAAAGCAAGGCAAGGCAAGGTAAAGCAACGTAAAGCAACGTAAAGCAACGTAAAGCAAGGCAAGGCAAGGTAAAGAAAAGTAAAGCAACGTAAAGCAAAGCAAGGCAAGGTAAAGCAACGAAAAGCAACGCAAAGCAACGAAAAGCAAGGCAAGGCAAGGTAGAGCAACGTAAAGCAACGTAAAGCAAGGGAAGGCAACGTAAAGCAAAGTAAAGCAAGGCAAGGCAAGGTAAAGCAACGTAAAGCAACGTAAAGCAAGGCAAGGCAAGGTAAAGCAACGTAAAGCAAAGTAAAGCTACGTAAAGCAAGGCAAGGCAAGGCAAGGTAACGCAACGTAAAGCAACGTAAAGCAACGTAAATAAACGTAAAGCAAGGCAAGGCAAGGTAAAGCAACGTAAAGCAACATAAAACAACGTAAAGCAAGGCAAGGCAAGGTAAAGCAATGTAAAGCAACGTAAAACAACGTAAAGCAACGTAAAGCAAGGGAAGGCAAGGTAAAGCAACATAAAGCAACGTAAAGCAAGGCAAGGCAAGGTAAAGCAACGTAAAGCAACGTAAAGCAAGGCAAGGCAAGGAAAAGCAACGTAAAGCAACGTAAAGCAACGTAAAGCAAGGTAACGTAAAGCCACGTAAAGCAATGGAACGTAAAGCAACGTAAACCAACGTAAAGAAAGGCAAGGCAAGGCAAAGCAACGTTAAGCAACGTAAAGCAACGTAAAGCAAGGCAAGGCAAGGAAAAGCAACGTAAAGCAACGTAAAGCAACGTAAAGCAATGTAAAGCAAGGCAACGTAAAGCAACGTAAATCAACGTAAAGCAACGTAAAGCAAGGCAAGCAAGGCAAAGCAACGTAAAGCAACCTAAAGCAAGGTAAAGCAACGTAAAGCAATGCAAGGCAAAGCAACTTAAAGCAACGTAAAGCAACGTAAAGCAAGGCAACGTAAAGCAAAGTAAAGCAACGTAAAGCAAGGCAAGGCAAAGCAACGTAAAGAAACGTAAAGCAAGGCAAGGCAAGGCAAAGCAAGGCAAAGCAAGGCAAAGCAACGTAAAGCAACGTAAAGCAAGGCAACGTAAAGCAAGGCAAGGCAAGGTAAAGCAACGTAAAGCAACGTAAAGCAAGGAAAGGCAAAGCAACGTAAAGCAACGTAAATCAAGGCAAGGCAAAGCAACATGAAGTAACTTAAAGCAACGTAAAGCAACGTAAAGCAAGGCAAAGCAACGTAAAGAAACGTAAAGCAAGGCAACGTAAAGCAACGTAAAGCAAGGCAAGCCAAGGTAAAGAAACGTAAAGCAACGTAAAGCAAGGCAAGGCAAGGCAAAGCAACGTAAAGCAACATAAAGCAAGGCAAGGCAATGTAAAGCAAGGTAAAGCAACGTAAAGCAAGGCAAGGCAAGGTAAAGCAACGTAAAGCAACGTAAAACAACGTAAAGCAAGGCAAGGCAAGGTAAAGAAACGTAAAGCAACGTAAAGCAACGTAAAGCAAGGCAAGGCAAGGTAAAGCAACGTAAAGCAACGCAAAGCAACGAAAAGCAAGGCAAGGCAAGGTAAAGCAACGTAAAGCAATGGAAGGCAACGTAAAGCAACGTAAAGCAAGGCAAGGCAAGGTAAAGCAACGTAAAGCAACGTAAAGCAAGGCAAGGCAAAGTAAAGCAACGTAAAGCAAAGTAAAGCTACGTAAAGCAAGGTAAGGCAAGGCAAGGTAACGCAACGTAAAGCAACGTAAAGCAACGTAAAGAAACGTAAAGTAAGGCAAGGCAAGGTAAAGCAACGTAAAGCAAGGCAAGGCCAGGTAAAGCAACATAAAGCAACGTAAAGCAACGTAAAGCAAGGTAAGGCAAGGCAAGGCAAGGCAAAGCAAAGTAAAGCAACGTAAAGCAACGTAAAGCAAGGCAACGTAAAGCAACGTAAATCAACGTAAAACAACGTAAAGCAAGGCAACGTAAAGCAACGTAAATCAACGTAAGGCAAAGCAACGTAAAGCTGCGTAAAGCAAGTCAACGTAAACCAACGTAAAGCAATGTAAAGCAAGTCAACGTAAAGCAACGTAAAGCAAAGTAAAGCAATGCAATGTAAAGCAACGTAAAGCAACGTAAAGCAAGGCAAGGCAAGGCAAAGCAACGTAAAGCAACGTAAAGCAACGTAAAGCAATGTAAAGCAACGTAAAGCAACGTAATCAAGGCAAGGCAAAGCAAGGCAAAACAAGGCAAAGCAACGTAAAGAAACCTAAAGCAAGGTAAAGCAACGTAAAGCAAGGCAAGGCAAAGCAACGTAAAGCAACGTAAAGCAACGTAAAGCAAGGTAACGTAAAGCAAAGTAAAGCAACGTAAAGCAAGGCAAGGCAAAGCAACGTAAAGAAACGTAAAGCAAGGCAAGGCAAGGCAAAGCAAGGCTAAGCAAGGCAAAGCAACGTAAAGCAACGTAAAGCAAGACAACGTAAAGCAAGGCAAAGCAAGGCAAAGCAACGTAAAGCAACGTAAAGCAACGTAAAGCAACGTAAACAAGGCAAGGCAAAGCAACGTAAAGCAACGTAAAGCAACGTAAAGCAAGGCAAGGCAAGGTAAAGCAACGTAAAGCAACGTAAATCAAGGCAAGGCAAGGCAAAGCAACGTAAAGCAACGTAAAGCAAGGCAAGGCAAGGTAAAGCAACATAAAGCAACGTAAAGCAACGTAAAGCAAGGCAAGGCAAGGTAAGGCAACGTAATGCAACGTAAAGCAACGTAAAGTAAGGCAAGGCAAGGTAAAGCAAAGTAAAGCAACGTAAAGCAACGTAAAGCAAGGCAAGGCAAGGTAAAGCAAAGTAAAGCAACGCAAAGCAACGTGAAGAAAGGCAAGGCAAGGTAAAACAACGTAAAGAAACGTAAAGCAAGGCAAGGCAACTTAAAGCAACGTAAAGCAAGTCAAGGCAACGTAAAGCAACGTAAAGCAACGTAAAGCTACGTAAAGCAAGGCAAGGCAAGGCAAGGTAACGCAACGTAAAGCAACGTAAAGCAACGTAAAGCAAGGCAAGGCAAGGTAAAGCAACGTAAAGCAACGTAAAGTAACGTAAAGCAAGGCAAGGCAAGGTAAAGCAACTTAAAGCAACGTAAAGCAACGTAAAGAAAGGTAAGGCAAGGCAAAGCAACGTAAAGCCACGTAAAGCAACATAAAGCAACGTAAAGCAAGGTAAGGCAAGGCAAGGCAAGGCAAAGCAAAGTAAAGCAACGTAAAGCAACGTAAAGCAAGGCAACGTAAAGCAACGTAAATCAACGTAAAACAACGTAAAGCAAGGCAAAGTAAAGCAACGTAAATCAACGTAAGACAAAGCAACGTAAAGCAACGTAAAGCAAGTCAACGTAAAGCAACGTAAAGCAACGTAAAGCAAGTCAACGTAAAGCAAGGCAACGTAAAGCAACGTAAAGCAATGCAACGTAAAGCAACGCAAACCTACGTAAAGAAAGGCAAGGCTAGGCAAAGCAACGTAAAGCAACGTAAAGCAACGTAAAGCAACGCAAGGCAAGGCAAAGCAACATAAAGCAACGTAAAGCAACGTAAAGCAAGGTAAGACAAGGCAAGGCAAGGCAAAGCAAAGTAAAGCAACGTAAAGCAACGTAAAGCAAGGCAAGGCAAAGCAACGTAAAGCAACGTAAAGCAATGCAATGTAAAGCAACGTAAAGCAACGTAAAGCAAGGCAAGGCAAGGCAAAGCAACGTAAAGCAACGTGAAGCAACGTAAAGCAACGTAAAGCAGGGCAACGTAAAGCAACGTAAAGCAACGTAAAGCAACGTAAAGCAACGTAATCAAGGCAAGGCAAAGCAAGGCAAAGCAAGGCAAAGCAACGTAAAGGAACTTAAAGCAAGGCAAGGCAAGGTAAAGCAGCGTAAAGCAAGGTAAAGCAACTTAAAGCAACGTAAAGCAAGGGAAGGCAAGGAAAAGCAAAGTAAAGCAACGTAAAGCAAGGCAAGGCAACGTAAAGCAACGTAAAACTACGTAAAGCAACGTAAAGCAAGGCAAGGCAACGTAAAGCAACGTAAGGCAAGGCAAAGCAACGTAAAGCAACGTAAAGCAAGGCAAGGCAACGTAAAGCAACGTAAAGCAAGGCAACGTAAAGCAACGCAACGTACAGCAACGCAACGTAAAGCAACATAAAGCAACGTAAAGCAAGGCAACGTAAAGCAACGTAAAGCAAGGCAACGTAAAGCAAGGCAACGTAAAGCAACGTAAAGCAAGGCAACGTAAAGCAACGTAAAGCAACGTCAAGCAAGGCAACGTAAAACAACGTAAAGCAAGGCAACGTAAAGCAACGTAAACCAAGGCAACGTAAAGCAACGTTAAGCAAGGCAACGTAAAGCAAGGTAAAGCAACGTCAAGCAAGGCAACGTAAAGCAACATAAAGCAAGGCAATGTACAGCAACGTAAACCAAGGCAACGTCAAGCAACGTAAAGCAAGGCAACGTAAAGCAAGGCAACGTAAAGCAACGTAAAGCAAAGCAAGGCAACGTAAAGCAAGGCAACGTAAAGCAACGTAAAGCAAGGCAAGGCAACGTAAAGCAAAGGCAACGTAAAGCAACGTAAAGCAAGGCAAGGCAACGTAAAGCAAGGCAACGTAAAGCTACGTAAAGCAGGGCAAGGCAACGTAAAGCAACGTAAAGCAAGTCAAGGCAAGGCAACGTAAAGCAAGGCAACGTAAATCAACGTAAAGCAAAGTAAAGCAAGGCAAGGCAACGTAAAGCAACGTAAAACAAGGCAAGGCAACGTAAAGCAAGGCAACGTAAAGAACGTAATGCAAGGCAAGGCAACGTAAAGCAACGTAAAGCAAGGCACAGCAACGTAAAGCAACGTAAAGCAACGTAAAGCAAAGCAAGGCAAGGTAAAGCAACGTAAAGCAACGTAAAGCAAGGCAACGTAATGCAAAGTAAAACAACGTAAAGCAAGGCAAGGCAAAGCAACGTAAAAGCAACGTAAAGCAACTCAAGGCAAGGTAAAGCAACGTAAAGCAACGTAAAGCAAGGCAAGACAAGGTAAAGCAACATAAAGCAACGTAAAGCAACGTAAAGCAAGGCAAGGCAAGGTAAGGCAACGTAAAGTAACGTAAAGCAACGTAAAGCAAGGCAAGGTAACGTAAAGCAACGTAAAGCAAGGGAAGGCAAGGTAAAGCAACGTAAAGCAACGTAAAGCAAGGCAAGACATGGTAAAGCAACGTAAAGCAACGTAAAGCAAGGCAAGGTAAAGCAACGTAAAGCAACGTAAAGCAAGGCAAGGCAAGGTAAAGCAACGTAAAGCAACGCAAAGCAACGTAAAGAAAGGCAAGGCAAGGTAAAGCAACGTAAAAAAACGTAAAGCAAGGCAAGGCAACGTAAAGCAACGTAAAGCAAGGCAAGGAAAGGTAAAGCAACGTAAAGCAACGTAAAGCTACGTAAAGCAAGGCAAGGCAAGGTAACGCAACGTAAAGCAACGTAAAGCAATGCAAGGCAAGGTAAAGCAACCTAAAGCAACGTAAAGCAAGGCAAGGCAAGGCAAGGCAAAGCAAAGTAAAGGAACGTAAAGCAACATAAAGCATCGTAAAGCAAGGCAATGTAAAGCAACGTAAAGTAACGTAAATCATCGTAAAGCAAGGCAACATAAAGCAATGTAAATCAACGTAAAGCAAAGCAACGTAAAGCAACGTAAAGCAAGGCAACGTAAAGCAACGTAAAGCAATGGAACGTAAAGCAACGTAAACCAACGTAAAGAAAGGCAAGGCAAGGCAAAGCAACGTAAAGCAACGTAAAGCAACGTAAAGCAAGGCAAGGCAAGGAAAAGCAACGTAAAGCAACGTAAAGCAACGTAAAGCAATGTAAAGCAAGGCAAGGCAACGTAAAGCAAGGCAACCTAAAGAACGTAATGCAAGGGAAGGCAACGTAAAGCAACGTAAAGCAAGGCACAGCAACGTAAAGCAACGTAAAGCAACGTAAAGCAAGGCAAGGCAAGGTAAAGCAACGTAAAGCAACGTAAAGCAACGTAAAGCAAGGCAAGGCAAGGTAAAGCAACTTAAAGCAACGTAAAGCAACGTAAAGAAAGGTAAGGCAAGGCAAGGCAAAGCAACGTAAAGCAACGTAAAGCAACATAAAGCAAAGTAAAGCAAGGTAAGGCAAGGCAAGGCAAGGCAAAGCAAAGTAAAGCAACGTAAAGCAACGTAAAGCAATGCAACGTAAAGCAACGTAAATCAACGTAAAACAACGTAAAGCAAGGCAACGTAAAGCAACGTAAATCAACGTAAGGCAAAGCAACGTAAAGCAACGTAAAGCAAGTCAACGTAAAGCAACGTAAAGCAACGTAAAGCAAGTCAACGTAAAGCAACGTAAAGCAAGGCAACGTAAAGCAACATAAAGCAAGGCAACGTAAAGCAACGTAAAGCAATGCAACGTAAAGCAATGCAAACCTACGTAAAGAAAGGCAAGGCAAGGCAAAGCAACGTAAAGCAACGTAAAGCAACGTAAAGCAAGGCAAGGCAAGGCAAAGCAAAATAAAGCAACGTAAAGCAACGTAAAGCAATGTAAAGCAAGGCAACGTAAAGCAACGTAAATCAACGTAAAGCAACGTAAAGCAAGGCAAAGCAAGGCAAAGCAACGTAAAGCAACCTAAAGCAAGGTAAAGCAACGTAAAGAAAGGCAAGGCAAAGCAACGTAAAGCAGCGTAAAGCAACGTAAAGCAAGGCAACGTAAAGCAAAATAAAGCAACGTAAAGCATAATAAAGCAACGTAAAGCAAGGCAAGGCAAAGCAACGTAAAGAAACGTAAAGCAAGGCAAGGCAAGGCAAAGCAATGTAAAGCAACGTAAAGCAACGTAAAGCAACATAAATCAAGGCAAGGCAAAGCAACGTAAAGCAACGTAAAGCAACGTAAATTAAGGCTAGGCAAAGCAACGTAAAGCTACGTAAAGCAATGTAAAGCAATGTAAAGCAAGGCAACGTAAAGCAACGTAAAGCAACGTAAAGCAACGTAAAGCAACGTAATCAAGGCAAGGCAAAGCAAGGCAAAGCAAGGCAAAGCAACGTAAAGCAACCTAAAGCAAGGTAAAGCAACGTAAAGCAAGGAAAGGCAAAGCAACGTAAAGAAACGTAAAGCAAGGCAAGGCAAGGCAAAGCAAGGCTAAGCAAGGCAAAGCAACGTAAAGCAACGTAAAGCAAGGCAAGGAAACGTAACTCAACGTAAAGCAAAGCAACGTAAAGCAACGTAAAGCAACGTAAAGCAAGTCAAGGTAAAGCAACGTAAAGCAACGTAAAGCAAGGCAACGTAAAGCAACGTAAAGCAATGCAATGTAAAGCAAAGTAAAGCAACGTAAATCAAGGCAAGGCAAGGCAAAGCAACGTAAAGCAACGTAAAGCAACGTAAAGCAAGTCAACGTAATGCAACCTAAACCAACGTAAAGCAACGTAATCAAGGCAAGGCAAAGCAAGGCAAAGCAACGTAAAGCAAGGCAACGTAAAGCAAAGTAAAGCAACGTAAAGCAAGGCAAGGCAAAGCAACGTAAAGAAACGTAAAGCAAGGCAAGGCAAGGAAAAGCAAGGCTAAACAAGGCAAAGCAACGTAAAGCAACGTAAAGCAAGGCAACGTAAAGCAAGGCAAAGCAAGGCAAAGCAACGTAAACTAACGTAAAGCAACGTAAAGCAACGTAAAGCAAGGCAAGGCAAAGCAACGTAAAGCAACGTAAAGCAACGTAAATCAAGGCAAGGCAAAGCAACGTAAAGCAACGTAAAGCTACGTAAAGCAAGGCAAGGCAAGGCAAGGCAAGGTAACGCAACGTAAAGCAAGGTAAAGCAACTTAAAGCAACGTAAAGCAACATAAAGCAAGGCAAGGCAAGTTAAAGCAACGTAAAGCAACGTAAAGCAACGTAAAGGAAAGTAAGGCAAGGTAAAGCAACATAAAGCAACGTAAAGCAACGTAAAGCAAGGTAAGGCAAGGCAAGGCAAAGCAACGTAAAGCAACGTAAAGCAACATAAAGCAACGTAAAGCAAGGCAACTTAAAACAACGTAAAGTAACGTAAAACAACGTAAAGTAACATAAAACAACGTAAAGCAAGGCAACGTAAAGCAACGTAAATCAACGTAAGCAAAGCAACGTAAAGCAACCTAAAGCAACGTAAATCAAGTCAACGTAAAGCAACGGAAAGCAACGTAAAGCAAGGCAACGTAAAGCAACGTAAAGCAATGCAACGTAAAGCAACGTAAAGCAACGTAAATCAAGGCAAGGCAACGCAAAGCAACGTAAAGCAACTTAAAGCAACGTAAAACAATGCAAGACAAGGTAAAGGAACGTAAAGCAATGGAAAGCAACGTAGAGCAAGGCAAGGCAAGGTAAAGCAACGTAAAGCAACGTAAAGCAACGTAAAGCAAGGAAAGGCAAGGTAAAGCAACGTAAAGCAACGTAAAGGAAGGCAAGGCAAGGTAAAGCAGCGAATAGCAACGTAAAGCAACGTAAAGCAAGGCAAGGCAAAGCAAGGCAAAGCAAGGGAAAGCAACGTAAAGCAACGTAAAGCTAGGTAAAGCAAGGCAAGTCAAAGCAAGGGAAAGCAAGGCAAAGCAGCGTAAAGCAACGTAAAGCAACGTAAAGCAACGTAAATCAAGGCAAGGCAAGGTAAAGCAACGTAAAGCAGCGTAAAGCAACGTAAAGCAAGGCAAGGCAAGGTAAAGCAGCGTAAAGCAAGGTAAAGCAACTTAAAGCAACGTAAAGCAAGGCAAGGTATCTTAAAGCAACGTAAAGCAAGGCAAGGCAACGTAAAGCAACGTAAAACAACGTAAAGCAACATAAAGCAAGGTAAGGCAACGTAAAGCAACGTAAAGCAACGTAAGGCAAAGCAAGGCAACTTAAAGCAATGAAAAGCAGGGCAACGTAAAGCAAGGCCACGTAAAGCAACGCAACGTAAAGCAACGTGAAGCAACGTAAAGCAAGGCAACGTAAAGCAACGTAAAGCAAGGCAACGTAAAGCAACGTAAAGCAACATCAAGCAAGGCAACGTAAAGCAACGTAAAGCAAGGCAATGTACAGCAACGTAAAGCAAGGCAACGTAAATCAACGTAAAGCAACGTAAAGCAAGGCAAGGCAACGTAAAGCAAGGCAACATAAAGCAAAGCAACGTAAAGAACGTAAAGCAAGGCAAGGCAACGTAAAGCAACGTAAAGCAAGGCACAGCAACGTAAAGCAACGTAAAGCAACGTAAAGCAAGGCAAGGCAAGGTAAAGCAACGTAAAGCAACGTAAATCAAGGCAAGGCAAGGCAAAGGAACGTAAAGCAACGTAAAGCAAGGCAAGGCAAGGTAAAGCAACGTAAAGCAACGTAAAGCAAGGCAAGGCAAGGTAAAGCAACATAAAGCAACGTAAAGCAACGTAAAGCAAGGCAACGTAAAGCAAGGCAACGTAAAGCAACATAAAGCAACATAAAGCAAGGCAACGTAAAGCAACGTAAAGCAAGGCAACGTAAACCAAGGCAACGTAAAGCAACGTAAAGCAAGGCAACGTAAAGCAACGTAAAGCAACGTCAAGCAAGGCAACGTAAAGCAACGTAAAGCAAGGCAATGTACAGCAACGTAAAGCAAGGCAACGTAAATCAACGTAAAGCAACGTAAAGCAAGTCAAGGCAACGTAAAGCAAGGCAACGTAAAGCAAGGCAAGGCAACGTAAAGCAACGTAAAGCAAGGCAAGGCAACGTAAAGCAAGGCAAGGCAACGTAAAGCAACGTAAAGCAAGGCAAGGCAACGTAAAGCAAGGCAACGTAAAGTACGTAAAGCAAGGCAAGGCAACGTAAAGCAACGTAAAGCAAGGCACAGCAACGTAAAGCAACGTAAAGCAACGTAAAGCAAGGCAAGGCAAGGTAAAGCAACGTAAAGCAACGTAAATCAAGGCAAGGCAAGGCAAAGCAACGTAAAGCAACGTAAAGCAAGGCAAGGCAAGGTAAAGCAACGTATAGCAACGTAAAGCAAGGCAAGGCAAGGTAAAGCAACATAAAGCAACGTAAAGCAATGTAAAGCAAGGCAACGTAAAGCAAGGCAACGTAAAGCAACATAAAGGAACGTAAAGCAAGGCAACGTAAAGTAACGTAAAGCAAGGAAACGTAAACCAAGGCAACGTAAAGCAACATAAAGCAAGGCAACGTAAAGCAACGTAAAGCAATGTCAAGCAAGGCAACGTAAAGCAACGTAAAGCAAGGCAATGTACAGCAACGTAAAGCAAGGCAACGTAAATCAACGTAAAGCAACGTAAAGCAAGGCAAGGAAACGTAAAGCAAGGCAACGTAAAGCAAGGCAAAGCAACGTAAAGCAATGTAAAGCAATGCAAGGCAACGTAAAGAACGTAAAGCAAGGCAAGGCAACGTAAAGCAACGTAAAGCAAGGCACAGCAACGTAAAGCAACGTCAAGCAACGTAAAGCAAGGCAAGGCAAGGTAAAGCAACGTAAAGCAACGTAAGTCAAGGGAAGGAAAGGCAAAGCAACGTAAAGCAATGTAAAGCAAGGCAAGGCAAGGTAAAGCAACGTAAAGCAATGTAAAGCAAGGCAAGGCAAGGTAAAGCAACATAAAGCAACGTAAAGCAAGGCAAGGCAAGGTAAAGCAACGTAAAGCAACGTAAAGCAATGTAAAGTAAGGCAAGGCAAGGTAAAGCAAAGTAAAGCAACCTAAAGCAACGTAAAGCAAGTCAAGGCAAGGTAAAGCAACGTAAAGCAACGCAAAGCAACGTAAAGAAAGGCAAGGCAAGGTAAAGCAACGTAAAGAAACGTAAAGCAAGGCAAGGCAACGTAAAGCAACGTAAAGCAAGGCAAGGCAATGTAAAGCAACGTAAAGCAATGTAAAGCTACGTAAAGCAAGGCAAGGCAAGGCAAGGCAAGGTAACGCAACGTAAAGCAACGTAAAGCAACGTAAAGCATGGCAAGGCAAGGTAAAGCAACGTAAAGCAACGTAAAGCAACGTAAAGCAAGGCAAGGCAAGGTAAAGCAACTTAAAGCAACGTAAAGCAACGTAAAGAAAGGTAAGGCAAGGCAAGGCAAAGCAACGTAAAGCAACGTAAAGCAACATAAAGCAACGTAAAGCAAGGTAAGGAAGGCAAGGCAAGGCAAAGCAAAGTAAAGCAACGTAAAGCAACGTAAAGCAAGGCAACGTAAAGCAACGTAAAGCAAGGCAATGTACAGCAACGTAAAGTAAGGCAACGTAAATCAACGTAAAGCAACGTAAAGCAAGGCAAGGCAACGTAAAGCAAGGCAACATAAAGCAAAGCAACGTAAAGAACGTAAAGCAAGGCAAGGCAACGTAAAGCAACGTAAAGCAAGGCACAGCAACGTAAAGCAACGTAAAGCAACGTAAAGCAAGGCAAGGCAAGGTAAAGCAACGTAAAGCAACGTAAATCAAGGCAAGGCAAGGCAAAGGAACGTAAAGCAACGTAAAGCAAGGCAAGGCAAGGTAAAGCAACGTAAAGCAACGTAAAGCAAGGCAAGGCAAGGTAAAGCAACATAAAGCAACGTAAAGGAACGTAAAGCAAGGCAACGTAAAGCAAGGCAACGTAAAGCAACATAAAGCAACATAAAGCAAGGCAACGTAAAGCAACGTAAAGCAAGGCAACGTAAACCAAGGCAACGTAAAGCAACGTAAAGCAAGGCAACGTAAAGCAACGTAAAGCAACGTCAAGCAAGGCAACGTAAAGCAACGTAAAGCAAGGCAATGTACAGCAACGTAAAGCAAGGCAACGTAAATCAACGTAAAGCAACGTAAAGCAAGTCAAGGCAACGTAAAGCAAGGCAACGTAAAGCAAGGCAAGGCAACGTAAAGCAACGTAAAGCAAGGCAAGGCAACGTAAAGCAAGGCAAGGCAACGTAAAGCAACGTAAAGCAAGGCAAGGCAACGTAAAGCAAGGCAACGTAAAGTACGTAAAGCAAGGCAAGGCAACGTAAAGCAACGTAAAGCAAGGCACAGCAACGTAAAGCAACGTAAAGCAACGTAAAGCAAGGCAAGGCAAGGTAAAGCAACGTAAAGCAACGTAAATCAAGGCAAGGCAAGGCAAAGCAACGTAAAGCAACGTAAAGCAAGGCAAGGCAAGGTAAAGCAACGTATAGCAACGTAAAGCAAGGCAAGGCAAGGTAAAGCAACATAAAGCAACGTAAAGCAATGTAAAGCAAGGCAACGTAAAGCAAGGCAACGTAAAGCAACATAAAGGAACGTAAAGCAAGGCAACGTAAAGTAACGTAAAGCAAGGAAACGTAAACCAAGGCAACGTAAAGCAACATAAAGCAAGGCAACGTAAAGCAACGTAAAGCAATGTCAAGCAAGGCAACGTAAAGCAACGTAAAGCAAGGCAATGTACAGCAACGTAAAGCAAGGCAACGTAAATCAACGTAAAGCAACGTAAAGCAAGGCAAGGAAACGTAAAGCAAGGCAACGTAAAGCAAGGCAAAGCAACGTAAAGCAATGTAAAGCAATGCAAGGCAACGTAAAGAACGTAAAGCAAGGCAAGGCAACGTAAAGCAACGTAAAGCAAGGCACAGCAACGTAAAGCAACGTCAAGCAACGTAAAGCAAGGCAAGGCAAGGTAAAGCAACGTAAAGCAACGTAAGTCAAGGGAAGGCAAGGCAAAGCAACGTAAAGCAATGTAAAGCAAGGCAAGGCAAGGTAAAGCAACGTAAAGCAATGTAAAGCAAGGCAAGGCAAGGTAAAGCAACATAAAGCAACGTAAAGCAAGGCAAGGCAAGGTAAAGCAACGTAAAGCAACGTAAAGCAATGTAAAGCAAGGCAAGGCAAGGTAAAGCAACATAAAGCAACGTAAAGCAAGGCAAGGCAAGGTAAAGCAACGTAAAGCAACGTAAAGCAACGTAAAGTAAGGCAAGGCAAGGTAAAGCAAAGTAAAGCAACCTAAAGCAACGTAAAGCAAGTCAAGGCAAGGTAAAGCAACATAAAGCAACGTAAAACAAGGCAAGGCAAGGTAAAGCAACGTAAAGCAACGTAAAGCAACGTAAAGCAAGGCAAGGCAAGGTAAAGAAACGTAAAGCAACGTAAAGCAATGTAAAGCAAGGCAAGGCAAGGTAAAGCAACGTAAAGCAACGCAAAGCAACGAAAAGCAACGCAAGGCAAGGTAAAGCAACGTAAAGCAACGTAAAGCAAGGGAAGGCAACGTAAAGCAACATAAAGCAAGGCAAGGCAAGGTAAAGCAACGTAAAGCAACGTAAAGCAAGGCAAGGCAAGGTAAAGCAACGTAAAGCAAAGTAAAGCTACGTAAAGCAAGGCAAGGCAAGGCAAGGTAACGCAACGTAAAGCAACGTAAAGCAACGTAAAGGAACGTAAAGCAAGGCAAGGCAAGGTAAAGCAACGCAAAGCAACGTAAAGCAACGTAAAGCAAGTCAACGTAAAGCAACGTAAAGCAACGTAAAGCAATGCAATGTAAAGCAACGTAAAGCAACGTAAAGCAAGGCAAGGCAAGGCAAAGCAACGTAAAGCAACGTAAAGCAACGTAAAGCAAGGCAACGTAAAGCAACGTTAAGCAACGTAAAGCAACGTAAAGCAACGTAATCAAGGAAAGGCAAAGGAAGGCAAAGCAAGGCAAAGCAACGTAAAGCAACGTAAAGCAACGTAAATCAAGGCAAGACAAAGCAACGTAAAGTAACGTAAAACAACGTAAAGCAACTTAAAGCAAGGCAAGGCAATGTAAAGCAGCGTAAAGCAAGGTAAAGCAACTTAAAGCATCGTAAAGCAAGGGAAGGCAACGTAAAGCAACGTAAAGCAACGTAAAGCAAGGCAAGGCAACGTAATGCAACGTAAAACAACGTAAAGCAACGTAAAGCAAGGCAAGGCAACCTAAAGCAACGTAAGGCAAGGCAAAGCAACGTAAAGCAACATAAAGCAACGTAAATCAAGGCAAGGCAAAGCAACGTAAAGCAACGTAAAGCAACATAAAGCAACATAAAGCAAGGCAACGTAAAGCAACGTAAAGCAATGTAAATCAACGTAAAGCAAAGCAACGTAAAGCAACGTAAAGCAAGGCAACGTAAAGCAACGTAAAGCAATGCAACGTAAAGCAACGCAAACCTACGTAAAGAAAGGCAAGGCAAGACAAAGCAACGTAAAGCAACGTAAAGCAACGTAAAGCAAGGCAACGTAAAGCAACGTAAAGCAATGCAACGTAAAGCAACGCAAACCTACGTAAAGAAAGGCAAGGCAACGTAAAGCAACGTAAAGCAACGTAAAGCAAGGCAAAGCAAAGCAAAGCAACGTAAAGCAAACTAAAGTAAGGTAAAGCAACGTAAAGCAAGGCAAGGCAAAGCAACGTAAAGCAACGTAAAGCAACGTAAAGCAAGGCAACGTAAAGCAAAGTAAAGCAACGTAAAGCAAGGCAAGGCAAAGCAACGTAAAGAAACGTAAAGCAAGGCAAGGCAAGGCAAAGCAACGTAAAGCAACGTAAAGCAAGGCAACGTAAAGCAAGGCAAGGCAAGGTAAAGCAATGTAAAGCAACGTAAAGCAACGTAAAGCAACATAAAGCAAGGCAAGGCAAATCAACGTAAAGCAACGTAAAGCAACGTAAATCAAGGCAAGGCAAAGCAACGTAAAGTGACTTAAAGCAACGTAAAGCAACGTAAAGCAAGGCAAAGCAACGTAAAGAAACGTAAAGCAAGGCAACGTAAAGCAACGTAAAGCAAGGCAAGGCAAGGTAAAGAAACGTAAAGCAACGTAAAGCAAGGCAAGGCAAGGCAAAGCAACGTAAAGCAACGTAAAGCAAGGCAAGGCAATGCAAAGCAACGTAAAGCAACGTAAAGCAACGTAAAGCAAGGGAAGGCAAGGTAAAGCAACATAAAGCAACGTAAAGCAAGGCAAGGCAAGGTAAAGCAATGTAAAGCAACGTAAAGCAACGTAAAGCAAGGCAAGGCAAGGTAAAGAAAAGTAAAGCAACGTAAAGCAAAGCAAGGCAAGGTAAAGCAACGAAAAGCAACGCAAAGCAACGAAAAGCAAGGCAAGGCAAGGTAGAGCAACGTAAAGCAACGTAAAGCAAGGGAAGGCAACGTAAAGCAAAGTAAAGCAAGGCAAGGCAAGGTAAAGCAACGTAAAGCAACGTAAAGCAAGGCAAGGCAAGGTAAAGCAACGTAAAGCAAAGTAAAGCTACGTAAAGCAAGGCAAGGCAAGGCAAGGTAACGCAACGTAAAGCAACGTAAAGCAACGTAAATAAACGTAAAGCAAGGCAAGGCAAGGTAAAGCAACGTAAAGCAACATAAAACAACGTAAAGCAAGGCAAGGCAAGGTAAAGCAATGTAAAGCAACGTAAAACAACGTAAAGCAACGTAAAGCAAGGGAAGGCAAGGTAAAGCAACATAAAGCAACGTAAAGCAATGCAAGGCAAGGTAAAGCAACGTAAAGCAACGTAAAGCAAGGCAAGGCAAGGAAAAGCAACGTAAAGCAAAGTAAAGCAACGTAAAGCAAGGTAACGTAAAGCCACGTAAAGCAATGGAACGTAAAGCAACGTAAACCAACGTAAAGAAAGGCAAGGCAAGGCAAAGCAACGTTAAGCAACGTAAAGCAACGTAAAGCAAGGCAAGGCAAGGAAAAGCAACGTAAAGCAACGTAAAGCAACGTAAAGCAATGTAAAGCAAGGCAACGTAAAGCAACGTAAATCAACGTAAAGCAACGTAAAGCAAGGCAAGCAAGGCAAAGCAACGTAAAGCAACCTAAAGCAAGGTAAAGCAACGTAAAGCAATGCAAGGCAAAGCAACTTAAAGCAACGTAAAGCAACGTAAAGCAAGGCAACGTAAAGCAAAGTAAAGCAACGTAAAGCAAGGCAAGGCAAAGCAACGTAAAGAAACGTAAAGCAAGGCAAGGCAAGGCAAAGCAAGGCAAAGCAAGGCAAAGCAACGTAAAGCAACGTAAAGCAAGGCAACGTAAAGCAAGGCAAGGCAAGGTAAAGCAACGTAAAGCAACGTAAAGCAAGGAAAGGCAAAGCAACGTAAAGCAACGTAAATCAAGGCAAGGCAAAGCAACATGAAGTAACTTAAAGCAACGTAAAGCAACGTAAAGCAAGGCAAAGCAACGTAAAGAAACGTAAAGCAAGGCAACGTAAAGCAACGTAAAGCAAGGCAAGCCAAGGTAAAGAAACGTAAAGCAACGTAAAGCAAGGCAAGGCAAGGCAAAGCAACGTAAAGCAACGTAAAGCAAGGCAAGGCAATGTAAAGCAAGGTAAAGCAACGTAAAGCAAGGCAAGGCAAGGTAAAGCAACGTAAAGCAACGTAAAGCAACGTAAAGCAAGGCAAGGCAAGGTAAAGAAACGTAAAGCAACGTAAAGCAACGTAAAGCAAGGCAAGGCAAGGTAAAGCAACGTAAAGCAACGCAAAGCAACGAAAAGCAAGGCAAGGCAAGGTAAAGCAACGTAAAGCAATGGAAGGCAACGTAAAGCAACGTAAAGCAAGGCAAGGCAAGGTAAAGCAACGTAAAGCAACGTAAAGCAAGGCAAGGCAAAGTAAAGCAACGTAAAGCAAAGTAAAGCTACGTAAAGCAAGGTAAGGCAAGGCAAGGTAACGCAACGTAAAGCAACGTAAAGCAACGTAAAGAAACGTAAAGTAAGGCAAGGCAAGGTAAAGCAACGTAAAGCAAGGCAAGGCCAGGTAAAGCAACATAAAGCAACGTAAAGGAACGTAAAGCAAGGTAAGGCAAGGCAAGGCAAGGCAAAGCAAAGTAAAGCAACGTAAAGCAACGTAAAGCAAGGCAACGTAAAGCAACGTAAATCAACGTAAAACAACGTAAAGCAAGGCAACGTAAAGCAACGTAAATCAACGTAAGGCAAAGCAACGTAAAGCTACGTAAAGCAAGTCAACGTAAACCAACGTAAAGCAATGTAAAGCAAGTCAACGTAAAGCAACGTAAAGCAAAGTAAAGCAATGCAATGTAAAGCAACGTAAAGCAACGTAAAGCAAGGCAAGGCAAGGCAAAGCAACGTAAAGCAACGTAAAGCAACGTAAAGCAATGTAAAGCAACGTAAAGCAACGTAATCAAGGCAAGGCAAAGCAAGGCAAAACAAGGCAAAGCAACGTAAAGAAACCAAAAGCAAGGTAAAGCAACGTAAAGCAAGGCAAGGCAAAGCAACGTAAAGCAACGTAAAGCAACGTAAAGCAAGGTAACTTAAAGCAAAGTAAAGCAACGTAAAGCAAGGCAAGGCAAAGCAACGTAAAGAAACGTAAAGCAAGGCAAGGCAAGGCAAAGCAAGGCTAAGCAAGGCAAAGCAACGTAAAGCAACGTAAAGCAAGACAACGTAAAGCAAGGCAAAGCAAGGCAAAGCAACGTAAAACAACGTAAAGCAACGTAAAGCAACGTAAACAAGGCAAGGCAAAGCAACGTAAAGCAACGTAAAGCAACGTAAAGCAAGGCAAGGCAAGGTAAAGCAACGTAAAGCAACGTAAATCAAGGCAAGGCAAGGCAAAGCAACGTAAAGCAACGTAAAGCAAGGCAAGGCAAGGTAAAGCAACATAAAGCAACGTAAAGCAACGTAAAGCAAGGCAAGGCAAGGTAAGGCAACGTAATGCAACGTAAAGCAACGTAAAGTAAGGCAAGGCAAGGTAAAGCAAAGTAAAGCAACGTAAAGCAACGTAAAGCAAGGCAAGGCAAGGTAAAGCAAAGTAAAGCAACGCAAAGCAACGTGAAGAAAGGCAAGGCAAGGTAAAACAACGTAAAGAAACGTAAAGCAAGGCAAGGCAACGTAAAGCAACGTAAAGCAAGTCAAGGCAAGGTAAAGCAACGTAAAGCAACGTAAAGCTACGTAAAGCAAGGCAAGGCAAGGCAAGGTAACGCAACGTAAAGCAACGTAAAGCAACGTAAAGCAAGGCAAGGCAAGGTAAAGCAACGTAAAGCAACGTAAAGTAACGTAAAGCAAGGCAAGGCAAGGTAAAGCAACTTAAAGCAACGTAAAGCAACGTAAAGAAAGGTAAGGCAAGGCAAAGCAACGTAAAGCCACGTAAAGCAACATAAAGCAACGTAAAGCAAGGTAAGGCAAGGCAAGGCAAGGCAAAGCAAAGTAAAGCAACGTAAAGCAACGTAAAGCAAGGCAACGTAAAGCAACGTAAATCAACGTAAAACAACGTAAAGCAAGGCAAAGTAAAGCAACGTAAATCAACGTAAGACAAAGCAACGTAAAGCAACGTAAAGCAAGTCAACGTAAAGCAACGTAAAGCAACGTAAAGCAAGTCAACGTAAAGCAAGGCAACGTAAAGCAACGTAAAGCAATGCAACGTAAAGCAACGCAAACCTACGTAAAGAAAGGCAAGGCTAGGCAAAGCAACGTAAAGCAACGTAAAGCAACGTAAAGCAAGGCAAGGCAAGGCAAAGCAACATAAAGCAACGTAAAGCAACGTAAAGCAAGGTAAGACAAGGCAAGGCAAGGCAAAGCAAAGTAAAGCAACGTAAAGCAACGTAAAGCAAGTCAACGTAAAGCAAAGTAAAGCAACGTAAAGCAATGCAATGTAAAGCAACGTAAAGCAACGTAAAGCAAGGCAAGGCAAGGCAAAGCAACGTAAAGCAACGTGAAGCAACGTAAAGCAACGTAAAGCAGGGCAACGTAAAGCAACGTAAAGCAACGTAAAGCAACGTAAAGCAACGTAATCAAGGCAAGGCAAAGCAAGGCAAAGCAAGGCAAAGCAACGTAAAGGAACTTAAAGCAAGGCAAGGCAAGGTAAAGCAGCGTAAAGCAAGGTAAAGCAACTTAAAGCAACGTAAAGCAAGGGAAGGCAAGGAAAAGCAAAGTAAAGCAACGTAAAGCAAGGCAAGGCAACGTAAAGCAACGTAAAACTACGTAAAGCAACGTAAAGCAAGGCAAGGCAACGTAAAGCAACGTAAGGCAAGGCAAAGCAACGTAAAGCAACGTAAAGCAAGGCAAGGCAACGTAAAGCAACGTAAAGCAAGGCAACGTAAAGCAACGCAACGTACAGCAACGCAACGTAAAGCAACATAAAGCAACGTAAAGCAAGGCAACGTAAAGCAACGTAAAGCAAGGCAACGTAAAGCAAGGCAACGTAAAGCAACGTAAAGCAAGGCAACGTAAAGCAACGTAAAGCAACGTCAAGCAAGGCAACGTAAAACAACGTAAAGCAAGGCAACGTAAAGCAACGTAAACCAAGGCAACGTAAAGCAACGTTAAGCAAGGCAACGTAAAGCAAGGTAAAGCAACGTCAAGCAAGGCAACGTAAAGCAACGTAAAGCAAGGCAATGTACAGCAACGTAAACCAAGGCAACGTCAAGCAACGTAAGGCAAGGCAACGTAAAGCAAGGCAACGTAAAGCAACGTAAAGCAAAGCAAGGCAACGTAAAGCAAGGCAACGTAAAGCAACGTAAAGCAAGGCAAGGCAACGTAAAGCAAAGGCAACGTAAAGCAACGTAAAGCAAGGCAAGGCAACGTAAAGCAAGGCAACGTAAAGCTACGTAAAGCAGGGCAAGGCAACGTAAAGCAACGTAAAGCAAGTCAAGGCAAGGCAACGTAAAGCAAGGCAACGTAAATCAACGTAAAGCAAAGTAAAGCAAGGCAAGGCAACGTAAAGCAACGTAAAACAAGGCAAGGCAACGTAAAGCAAGGCAACGTAAAGAACGTAATGCAAGGCAAGGCAACGTAAAGCAACGTAAAGCAAGGCACAGCAACGTAAAGCAACGTAAAGCAACGTAAAGCAAAGCAAGGCAAGGTAAAGCAACGTAAAGCAACGTAAAGCAAGGCAACGTAATGCAAAGTAAAACAACGTAAAGCAAGGCAAGGCAAAGCAACGTAAAAGCAACGTAAAGCAACTCAAGGCAAGGTAAAGCAACGTAAAGCAACGTAAAGCAAGGCAAGACAAGGTAAAGCAACATAAAGCAACGTAAAGCAACGTAAAGCAAGGCAAGGCAAGGTAAAGCAACATAAAGCAACGTAAAGCAACGTAAAGCAAGGCAAGGCAAGGTAAGGCAACGTAAAGTAACGTAAAGCAACGTAAAGCAAGGCAAGGTAACGTAAAGCAACGTAAAGCAAGGGAAGGCAAGGTAAAGCAACGTAAAGCAACGTAAAGCAAGGCAAGACATGGTAAAGCAACGTAAAGCAACGTAAAGCAAGGCAAGGTAAAGCAACGTAAAGCAACGTAAAGCAAGGCAAGGCAAGGTAAAGCAACGTAAAGCAACGCAAAGCAACGTAAAGAAAGGCAAGGCAAGGTAAAGCAACGTAAAAAAACGTAAAGCAAGGCAAGTCAACGTAAAGCAACGTAAAGCAAGGCAAGGAAAGGTAAAGCAACGTAAAGCAACGTAAAGCTACGTAAAGTAAGGCAAGGCAAGGTAACGCAACGTAAAGCAACGTAAAGCAATGCAAGGCAAGGTAAAGCAACCTAAAGCAACGTAAAGCAAGGCAAGGCAAGGCAAGGCAAAGCAAAGTAAAGGAACGTAAAGCAACATAAAGCATCGTAAAGCAAGGCAATGTAAAGCAACCTAAAGTAACGTAAATCATCGTAAAGCAAGGCAACATAAAGCAATGTAAATCAACGTAAAGCAAAGCAACGTAAAGCAACGTAAAGCAAGGCAACGTAAAGCAACGTAAAGCAATGGAACGTAAAGCAACGTAAACCAACGTAAAGAAAGGCAAGGCAAGGCAAAGCAACGTAAAGCAACGTAAAGCAACGTAAAGCAAGGCAAGGCAAGGAAAAGCAACGTAAAGCAACGTAAAGCAACGTAAAGCAATGTAAAGCAAGGCAAGGCAACGTAAAGCAAGGCAACCTAAAGAACGTAATGCAAGGGAAGGCAACGTAAAGCAACGTAAAGCAAGGCACAGCAACGTAAAGCAACGTAAAGCAACGTAAAGCAAGGCAAGGCAAGGTAAAGCAACGTAAAGAAACGTAAAGCAACGTAAAGCAAGGCAAGGCAAGGTAAAGCAACTTAAAGCAACGTAAAGCAACGTAAAGAAAGGTAAGGCAAGGCAAGGCAAAGCAACGTAAAGCAACGTAAAGCAACATAAAGCAACGTAAAGCAAGGTAAGGCAAGGCAAGGCAAGGCAAAGCAAAGTAAAGCAACGTAAAGCAACGTAAAGCAAGGCAACGTAAAGCAACGTAAATCAACGTAAAACAACGTAAAGCAAGGCAACGTAAAGCAACGTAAATCAACGTAAGGCAAAGCAACGTAAAGCAACGTAAAGCAAGTCAACGTAAAGCAACGTAAAGCAACGTAAAGCAAGTCAACGTAAAGCAACGTAAAGCAAGGCAACGTAAAGCAACATAAAGCAAGGCAACGTAAAGCAACGTAAAGCAATGCAACGTAAAGCAATGCAAACCTACGTAAAGAAAGGCAAGGCAAGGCAAAGCAACGTAAAGCAACGTAAAGCAACGTAAAGCAAGGCAAGGCAAGGCAAAGCAAAATAAAGCAACGTAAAGCAACGTAAAGCAATGTAAAGCAAGGCAACGTAAAGCAACGTAAATCAACGTAAAGCAACGTAAAGCAAGGCAAAGCAAGGCAAAGCAACGTAAAGCAACCTAAAGCAAGGTAAAGCAACGTAAAGAAAGGCAAGGCAAAGCAACGTAAAGCAGCGTAAAGCAACGTAAAGCAAGGCAACGTAAAGCAAAATAAAGCAACGTAAAGCATAATAAAGCAACGTAAAGCAAGGCAAGGCAAAGCAACGTAAAGAAACGTAAAGCAAGGCAAGGCAAGGCAAAGCAATGTAAAGCAACGTAAAGCAACGTAAAGCAACATAAATCAAGGCAAGGCAAAGCAACGTAAAGCAACGTAAAGCAACGTAAATTAAGGCTAGGCAAAGCAACGTAAAGCTACGTAAAGCAACGTAAAGCAATGTAAAGCAAGGCAACGTAAAGCAACGTAAAGCAAGGCAAGGCAAAGCAAGGCAAAGCAAGGCAAAGCAACGTAAAGCAACCTAAAGCAAGGTAAAGCAACGTAAAGCAAGGCAAGGCAAAGCAACGTAAAGAAACGTAAAGCAAGGCAAGGCAAGGCAAAGCAAGGCTAAGCAAGGCAAAGCAACGTAAAGCAACGTAAAGCAAGGCAAGGAAACGTAACTCAACGTAAAGCAAAGCAACGTAAAGCAACGTAAAGCAAGTCAAGGTAAAGCAACGTAAAGCAACGTAAAGCAAGGCAACGTAAAGCAACGTAAAGCAATGCAATGTAAAGCAAAGTAAAGCAACGTAAATCAAGGCAAGGCAAGGCAAAGCAACGTAAAGCAACGTAAAGCAACGTAAAGCAAGTCAACGTAATGCAACCTAAAGCAACGTAAAGCAACGTAATCAAGGCAAGGCAAAGCAAGGCAAAGCAACGTAAAGCAAGGCAACGTAAAGCAAAGTAAAGCAACGTAAAGCAAGGCAAGGCAAAGCAACGTAAAGAAACGTAAAGCAAGGCAAGGCAAGGAAAAGCAAGGCTAAACAAGGCAAAGCAACGTAAAGCAACGTAAAGCAAGGCAACGTAAAGCAAGGCAAAGCAAGGCAAAGCAACGTAAAGTAACGTAAAGCAACGTAAAGCAACGTAAAGCAAGGCAAGGCAAAGCAACGTAAAGCAACGTAAACAAGGTAAATCAAGGCAAAGCAACGTAAACCAAGGCAACGTAAAGCAACGTTAAGCAAGGCAACGTAAAGCAAGGTAAAGCAACGTCAAGCAAGGCAACGTAAAGCAACGTAAAGCAAGGCAATGTACAGCAACGTAAACCAAGGCAACGTCAAGCAACGTAAAGCAAGGCAACGTAAAGCAAGGCAACGTAAAGCAACGTAAAGCAAAGCAAGGCAACGTAAAGCAAGGCAACGTAAAGCAACGTAAAGCAAGGCAAGGCAACGTAAAGCAAAGGCAACGTAAAGCAACGTAAAGCAAGGCAAGGCAACGTAAAGCAAGGCAACGTAAAGCTACGTAAAGCAGGGCAAGGCAACGTAAAGCAACGTAAAGCAAGTCAAGGCAAGGCAACGTAAAGCAAGGCAACGTAAATCAACGTAAAGCAAAGTAAAGCAAGGCAAGGCAACGTAAAGCAACGTAAAACAAGGCAAGGCAACGTAAAGCAAGGCAACGTAAAGAACGTAATGCAAGGCAAGGCAACGTAAAGCAACGTAAAGCAAGGCACAGCAACGTAAAGCAACGTAAAGCAACGTAAAGCAAAGCAAGGCAAGGTAAAGCAACGTAAAGCAACGTAAAGCAAGGCAACGTAATGCAAAGTAAAACAACGTAAAGCAAGGCAAGGCAAAGCAACGTAAAAGCAACGTAAAGCAACTCAAGGCAAGGTAAAGCAACGTAAAGCAACGTAAAGCAAGGCAAGACAAGGTAAAGCAACATAAAGCAACGTAAAGCAACGTAAAGCAAGGCAAGGCAAGGTAAAGCAACATAAAGCAACGTAAAGCAACGTAAAGCAAGGCAAGGCAAGGTAAGGCAACGTAAAGTAACGTAAAGCAACGTAAAGCAAGGCAAGGTAACGTAAAGCAACGTAAAGCAAGGGAAGGCAAGGTAAAGCAACGTAAAGCAACGTAAAGCAAGGCAAGACATGGTAAAGCAACGTAAAGCAACGTAAAGCAAGGCAAGGTAAAGCAACGTAAAGCAACGTAAAGCAAGGCAAGGCAAGGTAAAGCAACGTAAAGCAACGCAAAGCAACGTAAAGAAAGGCAAGGCAAGGTAAAGCAACGTAAAAAAACGTAAAGCAAGGCAAGTCAACGTAAAGCAACGTAAAGCAAGGCAAGGAAAGGTAAAGCAACGTAAAGCAACGTAAAGCTACGTAAAGTAAGGCAAGGCAAGGTAACGCAACGTAAAGCAACGTAAAGTAATGCAAGGCAAGGTAAAGCAACCTAAAGCAACGTAAAGCAAGGCAAGGCAAGGCAAGGCAAAGCAAAGTAAAGGAACGTAAAGCAACATAAAGCATCGTAAAGCAAGGCAATGTAAAGCAACCTAAAGTAACGTAAATCATCGTAAAGCAAGGCAACATAAAGCAATGTAAATCAACGTAAAGCAAAGCAACGTAAAGCAACGTAAAGCAAGGCAACGTAAAGCAACGTAAAGCAATGGAACGTAAAGCAACGTAAACCAACGTAAAGAAAGGCAAGGCAAGGCAAAGCAACGTAAAGCAACGTAAAGCAACGTAAAGCAAGGCAAGGCAAGGAAAAGCAACGTAAAGCAACGTAAAGCAACGTAAAGCAATGTAAAGCAAGGCAAGGCAACGTAAAGCAAGGCAACCTAAAGAACGTAATGCAAGGGAAGGCAACGTAAAGCAACGTAAAGCAAGGCACAGCAACGTAAAGCAACGTAAAGCAACGTAAAGCAAGGCAAGGCAAGGTAAAGCAACGTAAAGCAACGTAAAGCAACGTAAAGCAAGGCAAGGCAAGGTAAAGCAACTTAAAGCAACGTAAAGCAACGTAAAGAAAGGTAAGGCAAGGCAAGGCAAAGCAACGTAAAGCAACGTAAAGCAACATAAAGCAACGTAAAGCAAGGTAAGGCAAGGCAAGGCAAGGCAAAGCAAAGTAAAGCAACGTAAAGCAACGTAAAGCAAGGCAACGTAAAGCAACGTAAATCAACGTAAAACAACGTAAAGCAAGGCAACGTAAAGCAACGTAAATCAACGTAAGGCAAAGCAACGTAAAGCAACGTAAAGCAAGTCAACGTAAAGCAACGTAAAGCAACGTAAAGCAAGTCAACGTAAAGCAACGTAAAGCAAGGCAACGTAAAGCAACATAAAGCAAGGCAACGTAAAGCAACGTAAAGCAATGCAACGTAAAGCAATGCAAACCTACGTAAAGAAAGGCAAGGCAAGGCAAAGCAACGTAAAGCAACGTAAAGCAACGTAAAGCAAGGCAAGGCAAGGCAAAGCAAAATAAAGCAACGTAAAGCAACGTAAAGCAATGTAAAGCAAGGCAACGTAAAGCAACGTAAATCAACGTAAAGCAACGTAAAGCAAGGCAAAGCAAGGCAAAGCAACGTAAAGCAACCTAAAGCAAGGTAAAGCAACGTAAAGAAAGGCAAGGCAAAGCAACGTAAAGCAGCGTAAAGCAACGTAAAGCAAGGCAACGTAAAGCAAAATAAAGCAACGTAAAGCATAATAAAGCAACGTAAAGCAAGGCAAGGCAAAGCAACGTAAAGAAACGTAAAGCAAGGCAAGGCAAGGCAAAGCAATGTAAAGCAACGTAAAGCAACGTAAAGCAACATAAATCAAGGCAAGGCAAAGCAACGTAAAGCAACGTAAAGCAACGTAAATTAAGGCTAGGCAAAGCAACGTAAAGCTACGTAAAGCAACGTAAAGCAATGTAAAGCAAGGCAACGTAAAGCAACGTAAAGCAACGTAAAGCAACGTAAAGCAACGTAATCAAGGCAAGGCAAAGCAAGGCAAAGCAAGGCAAAGCAACGTAAAGCAACCTAAAGCAAGGTAAAGCAACGTAAAGCAAGGCAAGGCAAAGCAACGTAAAGAAACGTAAAGCAAGGCAAGGCAAGGCAAAGCAAGGCTAAGCAAGGCAAAGCAACGTAAAGCAACGTAAAGCAAGGCAAGGAAACGTAACTCAACGTAAAGCAAAGCAACGTAAAGCAACGTAAAGCAAGTCAAGGTAAAGCAACGTAAAGCAACGTAAAGCAAGGCAACGTAAAGCAACGTAAAGCAATGCAATGTAAAGCAAAGTAAAGCAACGTAAATCAAGGCAAGGCAAGGCAAAGCAACGTAAAGCAACGTAAAGCAAGTCAACGTAATGCAACCTAAAGCAACGTAAAGCAACGTAATCAAGGCAAGGCAAAGCAAGGCAAAGCAACGTAAAGCAAGGCAACGTAAAGCAAAGTAAAGCAACGTAAAGCAAGGCAAGGCAAAGCAACGTAAAGAAACGTAAAGCAAGGCAAGGCAAGGAAAAGCAAGGCTAAACAAGGCAAAGCAACGTAAAGCAACGTAAAGCAAGGCAACGTAAAGCAAGGCAAAGCAAGGCAAAGCAACGTAAAGTAACGTAAAGCAACGTAAAGCAACGTAAAGCAAGGCAAGGCAAAGCAACGTAAAGCAACGTAAAGCAACGTAAATCAAGGCAAGGCAAAGCAACGTAAAGCAACGTAAAGCTACGTAAAGCAAGGCAAGGCAAGGCAAGGCAAGGTAACGCAACGTAAAGCAAGGTAAAGCAACTTAAAGCAACGTAAAGCAACATAAAGCAAGGCAAGGCAAGTTAAAGCAACGTAAAGCAACGTAAAGCAACGTAAAGGAAAGTAAGGCAAGGTAAAGCAACGTAAAGCAACGTAAAGCACCGTAAAGCAAGGTAAGGCAAGGCAAGGCAAAGCAACGTAAAGCAACGTAAAGCAACATAAAGCAACGTAAAGCAAGGCAACTTAAAACAACGTAAAGTAACGTAAAACAACGTAAAGTAACGTAAAGCAAGGCAACGTAAAGCAACGTAAAGCAACGTAAAGCAAGGCAACGTAAAGCAACGTAAAGCAACGTAAAGCAATGCAACGTAAAGCAACGTAAAGCAACGTAAATCAAGGCAAGGCAACGCAAAGCAACGTAAAGCAACGTAAAGCAACGTAAAGCAATGTAAAGCAAGGCAAGGCAAAGCAACGTAAAGCAACGTAAAGCAACGTAAATGAAGGCAAGGCAAAGCAACGTAAAGTAACGTAAAGCAACGTAAAGCAACGCAAGGCAAGGTAAAGCAACGTAAAGCAAAGTAAAGCAACGTAAAGCAAGGCAAGGCAAGGTAAAGCAACATAAAGCAATGTAAAGCAAGGCAAGGCAACGTAAAGTAAGGTAAAGCAACTTAAAGCAACGTAAAACAATGCAAGACAAGGTAAAGGAACGTAAAGCAATGGAAAGCAACGTAGAGCAAGGCAAGGCAAGGTAAAGCAACGTAAAGCAACGTAAAGCAACGTAAAGCAAGGAAAGGCAAGGTAAAGCAACGTAAAGCAACGTAAAGGAAGGCAAGGCAAAGCAAGGCAAAGCAAGGGAAAGCAACGTAAAGCAACGTAAAGCAAGGTAAAGCAAGGCAAGTCAAAGCAAGGGAAAGCAAGGCAAAGCAGCGTAAAGCAACGTAAAGCAACGTAAATCAAGGCAAGGCAAGGTAAAGCAACGTAAAGCAGCGTAAAGCAACGTAAAGCAAGGCAAGGCAAGGTAAAGCAGCGTAAAGCAAGGTAAAGCAACTTAAAGCAACGTAAAGCAAGGCAAGGTATCTTAAAGCAAGGTAAAGCAAGGCAAGGCAACGTAAAGCAACGTAAAACAACGTAAAGCAACATAAAGCAAGGTAAGGCAACGTAAAGCAACGTAAAGCAACGTAAGGCAAAGCAAGGCAACTTAAAGCAATGAAAAGCAGGGCAACGTAAAGCAAGGCCACGTAAAGCAACGCAACGTAAAGCAACGTGAAGCAACGTAAAGCAAGGCAACGTAAAGCAACGTAAAGCAAGGCAACATAAAGCAACGTAAAGCAACATCAAGCAAGGCAACGTAAAGCAACGTAAAGCAAGGCAATGTACAGCAACGTAAAGCAAGGCAACGTAAATCAACGAAAAGCAACGTAAAGCAAGGCAAGGCAACGTAAAGCAAGGCAACGTAAAGCAAAGCAACGTAAAGAACGTAAAGCAAGGCAAGGCAACGTAAAGCAACGTAAAGCAAGGCACAGAAACGTAAAGCAACGTAAAGCAACGTAAAGCAAGGCAAGGCAAGGTAAAGCAACGTAAAGCAACGTAAATCAAGGCAAGGCAAGGCAAAGGAACGTAAAGCAACGTAAAGCAAGGCAAGGCAAGGTAAAGCAACGTAAAGCAACGTAAAGCAAGGCAAGGCAAGGTAAAGCAACATAAAGCAACGTAAAGCAACGTAAAGCAAGGCAACGTAAAGCAAGGCAACGTAAAGCAACATAAAGCAACATAAAGCAAGGCAACGTAAAGCAACGTAAAGCAAGGCAACGTAAACCAAGGCAACGTAAAGCAACGTAAAGCAAGGCAACGTAAAGCAACGTAAAGCAACGTCAAGCAAGGCAACGTAAAGCAACGTAAAGCAAGGCAATGTACAGCAACGTAAAGCAAGGCAACGTAAATCAACGTAAAGCAACGTAAAGCAAGTCAAGGCAACGTAAAGCAAGGCAACGTAAAGCAAGGCAAGGCAACGTAAAGCAACGTAAAGCAAGGCAAGGCAACGTAAAGCAAGGCAAGGCAACGTAAAGCAACGTAAAGCAAGGCAAGGCAACGTAAAGCAAGGCAACGTAAAGTACGTAAAGCAAGGCAAGGCAACGTAAAGCAACGTAAAGCAAGGCACAGCAACGTAAAGCAACGTAAAGCAACGTAAAGCAAGGCAAGGCAAGGTAAAGCAACGTAAAGCAACGTAAATCAAGGCAAGGCAAGGCAAAGCAACGTAAAGCAACGTAAAGCAAGGCAAGGCAAGGTAAAGCAAAGTATAGCAACGTAAAGCAAGGCAAGGCAAGGTAAAGCAACATAAAGCAACGTAAAGCAATGTAAAGCAAGGCAACGTAAAGCAAGGCAACGTAAAGCAACATAAAGCAAGGCAACGTAAAGTAACGTAAAGCAAGGAAACGTAAACCAAGGCAACGTAAAGCAACATAAAGCAAGGCAACGTAAAGCAACGTAAAGCAATGTCAAGCAAGGCAACGTAAAGCAACGTAAAGCAAGGCAATGTACAGCAACGTAAAGCAAGGCAACGTAAATCAACGTAAATAAACGTAAAGCAAGGCAAGGAAACGTAAAGCAAGGCAACGTAAAGCAAGGCAAAGCAACGTAAAGCAATGTAAAGCAATGCAAGGCAACGTAAAGAACGTAAAGCAAGGCAAGGCAACGTAAAGCAACGTAAAGCAAGGCACAGCAACGTACAGCAACGTCAAGCAACGTAAAGCAAGGCAAGGCAAGGTAAAGCAACGTAAAGCAACGTAAGTCAAGGGAAGGCAAGGCAAAGCAACGTAAAGCAATGTAAAGCAAGGCAAGGCAAGGTAAAGCAACGTAAAGCAATGTAAAGCAAGGCAAGGCAAGGTAAAGCAACATAAAGCAACGTAAAGCAAGGCAAGGCAAGGTAAAGCAACGTAAAGCAACGTAAAGCAATGTAAAGTAAGGCAAGGCAAGGTAAAGCAAAGTAAAGCAACCTAAAGCAACGTAAAGCAAGTCAAGGCAAGGTAAAGCAACGTAAAGCAACGCAAAGCAACGTAAAGAAAGGCAAGGCAAGGTAAAGCAACGTAAAGAAACGTAAAGCAAGGCAAGGCAACGTAAAGCAACGTAAAGCAAGGCAAGGCAATGTAAAGCAACGTAAAGCAATGTAAAGCTACGTAAAGCAAGGCAAGGCAAGGCAAGGCAAGGTAACGCAACGTAAAGCAACGTAAAGCAACGTAAAGCAAGGCAAGGCAAGGTAAAGCAACGTAAAGCAACGTAAAGCAACGTAAAGCAAGGCAAGGCAAGGTAAAGCAACTTAAAGCAACGTAAAGCAACGTAAAGAAAGGTAAGGCAAGGCAAGGCAAAGCAACGTAAAGCAACGTAAAGCAACATAAAGCAACGTAAAGCAAGGTAAGGAAGGCAAGGCAAGGCAAAGCAAAGTAAAGCAACGTAAAGCAACGTAAAGCAAGGCAACGTAAAGCAACGTAAATCAACGTAAAACAACGTAAAGCAAGGCAACGTAAAGCAACGTAAATCAACGTAAGGCAAAGCAACGTAAAGCAACGTAAAGCAAGTCAACGTAAAGCAACGTAAAGCAACGCAAAGCAAGTCAACGTAAAGCAACGTAAAGCAAGGCAACGTAAAGCAACGTAAAGCAATGCAACGTAAAGCAATGCAAACCTACGTAAAGAAAGGCAAGGCAAGGCAAAGCAACGTACAGCAACGTAAAGCAACGTAAAGCAAGGCAAGGCAAGGCAAAGCAAAATAAAGCAACGTAAAGCAACGTAAAGCAATGTAAAGCAAGGCAAGGCAAGGTAAAGCAACATAAAGCAACGTAAAGCAAGGCAAGGCAAGGTAAAGCAACGTAAAGCAACGTAAAGCAACGTAAAGTAAGGCAAGGCAAGGTAAAGCAAAGTAAAGCAACCTAAAGCAACGTAAAGCAAGTCAAGGCAAGGTAAAGCAACGTAAAGCAACGCAAAGCAACGTAAAGAAAGGCAAGGCAAGGTAAAGCAACGTAAAGAAACGTAAAGCAAGGCAAGGCAACGTAAAGCAACGTAAAGCAAGGCAACGTAAAGCAACGTAAAGCAATGCAACGTAAAGCAATGCAAACCTACGTAAAGAAAGGCAAGGCAAGGCAAAGCAACGTAAAGCAACGTAAAGCAACGTAAAGCAAGGCAAGGCAAGGCAAAGCAAAATAAAGCAACGTAAAGCAACGTAAAGCAATGTAAAGCAAGGCAAGGCAAGGTAAAGCAACATAAAGCAACGTAAAGCAAGGCAAGGCAAGGTAAAGCAACGTAAAGCAACGTAAAGCAACGTAAAGCAACGTAAAGTAAGGCAAGGCAAGGTAAAGCAAAGTAAAGCAACCTAAAGCAACGTAAAGCAAGTCAAGGCAAGGTAAAGCAACGTAAAGCAACGCAAAGCAACGTAAGGAAAGGCAAGGCAAGGTAAAGCAACGTAAAGAAACGTAAAGCAAGGCAAGGCAACGTACAGCAACGTAAAGCAAGGCAAGGCAATGTAAAGCAACGTAAAGCAATGTAAAGCTACGTAAAGCAAGGCAAGGCAAGGCAAGGCAAGGTAACGCAACGTAAAGCAACGTAAAGCAAGGCAAGGCAAGGTAAAGCAACGTAAAGCAACGTAAAGCAACGTAAAGCAAGGCAAGGCAAGGTAAAGCAACTTAAAGCAACGTAAAGCAACGTAAAGAAAGGTAAGGCAAGGCAAGGCAAAGCAACGTAAAGCAACGTAAAGCAACATAAAGCAACGTAAAGCAAGGTAAGGCAAGGCAAGGCAAGGCAAAGCAAAGTAAAGCAACGTAAAGCAACGTAAAGCAAGGCAACGTAAAGCAACGTAAACCAACGTAAAACAACGTAAAGCAAGGCAACGTAAAGCAACGTAAATCAACGTAAGGCAAAGCAACGTAAAGCAACGTAAAGCAAGTCAACGTAAAGCAACGTAAAGCAACGTAAAGCAAGTCAACGTAAAGCAACGTAAAGCAAGGCAACGTAAAGCAACATAAAGCAAGGCAACGTAAAGCAACGTAAAGCAATGCAACGTAAAGCAATGCAAACCTACGTAAAGAAAGGCAAGGCAAGGCAAAGCAACGTAAAGCAACGTAAAGCAACGTAAAGCAAGGCAAGGCAAGGCAAAGCAAAATAAAGCAACGTAAAGCAACGTAAAGCAATGTAAAGCAAGGCAACGTAAAGCAACGTAAATCAACGTAAAGCAACGTAAAGCAAGGCAAAGCAAGGCAAAGCAACGTAAAGCAACCTAAAGCAAGGTAAAGCAACGTAAAGAAAGGCAAGGCAAAGCAACGTAAAGCAGCGTAAAGCAACGTAAAGCAAGGCAACGTAAAGCAAAATAAAGCAACGTAAAGCATAATAAAGCAACGTAAAGCAAGGCAAGGCAAAGCAACGTAAAGAAACGTAAAGCAAGGCAAGGCAAGGCAAAGCAATGTAAAGCAACGTAAAGCAACGTAAAGCAACATAAATCAAGGCAAGGCAAAGCAACGTAAAGCAACGTAAAGCAACGTAAATTAAGGCTAGGCAAAGCAACGTAAAGCTACGTAAAGCAACGTAAAGCAATGTAAAGCAAGGCAACGTAAAGCAACGTAAAGCAACGTAAAGCAACGTAAAGCAACGTAATCAAGGCAAGGCAAAGCAAGGCAAAGCAAGGCAAAGCAACGTAAAGCAACCTAAAGCAAGGTAAAGCAACGTAAAGCAAGGCAAGGCAAAGCAACGTAAAGAAACGTAAAGCAAGGCAAGGCAAGGCAAAGCAAGGCTAAGCAAGGCAAAGCAACGTAAAGCAACGTAAAGCAAGGCAAGGAAACGTAACTCAACGTAAAGCAAAGCAACGTAAAGCAACGTAAAGCAACGTAAAGCAAGTCAAGGTAACGCAACGTAAAGCAACGTAAAGCAAGGCAACGTAAAGCAACGTAAAGCAATGCAATGTAAAGCAAAGTAAAGCAACGTAAATCAAAGCAAGGCAAGGCAAAGCAACGTAAAGCAACGTAAAGCAACGTAAAGCAAGTCAACGTAATGCAACCTAAAGCAACGTAAAGCAACGTAATCAAGGCAAGGCAAAGCAAGGCAAAGCAACGTAAAGCAAGGCAACGTAAAGCAAAGTAAAGCAACGTAAAGCAAGGCAAGGCAAAGCAACGTAAAGAAACGTAAAGCAAGGCAAGGCAAGGCAAAGCAAGGCTAAACAAGGCAAAGCAACGTAAAGCAACGTAAAGCAAGGCAACGTAAAGCAAGGCAAAGCAAGGCAAAGCAACGTAAAGTAACGTAAAGCAACGTAAAGCAACGTAAAGCAAGGCAAGGCAAAGCAACGTAAAGCAACGTAAAGCAACGTAAATCAAGGCAAGGCAAAGCAACGTAAAGCAACGTAAAGCAACGTAAAGCAAGGCAAGGCAAGGCAAGGCAAGGTAACGCAACGTAAAGCAAGGTAAAGCAACTTAAAGCAACGTAAAGCAACATAAAGCAAGGCAAGGCAAGTTAAAGCAACGTAAAGCAACGTAAAGGAAAGTAAGGCAAGGTAAAGCAACGTAAAGCAACGTAAAGCAACGTAAAGCAAGGTAAGGCAAGGCAAGGCAAAGCAACGTAAAGCAACGTAAAGCAACATAAAGCAACGTAAAGCAAGGCAACTTAAAACAACGTAAAGTAACGTAAAACAACGTAAAGTAACATAAAACAACGTAAAGCAAGGCAACGTAAAGCAACGTAAATCAACGTAAGCAAAGCAACGTAAAGCAACCTAAAGCAACGTAAATCAATTCAACGTAAAGCAACGGAAAGCATCGTAAAGCAAGGCAACGTAAAGCAACGTAAAGCAATGCAACGTAAAGCAACGTAAAGCAACGTAAATCAAGGCAAGGCAACGCAAAGCAACGTAAAGCAACGTAAAGCAACGTAAAACAATGTAAAGCAAGGCAAGGCAAAGCAACGTAAAGCAACGTAAAGCAACGTAAATGAAGGCAAGGCAAAGCAACGTAAAGTAACGTAAAGCAACGTAAAGCAACGCAAGGCAAGGTAAAGCAACGTAAAGCAAAGTAAAGCAACGTAAAGCAAGGCAAGGCAAGGTAAAGCAACGTAAAGCAATGTAAAGCAAGGCAAGGCAACGTAAAGTAAGGTAAAGCAACTTAAAGCAACGTAAAACAATGCAAGACAAGGTAAAGGAACGTAAAGCAATGGAAAGCAACGTAGAGCAAGGCAAGGCAAGGTAAAGCAACGTAAAGCAACGTAAAGCAACGTAAAGCAAGGAAAGGCAAGGTAAAGCAACGTAAAGCAACGTAAAGGAAGGCAAGGCAAGGTAAAGCAGCGAATAGCAACGTAAAGCAACGTAAAGCAAGGCAAGGCAAAGCAAGGCAAAGCAAGGGAAAGCAACGTAAAGCAACGTAAAGCAAGGTAAAGCAAGGCAAGTCAAAGCAAGGGAAAGCAAGGCAAAGCAGCGTAAAGCAACGTAAAGCAACGTAAAGCAACGTAAATCAAGGCAAGGCAAGGTAAAGCAACGTAAAGCAGCGTAAAGCAACGTAAAGCAAGGCAAGGCAAGGTAAAGCAGCGTAAAGCAAGGTAAAGCAACTTAAAGCAACGTAAAGCAAGGCAAGGTATCTTAAAGCAACGTAAAGCAAGGCAAGGCAACGTAAAGCAACGTAAAACAACGTAAAGCAACATAAAGCAAGGTAAGGCAACGTAAAGCAACGTAAAGCAACGTAAGGCAAAGCAAGGCAACTTAAAGCAATGAAAAGCAGGGCAACGTAAAGCAAGGCCACGTAAAGCAACGCAACGTAAAGCAACGTGAAGCAACATAAAGCAAGGCAACGTAAAGCAACGTAAAGCAAGGCAACGTAAAGCAACGTAAAGCAACATCAAGCAAGGCAACGTAAAGCAACGTAAAGCAAGGCAATGTACAGCAACGTAAAGCAAGGCAACGTAAATCAACGTAAAGCAACGTAAAGCAAGGCAAGGCAACGTAAAGCAAGGCAACGTAAAGCAAAGCAACGTAAAGAACGTAAAGCAAGGCAAGGCAACGTAAAGCAACGTAAAGCAAGGCACAGCAACGTAAAGCAACGTAAAGCAACGTAAAGCAAGGCAAGGCAAGGTAAAGCAACGTAAAGCAACGTAAATCAAGGCAAGGCAAGGCAAAGGAACGTAAAGCAACGTAAAGCAAGGCAAGGCAAGGTAAAGCAACGTAAAGCAACGTAAAGCAAGGCAAGGCAAGGTAAAGCAACATAAAGCAACGTAAAGAAACGTAAAGCAAGGCAACGTAAAGCAAGGCAACGTAAAGCAACATAAAGCAACATAAAGCAAGGCAACGTAAAGCAACGTAAAGCAAGGCAACGTAAACCAAGGCAACGTAAAGCAACGTAAAGCAAGGCAAAGTAAAGCAACGTAAAGCAACGTCAAGCAAGGCAACGTAAAGCAACGTAAAGCAAGGCAATGTACAGCAACGTAAAGCAAGGCAACGTAAATCAACGTAAAGCAACGTAAAGCAAGTCAAGGCAACGTAAAGCAAGGCAACGTAAAGCAAGGCAAGGCAACGTAAAGCAACGTAAAGCAAGGCAAGGCAACGTAAAGCAAGGCAAGGCAACGTAAAGCAACGTAAAGCAAGGCAAGGCAACGTAAAGCAAGGCAACGTAAAGTACGTAAAGCAAGGCAAGGCAACGTAAAGCAACGTAAAGCAAGGCACAGCAACGTAAAGCAACGTAAAGCAACGTAAAGCAAGGCAAGGCAAGGTAAAGCAACGTAAAGCAACGTAAATCAAGGCAAGGCAAGGCAAAGCAACGTAAAGCAACGTAAAGCAAGGCAAGGCAAGGTAAAGCAAAGTATAGCAACGTAAAGCAAGGCAAGGCAAGGTAAAGCAACATAAAGCAACGTAAAGCAATGTAAAGCAAGGCAACGTAAAGCAAGGCAACGTAAAGCAACATAAAGGAACGTAAAGCAAGGCAACGTAAAGTAACGTAAAGCAAGGAAACGTAAACCAAGGCAACGTAAAGCAACATAAAGCAAGGCAACGTAAAGCAATGTCAAGCAAGGCAACGTAAAGCAACGTAAAGCAAGGCAATGTACAGCAACGTAAAGCAAGGCAACGTAAATCAACGTAAAGCAACGTAAAGCAAGGCAAGGAAACGTAAAGCAAGGCAACGTAAAGCAAGGCAAAGCAACGTAAAGCAATGTAAAGCAATGCAAGGCAACGTAAAGAACGTAAAGCAAGGCAAGGCAACGTAAAGCAACGTAAAGCAAGGCAAAGCAACGTAAAGCAACGTCAAGCAACGTAAAGCAAGGCAAGGCAAGGTAAAGCAACGTAAAGCAACGTAAATCAAGGGAAGGCAAGGCAAAGCAACGTAAAGCAATGTAAAGCAAGGCAAGGCAAGGTAAAGCAACGTAAAGCAATGTAAAGCAAGGCAAGGCAAGGTAAAGCAACATAAAGCAACGTAAAGCAAGGCAAGGCAAGGTAAAGCAACGTAAAGCAACGTAAAGCAATGTAAAGTAAGGCAAGGCAAGGTAAAGCAAAGTAAAGCAACCTAAAGCAACGTAAAGCAAGTCAAGGCAAGGTAAAGCAACGTAAAGCAACGCAAAGCAACGTAAAGAAAGGCAAGGCAAGGTAAAGCAACGTAAAGAAACGTAAAGCAAGGCAAGGCAACGTAAAGCAACGTAAAGCAAGGCAAGGCAATGTAAAGCAACGTAAAGCAATGTAAAGCTACGTAAAGCAAGGCAAGGCAAGGCAAGGCAAGGTAACGCAACGTAAAGCAACGTAAAGCAACGTAAAGCAAGGCAAGGCAAGGTAAAGCAACGTAAAGCAACGTAAAGCAACGTAAAGCAAGGCAAGGCAAGGTAAAGCAACTTAAAGCAACGTAAAGCAACGTAAAGAAAGGTAAGGCAAGGCAAGGCAAAGCAACGTAAAGCAACGTAAAGCAACATAAAGCAACGTAAAGCAAGGTAAGGAAGGCAAGGCAAGGCAAAGCAAAGTAAAGCAACGTAAAGCAACGTAAAGCAAGGCAACGTAAAGCAACGTAAATCAACGTAAAACAACGTAAAGCAAGGCAACGTAAAGCAACGTAAATCAACGTAAGGCAAAGCAACGTAAAGCAACGTAAAGCAAGTCAACGTAAAGCAACGTAAAGCAACGCAAAGCAAGTCAACGTAAAGCAACGTAAAGCAAGGCAACGTAAAGCAACGTAAAGCAATGCAACGTAAAGCAATGCAAACCTACGTAAAGAAAGGCAAGGCAAGGCAAAGCAACGTACAGCAACGTAAAGCAACGTAAAGCAAGGCAAGGCAAGGCAAAGCAAAATAAAGCAACGTAAAGCAACGTAAAGCAATGTAAAGCAAGGCAAGGCAAGGTAAAGCAACATAAAGCAACGTAAAGCAAGGCAAGGCAAGGTAAAGCAACGTAAAGCAACGTAAAGCAACGTAAAGTAAGGCAAGGCAAGGTAAAGCAAAGTAAAGCAACCTAAAGCAACGTAAAGCAAGTCAAGGCAAGGTAAAGCAACGTAAAGCAACGCAAAGCAACGTAAAGAAAGGCAAGGCAAGGTAAAGCAACGTAAAGAAACGTAAAGCAAGGCAAGGCAACGTAAAGCAATGTAAAGCAAGGCAACGTAAAGCAACGTAAAGCAATGCAACGTAAAGCAATGCAAACCTACGTAAAGAAAGGCAAGGCAAGGCAAAGCAACGTAAAGCAACGTAAAGCAAGGCAAGGCAAGGCAAAGCAAAATAAAGCAACGTAAAGCAACGTAAAGCAATGTAAAGCAAGGCAAGGCAAGGTAAAGCAACATAAAGCAACGTAAAGCAAGGCAAGGCAAGGTAAAGCAACGTAAAGCAACGTAAAGCAACGTAAAGTAAGGCAAGGCAAGGTAAAGCAAAGTAAAGCAACCTAAAGCAACGTAAAGCAAGTCAAGGCAAGGTAAAGCAACGTAAAGCAACGCAAAGCAACGTAAGGAAAGGCAAGGCAAGGTAAAGCAACGTAAAGAAACGTAAAGCAAGGCAAGGCAACGTACAGCAACGTAAAGCAAGGCAAGGCAATGTAAAGCAACGTAAAGCAATGTAAAGCTACGTAAAGCAAGGCAAGGCAAGGCAAGGCAAGGTAACGCAACGTAAAGCAACGTAAAGCAACGAAAAGCAAGGCAAGGCAAGGTAAAGCAACGTAAAGCAACGTAAAGCAACGTAAAGCAAGGCAAGGCAAGGTAAAGCAACTTAAAGCAACGTAAAGCAACGTAAAGAAAGGTAAGGCAAGGCAAGGCAAAGCAACGTAAAGCAAAGTAAAGCAACGTAAAGCAACGTAAAGCAAGGCAACGTAAAGCAACGTAAATCAACGTAAAACAACGTAAAGCAAGGCAACGTAAAGCAACGTAAATCAACGTAAGGCAAAGCAACGTAAAGCAACGTAAAGCAAGTCAACGTAAAGCAACGTAAAGCAACGCAAAGCAAGTCAACGTAAAGCAACGTAAAGCAAGGCAACGTAAAGCAACGTAAAGCAATGCAACGTAAAGCAATGCAAACCTACGTAAAGAAAGGCAAGGCAAGGCAAAGCAACGTAAAGCAACGTAAAGCAACGTAAAGCAAGGCAAGGCAAGGCAAAGCAACGTAAAGCAACGTAAAGCAACGTAAAGCAATGTAAAGCAAGGAAACGTAAAGCAACGTAAATCAACGTAAAGCAACGTAAAGCAAGGCAAAGCAAGGCAAAGCAACGTAAATCAACCTAAAGCAAGGTAAAGCAACGTAAAGAAAGGCAAGGCAAAGCAACGTAAAGCAGCGTAAAGCAACGTAAAGCAAGGCAACGTAAAGCAAAATAAAGCAACGTAAAGCATAATAAAGCAACGTGAAGCAAGGCAAGGCAAAGCAACGTAAAAAAACGTAAAGCAAGGCAAGGCAAGGCAAAGCAATGTAAAGCAACGTAAAGAAACGTAAAGCAACATAAATCAAGGCAAGGCAAAGCAACGTAAAGCAACGTAAAGCAACGTAAATTAAGGCTAGGCAAAGCAACGTAAAGCTACGTAAAGCAACGTAAAGCAACGTAAAGCAAGGCAGCGTAAAGCAACGTAAAGCAACGTAAAGCAACGTAATCAAGGCAAGGCAAAGCAAGGCAAAGCAAGGCAAAGCAACGTAAAGCAACCTAAAGCAAGGTAAAGCAACGTAAAGCAAGGCAAGGCAAAGCAACGGAAAGCAACGTAAAGCAACGTAAAGCAAGGCAAGGCAAAGCAACGTAAAGAAACGTAAAGCAAGGCAAGGCAAGGCAAAGCAAGGCTAAGCAAGGCAAAGCAACGTAAAGCAACGTAAAGCAAGGCAACGTAAAGCAAGGCAAAGCAAGGCAAAGCAACGTAAAGCAACGTAAAGCAACGTAAAGCAACGTAAACAAGGCAAGGGAAAGCAACGTAAAGCAACGTAAATCAAGGGAAGGCAAAGCAACGTAAAGTAACGTAAAGCAACGTAAGGCAACTTAAAGCAAGGAAAGGCAAGGTAAAGCAGCGTAAAGCAAGGTAAAGCAACTTAAAGCAACGTAAAGCAAGGGAAGGCAAGGTAAAGCAACGTAAAGCAACGTAAAGCAAGGCAAGGCAACGTAAAGCAACGTAAAACAACGTAAAGCAACGTAAAGCAAGGCAAGGCAACGTAAAGCAACGTAAGGCAAGGCAAAGCAACGTAAAGCAACGTAAAGCAAGGCAACGTAAAGCAAGGCAACGTAAAGCAACGTAAAGCAAGGCAACGTAAAGCAACGAAAAGCAACGTCAAGCAAGGCAACGTAAAACAACGTAAAGCAAGGCAACGTAAAGCAACGTAAACCAAGGCAACGTAAAGCAACGTAAAGCAAGGCAACGTAAAGCAAGGTAAAGCAACGTCAAGCAAGGCAACGTAAAGCAACTTAAAGCAAGGCAATGTTCAGCAACGTAAACCAAGGCAACGTCAAGCAACGTAAAGCAAGGCAAGGTAAAGCAACGTAAAGCAAGGCAAGGCAACGTAAAGCAACGTAAAGCAAGGCAAGGCAACGTAAAGCAAAGGCAACGTAAAGCAACGTAAAGCAAGGCAAGACAACGTAAAGCAAGGCAACGTAAAGCTACGTAAAGCAGGGCAAGGCAACGTAAAGCAACGTAAAGCAAGGCAAGGCAATGCAACGTAAAGCAAGGCAACGTAAATCAACGTAAAGCAAAGTAAAGCAAGGCAAGGCAACGTAAAGCAACGTAAAGCAAGGCAAGGCAACGTAAAGCAAGGCAACGTAAAGAACGTAATGCAAGGCAAGGCAACGTAAAGCAACGTAAAGCAAGGCACAGCAACGTAAAGCAACGTAAAGCAACGTAAAGCAAGGCATGGCAAGGTAAAGCAACGTAAAGCAACGTAAAGCAAGGCAAGGCAAGGCAAAGCAACGAAAAGCAACGTAAAGCAACGCAAGGCAAGGTAAAGCAACGTAAAGCAACGTAAAGCAAGGCAAGGCAAGGTAAAGCAACATAAAGCAACGTAAAGCAACGTAAAGCAAGGCAAGGAAAGGTAAGGCAACGTAAAGTAACGTAAAGCAACGTAAAGCAAGGCAAGGCAACGTAAAGCAACGTAAAGCAAGGGAAGGCAAGGTAAAGCTACGTAAAGCAACGTAAAGCAAGGCAAGGCAAGGTAAAGCAACGTAAAGCAACGTAAAGCAACGTAAAGCAAGGCAAGGTAAAGCAACGTAAAGCAACGTAAAGCAAGGCAAGACAAGGTAAAGCAACGTAAAGCAACGCAAAGCAACGTAAAGAAAGGCAAGGCAAGGTAAAGCAACGTAAAAAAACGTAAAGCAAGGCAAGGCAACGTAAAGCAACGTAAAGCAAGGCAAGGAAAGGTAAAACAACGTAAAGCAACGTAAAGCTAAGTAAAGCAAGGCAAGGCAAGGTAACGCAACGTAAAGCAACGTAAAGCAACGTAAAGCAACTTAAAGCAACGTAAAGCAAGGTAAGGCAAGGCAAGGCAAAGCAACGTAAAGCAACGTAAATCAACATAAAGCAACGTAAAGCAAGGCAATGTAAAGCAACCTAAAGTAACGTAAATCATCGTAAAGCAAGGCAACATAAAGCAATGCAAATCAACGTAAAGCAAAGCAACGTAAAGCAACGTAAAGCAAGGCAACGTAAAGCAACGTAAAGCAATGGAACGTAAAGCAACGTAAGCCAACGTAAAGAAAGGCAAGGCAAGGCAAAGCAACGTAAAGCAACGTAAAGCAACGTAAAGCAAGGCAAGGCAAGGAAAAGCAACGTAAAGCAACGTAAAGCAACGTAAAGCAATGTAAAGCAAGGCAACGTAAAGCAACGTAAATCAACGTAAAGCAACTTAAAGCAAGGCAAGGCAAGGCAAAGCAACGTAAAGCAACGTAAAGCAAGGCAAGGCAATGTAAAGCAACGTAAAGCAACGTAAAGCAAGGCAAGGCAAGGTAAAGCAATGTAAAGCAACGTAAAGCAACGTAAAGCAAGGCAAGGCAAGGTAAAGAAACGTAAAGCAACGTAAAGCAACGTAAAGCAAGGCAAGGCAAGGTAAAGCAACCTAAAGCAACGCAAAGCAACGAAAAGCAAGGCAAGGAAAGGTAAAGCAACGTAAAGCAACGTAAAGCAAGGGAAGGCAACGTAAAGCAACGTATAGCAAGGCAAGGCAAGGTAAAGCAACGTAAAGCAACGTAAAGCAAGGCAATGCAAGGTAAAGCAACGTAAAGCAAAGTAAAGCTACGTAAAGCAAGGCAAGTCAAGGCAAGGTAACGCAACGTAAAGCAACGTAAAGCAACGTAAAGCAACGTAAAGCAAGGCAAGGCAAGGCAAAGCAGCGTAAAGCACCCTAAAGCAAGGTAAAGCAACGTAAAGCAAGGCAAGGCAAAGCAACTTAAAGCAACGTAAAGCAACGTAAAGCAAGGCAACGTAAAGCAAAGTAAAGCAACGTAAAGCAAGGCAAGGCAAAGCAACGTAAAGAAACGTAAAGCAAGGCAAGGCAAGGCAAAGCAAGGCAAAGCAGGGCAAAGCAACGTAAAGCAACGTAAAGCAAGGCAACGTAATGCAAGGCAAGGCAAGGCAAAGCAACGTAAAGTAACTTAAAGCAACGCAAAGCAACGTAAAGCAAGGCAAAGCAACGTAAAGAAACGTAAAGCAAGGCAACGTAAAGCAACGTAAAGCAAGGCAAGGCAAGGTAAAGAAACGTAAAGCAACGTAAAGCAAGGCAAGGCAAGGCAAAGCAACGTAAAGCAACGTAAAGCAACGTAAAGCAAGGCAAGGCAAGGTAAAGCAACGTAAAGCAACGCAAAGCAACGAAAAGCAAGGCAAGGCAAGGTAAAGCAACGTAAAGCAAGGGAAGGCAAGGTAAAGCAACGTAAAGCAACGTAAATCAAGGCAAGGCAACGTAAAGCAACATAAAGCAACGTAAAGCAAGGCAACGTAAAGCAACGTAAAGCAAGGCAACGTAAACCAAGGCAACGTAAAGCAACGTAATGCAAGGCAACGTAAAGCAACGTAAAGCAAGGTCAAGCAAGGCAACGTAAAGCAACGTAAAGCAGGGCAACGTAAACCAAGGCAACGTAAAGCAACGTAATGCAAGGCAACATAAAGCAACGTAAAGCAACGTCAAGCAAGGCAACGTAAAGCAACGTAAAGCAAGGCAAGGCAACGTAAAGCAAGGCAAAGTAAAGCAAGGCAAGGCAACGTAAAGCAACGTAAAGCAAGGCAAGGCAACGTAAAGCAAGGCAACGTAAAGAATGTAAAGCAAGGCAAGGCAACATAAAGCAACGTAAAGCAAGGCACAGCAACGTAAAGCAACGTAAAGCAAGGCAAGGCAAGGGAAAGCAACGTAAAGCAACGTAAATCAAGGCAAGGCAAGGCAAAGCAACGTAAAGCAACGTAAAGCAAGGCAAGGCAAGGTAAAGCAACGTAAAGCAACGTAAAGCAAGGCAAGGCAAGGTAAAGCAATATAAAGCAACGTAAAGCAACGTAAAGCAAGGCAACGTAAAGCAAGGCAACGTAAAGCAACATAAAGGAACGTAAAGCAAGGCAACGTAAAGCAACGTAAAGCAAGGCAACGTAAACCAAGGCAACGTAAAGCAACATAAAACAAGGCAACGTAAAGCAACGTAAAGCTATGTCAAGCAAGGCAACGTAAAGCAACGTAAAGCAAGGCAATGTACAGCAACGTAAAGCAAGGCAACGTAAATCAACGTAAAGCAACGTAAAGCAAGGCAAGGAAACGTAAAGCAAGGCAACGTAAAGCAAGGCAAGGCAACGTAAAGCAATGTAAAGCAAGGCAAGTCAACGTAAAGAACGTAAAGCAAGGCAAGGCAACGTAAAGCAACGTAAAGCAAGGCACAGCAACGTAAAGCAACGTCAAGCAACGTAAAGCAAGGCATGGCAAGGTAAAGCAACGTAAAGCAACGTAAATCAAGGCAAGGCAAGGCAAAGCAACGTAAAGCAACGTAAAGCAAGGCAAGGCAAGGTAAAGCAACGTAAAGCAACGTAAAGCAAGGCAAGGCAAGGTAAAGCAACATAAAGCAACGTAAAGCAACGTAAAGCAAGGCAAGGCAAGATAAAGCAACGTAAAGTAACGTAAAGCAACGTAAAGTAAGGCAAGGCAAGGTAAAGCAAAATAAAGCAACGTAAAGCAACGTAAAGCAAGGCAAGGCAAGGTAAAGCAACGTAAAGCAACGCAAAGCAACGTAAAGAAAGGCAAGGCAAGGTAAAGCAACGTAAAGAAACGTAAAGCAAGGCAAGGCAACTTAAAGCAACGTAAAGCAAGGCAAGGCAATGTAAAGCAACGTAAAGCAACGTAAAGCTACGTAAAGCAAGGCAAGGCAAGGCAAGGCAAGGTAACGCAACGTAAAGCAACGTAAAGCAACGTAAAGCAAGGCAAGGCAAGGTAAAGCAACGTAAAGCAACGTAAAGAAAGGTAAGGCAAGGCAAGGCAAAGCAACGTAAAGCAACGTAAAGCAACATAAAGCAACGTAAAGCAAGGTAAGGCAAGGCAAGGCAAGGCAAAGCAAAGTAAAGCAACGTAAAGCAACGTAAAGCAAGGCAACGTAAAGTAACGTAAATCAACGTAAAACAACGTAAAGCAAGGCAACGTAAAGCAACGTAAATCAACGTAAGGCAAAGCAACGTAAAGCAATGCAACGTAAAGCAATGCAAACCTACGTAAAGAAAGGCAAGGCAAGGCAAGTCAACGTAAAGCAACGTAAAGCAACGTAAAGCAAGTCAACGTAAAGCAACGTAAAGCAAGTCAACGTAAAGCAACGTAAAGCAATGCAACGTAAAGCAATGCAAACCTACGTAAAGAAAGGCAAGGCAAGGCAAAGCAACGTAAAGCAACGTAAAGCAACGTAAAGCAAGGCAAGGCAAGGCAAAGCAAAATAAAGCAACGTAAAGCAACGTAAAGCAATGTAAAGCAAGGCAACGTAAAGCAATATAAATCAACGTAAAGCAACGTAAAGCAAGGCAAAGCAAGGCAAAGCAACGTAAAGCAACCTAAAGCAAGGTAAAGCAACGTAAAGAAAGTCAAGGCAAAGCAACTTAAAGCAGCGTAAAGCAACGTAAAGCAAGGCAACGTAAAGCAAAATAAAGCAACGTAAAGAAAGGCAAGGCAAAGCAACGTAAAGAAACGTAAAGCAAGGCAAGGCAAGGCAAAGCGAGGCAAAGCAAGGCAAAGCAACGTAAAGCAACGTAAAGCAAGGCAACGTAAAGCAAGGCAAGGCAAGGTAAAGCAATGTAAAGCAACGTAAAGCAACGTAAAGCAACATAAATCAAGGCAAGGCAAAGCAACGTAAAGCAACGTAAAGCAACGTAAATTAAGGCAAGGCAAAGCAACGTAAAGCAACGTAAAGCAACGTAAAGCAACGTAAAGCAAGGCAACATAAAGCAACGAAAGCAACGTAAAGCAAGGCAACCTAAAGCAACGTAAAGCAACGTAAAGCAACGTAAAGCAACGTAATCAAGGCAAGGCAAAGCAAGGCAAAGCAACGTAAATCAACCTAAAGCAAGGTAAAGCAACGTAAAGCAAGGCAAGGCAAAGCAACGTAAAGCAACGTAAAGCAACGTAAAGCAAGGCAAGGCAAAGCAACGTAAAGAAACGTAAAGCAAGGCAAGGCAAGGCAAAGCAAGGCTAAGCAAGGCAAAGCAACGTAAAGCAACGTAAAGCAAGGCAACGTAAAGCAAGGCAAAGCAAGGCAAAGCAACGTAAAGCAACGTAAAGCAACGTAAAGCAACGTAAATCAAGGGAAGGCAAAGTAACGTAAAGTAACGTAAAGCAACGTAAAGCAACTTAAAGCAAGGCAAGGCAAGGTAAAGCAGCGTAAAGCAAGGTAAAGCAACTTAAAGCAACGTAAATCAAGGGAAGGCAAGGTAAAGCAACGTAAAGCAACGTAAAGCAAGGCAAGGCAACGTAAAGCAACGTAAAACAACGTAAAGCAACGTAAAGCAAGGCAAGGCAACGTAAAGCAACGTAAGGCAAGGCAAAGCAACGTAAAGCAACGTAAAGCAAGGCAAGGCAACGTAAAGCAACGTAAAGCAAGGCAACGTAAAGCAAGGCAACGTAAAGCAACGTAAAGCAAGGCAACGTAAAGCAACGTAAAGCAACGTCAAGCAAGGCAACGTAAAACAACGTAAAGCAAGGCAACGTAAAGCAACGTAAACCAAGGCAACGTAAAGCAACGTAAAGCAAGGCAACGTAAAGCAAGGTAAAGCAACGTCAAGCAAGGCAACGTAAAGCAACGTAAAGCAAGGCAATGTACAGCAACGTAAACCAAGGCAACGTCAAGCAACGTAAAGCAAGGCAACGTAAAGCAAGGCAACGTAAAGCAACGTAAAGCAAGGCAAGGCAACGTAAAGCAACGTAAAGCAAGGCAAGGCAACGTAAAGCAAAGGCAACGTAAAGCAACGTAAAGCAAGGCAAGGCAACGTAAAGCAAGGCAACGTAAAGCTACGTAAAGCAGGGCAAGGCAACGTAAAGCAACGTAAAGCAAGGCAAGGAAAGGCAACGTAAAGCAAGGCAACGTAAATCAACGTAAAGCAAAGTAAAGCAAGGCAAGGCAACGTAAAGCAACGTAAAGCAAGGCAAGGCAAGGCAACGTAAAGCAAGGCAACGTAAATCAACGTAAAGCAAGGCAAGGCAACGTAAAGAAACGTAAAGCAAGGCACAGCAACGTAAAGCAACGTAAAGCAACGTAAAGCAAGGCAAGGCAAGGCAAAGCAACGTAAAGCAACGTAAATCAAGGCAAGGCAAGGCAAAGCAACGTAAGAGCAACGTAAAGCAACGCAAGGCAAGGTAAAGCAACGTAAAGCAACGTAAAGCAAGGCAAGGCAAGCTAAAGCAACATAAAGCAACGTAAAGCAACGTAAAGCAAGTCAAGGAAAGGTAAGGCAACGTAAAGTAACGTAAAGCAACGTAAAGCAAGGCAAGGCAACGTAAAGCAACGTAAAGCAAGGGAAGGCAAGGTAAAGCAACGTAAAGCAACGTAAAGCAAGGCAAGGCAAGGTAAAGCAACGTAAAGCAACGTAAAGCAACGTAAAGCAAGGCAAGGTAAAGCAACGTAAAGCAACGTAAAGCAAGGCAAGGCAAGGTAAAGCAACGTAAAGCAACGCAAAGCAACGTAAAGAAAGGCAAGGCAAGGTAAAGCAACGTAAAAAAACGTAAAGGAAGTCAAGGCAACGTAAAGCAACGTAAAGCAAGGCAAGGAAAGGTAAAGCAACGTAAAGCAACGTAAACCTACTAAAGCAAGGCAAGGCAAGGTAACGCAACGTAAAGCAACGTAAAGCAACGTAAAGCAACTTAAAGCAACGTAAAGCAAGGCAAGGCAAGGTAAAGCAACGTAAAGCAACGTAAAGCAAGGCAAGGCAAGGTAAAGCAACTTAAAGCAACGTAAAGCAACGTAAAGCAAGGTAAGGCAAGGCAAGGCAAAGCAACGTAAAGCAACGTAAAGCAACATAAAGCAACGTAAACCAAGGCAATGTAAAGCAACCTAAAGTAACGTAAATCATCGTAAAGCAAGGCAACATAAAGCAATGTAAATCAACGTAAAGCAAAGCAACGTAAAGCAACGTAAAGCAAGGCAAGGCAAGGTAAAGCAACGTAAAGCAACGTAAATCAAGGCAAGGCAAGGCAAAGCAACGTAAAGCAACGTAAAGCAAGGCAAGGGAAGGTAAAGCAACGTAAAGCAACGTAAAGCAAGGCAAGGCAAGGTAAAGCAATATAAAGCAACGTAAAGCAACGTAAAGCAAGGCAACGTAAAGCAAGGCAACGTAAAGCAACATAAAGGAACGTAAAGCAAGGCAACGTAAAGCAACGTAAAGCAAGGCAACATAAAGCAAGGCAACGTAAAGCAACGTAAAGCAATGTCAAGCAAGGCAACGTAAAGCAACGTAAAGCAAGGCAATGTACAGCAACGTAAAGCAAGGCAACGTAAATCAACGTAAAGCAACGTAAAGCAAGGCAAGGAAACGTAAAGCAAGGCAACGTAAAGCAAGGCAAGGCAACGTAAAGCAATGTAAAGCAAGGCAAGGCAACGTAAAGAACGTAAAGCAAGACAAGGCAACGTAAAGCAACGTAAAGCAAGCCACAGCAACGTAAAGCAACGTCAAGCAACGTAAAGAAATGCATGGCAAGGTAAAGCAACGTAAAGCAACGTAAATCAAGGCAAGGCAAGGCAAAACAACGAAAAGCAACGTAAAGCAAGGCAAGGCAAGGTAAAGCAACGTAAAGCAAAGTAAAGCAAGGCAAGGCAAGGTAAAGCAACATAAAGCAACGTAAAGCAACGTAAAGCAAGGCAAGGCAAGGTAAAGTAACGTAAAGCAACGTAAAGCAACGTAAAGTAAGGCAAGGCAAGGTAAAGCAAAGTAAAGCAACGTAAAGCAACGTAAAGCAAGGCAAGGCAAGGCAAGGTAAAGCAACGTAAAGCAACGCAAAGCAACGTAAAGAAAGACAAGGCAAGGTAAAGCAACGTAAAGAAACGTAAAGCAAGGCAAGGCAACGTAAAGCAACGTAAAGCAAGGCAAGGCAATGTAAAGCAACGTAAAGCAACGTAAATCTACGTAAAGCAAGGCAAGGCAAGGCCAGGCAAGGTAACGCAACGTAAAGCAACGTAAAGCAACGTAAAGCAAGGCAAGGCAAGGTAAAGCAACGTAAAGCAACGTAAAGCAACGTAAAGCAAGGCAAGGCAAGGTAAAGCAACTTAAAGCAACGTAATGCAACATAAAGAAAGGTAAGGCAAGGCAAGGCAAAGCAACGTAAAGCAACGTAAAGCAACATAAAGCAACGTAAAGCAAGGTAAGGCAAGGCAAGGCAAGGCAAAGCAAAGTAAAGCAACGTAAAGCAACGTAAAGCAAGGCAACGTAAAGCAACGTAAATCAACGTAAAACAACGTAAAGCAAGGCAACGTAAAGCAACGTAAATCAACGTAAGGCAAAGCAACGTAAAGCAACGTAAAGCAAGTCAACGTAAAGCAACGTAAAGCAACGTAAAGCAAGTCAACGTAAAGCAACGAAAAGCAACGTAAAGCAAGGCAACGTAAAGCAAGGCAAGGCAAGGTAAAGCAATGTAAAGCAACGTAAAGCAACGTAAAGCAACATAAATCAAGGCAAGGCAAAGCAACGTAAAGCAACGTAAAGCAACGTAAAGCAAGGCAAGGCAAAGCAACGTAAAGCAACGTAAAGCAACGTAAAGCAACGTAAAGCAAGGCAACATAAAGCAACGAAAGCAACGTAAAGCAAGGCAACCTAAAGCAACGTAAAGCAACGTAAAGCAACGTAAAGCAACGTAATCAAGGCAAGGCAAAGCAAGGCAAAGCAACGTAAAGCAACCTAAAGCAAGGTAAAGCAACGTAAAGCAAGGCAAGGCAAAGCAACGTAAAGCAACGTAAAGCAACGTAAAGCAAGGCAAGGCAAAGCAACGTAAAGAAACGTAAAGCAAGGCAAGGCAAGGCAAAGCAAGGCTAAGCAAGGCAAAGCAACGTAAAGCAACGTAAAGCAAGGCAACGTAAAGCAAGGCAAAGCAAGGCAAAGCAACGTAAAGCAACGTAAAGCAACGTAAAGCAACGTAAATCAAGGGAAGGCAAAGTAACGTAAAGTAACGTAAAGCAACGTAAAGCAACTTAAAGCAAGGCAAGGCAAGGTAAAGCAGCGTAAAGCAAGGTAAAGCAACTTAAAGCAACGTAAATCAAGGGAAGGCAAGGTAAAGCAACGTAAAGCAACGTAAAGCAAGGCAAGGCAACGTAAAGCAACGTAAAACAACGTAAAGCAACGTAAAGCAAGGCAAGGCAACGTAAAGCAACGTAAGGCAAGGCAAAGCAACGTAAAGCAACGTAAAGCAAGGCAAGGCAACGTAAAGCAACGTAAAGCAAGGCAACGTAAAGCAAGGCAACGTAAAGCAACGTAAAGCAAGGCAACGTAAAGCAACGTAAAGCAACGTCAAGCAAGGCAACGTAAAACAACGTAAAGCAAGGCAACGTAAAGCAACGTAAACCAAGGCAACGTAAAGCAACGTAAAGCAAGGCAACGTAAAGCAAGGTAAAGCAACGTCAAGCAAGGCAACGTAAAGCAACGTAAAGCAAGGCAATGTACAGCAACGTAAACCAAGGCAACGTCAAGCAACGTAAAGCAAGGCAACGTAAAGCAACGTAAAGCAAGGCAAGGCAACGTAAAGCAACGTAAAGCAAGGCAAGGCAACGTAAAGCAAAGGCAACGTAAAGCAACGTAAAGCAAGGCAAGGCAACGTAAAGCAAGGCAACGTAAAGCTACGTAAAGCAGGGCAAGGCAACGTAAAGCAACGTAAAGCAAGGCAAGGCAAGGCAACGTAAAGCAAGGCAACGTAAATCAACGTAAAGCAAAGTAAAGCAAGGCAAGGCAACGTAAAGCAACGTAAAGCAAGGCAAGGCAAGGCAACGTAAAGCAAGGCAACGTAAATCAACGTAAAGCAAGGCAAGGCAACGTAAAGAAACGTAAAGCAAGGCACAGCAACGTAAAGCAACGTAAAGCAACGTAAAGCAAGGCAAGGCAAGGCAAAGCAACGTAAAGCAACGTAAATCAAGGCAAGGCAAGGCAAAGCAACGTAAGAGCAACGTAAAGCAACGCAAGGCAAGGTAAAGCAACGTAAAGCAACGTAAAGCAAGGCAAGGCAAGCTAAAGCAACATAAAGCAACGTAAAGCAACGTAAAGCAAGTCAAGGAAAGGTAAGGCAACGTAAAGTAACGTAAAGCAACGTAAAGCAAGGCAAGGCAACGTAAAGCAACGTAAAGCAAGGGAAGGCAAGGTAAAGCAACGTAAAGCAACGTAAAGCAAGGCAAGGCAAGGTAAAGCAACGTAAAGCAACGTAAAGCAACGTAAAGCAAGGCAAGGTAAAGCAACGTAAAGCAAGGCAAGGCAACGTAAAGCAACGTAAAGCAAGGCAAGGCAACGTAAAGCAAAGGCAACGTAAAGCAACGTAAAGCAAGGCAAGACAACGTAAAGCAAGGCAACGTAAAGCTACGTAAAGCAGGGCAAGGCAACGTAAAGCAACGTAAAGCAAGGCAAGGCAATGCAACGTAAAGCAAGGCAACGTAAATCAACGTAAAGCAAAGTAAAGCAAGGCAAGGCAACGTAAAGCAACGTAAAGCAAGGCAAGGCAACGTAAAGCAAGGCAACGTAAAGAACGTAATGCAAGGCAAGGCAACGTAAAGCAACGTAAAGCAAGGCACAGCAACGTAAAGCAACGTAAAGCAACGTAAAGCAAGGCATGGCAAGGTAAAGCAACGTAAAGCAACGTAAAGCAAGGCAAGGCAAGGCAAAGCAACGAAAAGCAACGTAAAGCAACGCAAGGCAAGGTAAAGCAACGTAAAGCAACGTAAAGCAAGGCAAGGCAAGGTAAAGCAACATAAAGCAACGTAAAGCAACGTAAAGCAAGGCAAGGAAAGGTAAGGCAACGTAAAGTAACGTAAAGCAACGTAAAGCAAGGCAAGGCAACGTAAAGCAACGTAAAGCAAGGGAAGGCAAGGTAAAGCTACGTAAAGCAACGTAAAGCAAGGCAAGGCAAGGTAAAGCAACGTAAAGCAACGTAAAGCAACGTAAAGCAAGGCAAGGTAAAGCAACGTAAAGCAACGTAAAGCAAGGCAAGGCAAGGTAAAGCAACGTAAAGCAACGCAAAGCAACGTAAAGAAAGGCAAGGCAAGGTAAAGCAACGTAAAAAAACGTAAAGCAAGGCAAGGCAACGTAAAGCAACGTAAAGCAAGGCAAGGAAAGGTAAAACAACGTAAAGCAACGTAAAGCTAAGTAAAGCAAGGCAAGGCAAGGTAACGCAACGTAAAGCAACGTAAAGCAACGTAAAGCAACTTAAAGCAACGTAAAGCAAGGTAAGGCAAGGCAAGGCAAAGCAACGTAAAGCAACGTAAATCAACATAAAGCAACGTAAAGCAAGGCAATGTAAAGCAACCTAAAGTAACGTAAATCATCGTAAAGCAAGGCAACATAAAGCAATGCAAATCAACGTAAAGCAAAGCAACGTAAAGCAACGTAAAGCAAGGCAACGTAAAGCAACGTAAAGCAATGGAACGTAAAGCAACGTAAGCCAACGTAAAGAAAGGCAAGGCAAGGCAAAGCAACGTAAAGCAACGTAAAGCAACGTAAAGCAAGGCAAGGCAAGGAAAAGCAACGTAAAGCAACGTAAAGCAACGTAAAGCAATGTAAAGCAAGGCAACGTAAAGCAACGTAAATCAACGTAAAGCAACTTAAAGCAAGGCAAGGCAAGGCAAAGCAACGTAAAGCAACGTAAAGCAAGGCAAGGCAATGTAAAGCAACGTAAAGCAACGTAAAGCAAGGCAAGGCAAGGTAAAGCAATGTAAAGCAACGTAAAGCAACGTAAAGCAAGGCAAGGCAAGGTAAAGAAACGTAAAGCAACGTAAAGCAACGTAAAGCAAGGCAAGGCAAGGTAAAGCAACCTAAAGCAACGCAAAGCAACGAAAAGCAAGGCAAGGAAAGGTAAAGCAACGTAAAGCAACGTAAAGCAAGGGAAGGCAACGTAAAGCAACGTATAGCAAGGCAAGGCAAGGTAAAGCAACGTAAAGCAACGTAAAGCAAGGCAATGCAAGGTAAAGCAACGTAAAGCAAAGTAAAGCTACGTAAAGCAAGGCAAGTCAAGGCAAGGTAACGCAACGTAAAGCAACGTAAAGCAACGTAAAGCAACGTAAAGCAAGGCAAGGCAAGGCAAAGCAGCGTAAAGCACCCTAAAGCAAGGTAAAGCAACGTAAAGCAAGGCAAGGCAAAGCAACTTAAAGCAACGTAAAGCAACGTAAAGCAAGGCAACGTAAAGCAAAGTAAAGCAACGTAAAGCAAGGCAAGGCAAAGCAACGTAAAGAAACGTAAAGCAAGGCAAGGCAAGGCAAAGCAAGGCAAAGCAGGGCAAAGCAACGTAAAGCAACGTAAAGCAAGGCAACGTAATGCAAGGCAAGGCAAGGCAAAGCAACGTAAAGTAACTTAAAGCAACGCAAAGCAACGTAAAGCAAGGCAAAGCAACGTAAAGAAACGTAAAGCAAGGCAACGTAAAGCAACGTAAAGCAAGGCAAGGCAAGGTAAAGAAACGTAAAGCAACGTAAAGCAAGGCAAGGCAAGGCAAAGCAACGTAAAGCAACGTAAAGCAACGTAAAGCAAGGCAAGGCAAGGTAAAGCAACGTAAAGCAACGCAAAGCAACGAAAAGCAAGGCAAGGCAAGGTAAAGCAACGTAAAGCAAGGGAAGGCAAGGTAAAGCAACGTAAAGCAACGTAAATCAAGGCAAGGCAACGTAAAGCAACATAAAGCAACGTAAAGCAAGGCAACGTAAAGCAACGTAAAGCAAGGCAACGTAAACCAAGGCAACGTAAAGCAACGTAATGCAAGGCAACGTAAAGCAACGTAAAGCAAGGTCAAGCAAGGCAACGTAAAGCAACGTAAAGCAGGGCAACGTAAACCAAGGCAACGTAAAGCAACGTAATGCAAGGCAACATAAAGCAACGTAAAGCAACGTCAAGCAAGGCAACGTAAAGCAACGTAAAGCAAGGCAAGGCAACGTAAAGCAAGGCAACGTAAAGCAAGGCAAGGCAACGTAAAGCAACGTAAAGCAAGGCAAGGCAACGTAAAGCAAGGCAACGTAAAGAATGTAAAGCAAGGCAAGGCAACATAAAGCAACGTAAAGCAAGGCACAGCAACGTAAAGCAACGTAAAGCAAGGCAAGGCAAGGGAAAGCAACGTAAAGCAACGTAAATCAAGGCAAGGCAAGGCAAAGCAACGTAAAGCAACGTAAAGCAAGGCAAGGCAAGGTAAAGCAACGTAAAGCAACGTAAAGCAAGGCAAGGCAAGGTAAAGCAATATAAAGCAACGTAAAGCAACGTAAAGCAAGGCAACGTAAAGCAAGGCAACGTAAAGCAACATAAAGGAACGTAAAGCAAGGCAACGTAAAGCAACGTAAAGCAAGGCAACGTAAACCAAGGCAACGTAAAGCAACATAAAACAAGGCAACGTAAAGCAACGTAAAGCTATGTCAAGCAAGGCAACGTAAAGCAACGTAAAGCAAGGCAATGTACAGCAACGTAAAGCAAGGCAACGTAAATCAACGTAAAGCAACGTAAAGCAAGGCAAGGAAACGTAAAGCAAGGCAACGTAAAGCAAGGCAAGGCAACGTAAAGCAATGTAAAGCAAGGCAAGTCAACGTAAAGAACGTAAAGCAAGGCAAGGCAACGTAAAGCAACGTAAAGCAAGGCACAGCAACGTAAAGCAACGTCAAGCAACGTAAAGCAAGGCATGGCAAGGTAAAGCAACGTAAAGCAACGTAAATCAAGGCAAGGCAAGGCAAAGCAACGTAAAGCAACGTAAAGCAAGGCAAGGCAAGGTAAAGCAACGTAAAGCAACGTAAAGCAAGGCAAGGCAAGGTAAAGCAACATAAAGCAACGTAAAGCAACGTAAAGCAAGGCAAGGCAAGATAAAGCAACGTAAAGTAACGTAAAGCAACGTAAAGTAAGGCAAGGCAAGGTAAAGCAAAATAAAGCAACGTAAAGCAACGTAAAGCAAGGCAAGGCAAGGTAAAGCAACGTAAAGCAACGCAAAGCAACGTAAAGAAAGGCAAGGCAAGGTAAAGCAACGTAAAGAAACGTAAAGCAAGGCAAGGCAACTTAAAGCAACGTAAAGCAAGGCAAGGCAATGTAAAGCAACGTAAAGCAACGTAAAGCTACGTAAAGCAAGGCAAGGCAAGGCAAGGCAAGGTAACGCAACGTAAAGCAACGTAAAGCAACGTAAAGCAAGGCAAGGCAAGGTAAAGCAACGTAAAGCAACGTAAAGAAAGGTAAGGCAAGGCAAGGCAAAGCAACGTAAAGCAACGTAAAGCAACATAAAGCAACGTAAAGCAAGGTAAGGCAAGGCAAGGCAAGGCAAAGCAAAGTAAAGCAACGTAAAGCAACGTAAAGCAAGGCAACGTAAAGTAACGTAAATCAACGTAAAACAACGTAAAGCAAGGCAACGTAAAGCAACGTAAATCAACGTAAGGCAAAGCAACGTAAAGCAATGCAACGTAAAGCAATGCAAACCTACGTAAAGAAAGGCAAGGCAAGGCAAGTCAACGTAAAGCAACGTAAAGCAACGTAAAGCAAGTCAACGTAAAGCAACGTAAAGCAAGTCAACGTAAAGCAACGTAAAGCAATGCAACGTAAAGCAATGCAAACCTACGTAAAGAAAGGCAAGGCAAGGCAAAGCAACGTAAAGCAACGTAAAGCAACGTAAAGCAAGGCAAGGCAAGGCAAAGCAAAATAAAGCAACGTAAAGCAACGTAAAGCAATGTAAAGCAAGGCAACGTAAAGCAATATAAATCAACGTAAAGCAACGTAAAGCAAGGCAAAGCAAGGCAAAGCAACGTAAAGCAACCTAAAGCAAGGTAAAGCAACGTAAAGAAAGTCAAGGCAAAGCAACTTAAAGCAGCGTAAAGCAACGTAAAGCAAGGCAACGTAAAGCAAAATAAAGCAACGTAAAGAAAGGCAAGGCAAAGCAACGTAAAGAAACGTAAAGCAAGGCAAGGCAAGGCAAAGCGAGGCAAAGCAAGGCAAAGCAACGAAAAGCAACGTAAAGCAAGGCAACGTAAAGCAAGGCAAGGCAAGGTAAAGCAATGTAAAGCAACGTAAAGCAACGTAAAGCAACATAAATCAAGGCAAGGCAAAGCAACGTAAAGCAACGTAAAGCAACGTAAATTAAGGCAAGGCAAAGCAACGTAAAGCAACGTAAAGCAACGTAAAGCAACGTAAAGCAAGGCAACATAAAGCAACGAAAGCAACGTAAAGCAAGGCAACCTAAAGCAACGTAAAGCAACGTAAAGCAACGTAAAGCAACGTAATCAAGGCAAGGCAAAGCAAGGCAAAGCAACGTAAAGCAACCTAAAGCAAGGTAAAGCAACGTAAAGCAAGGCAAGGCAAAGCAACGTAAAGCAACGTAAAGCAACGTAAAGCAAGGCAAGGCAAAGCAACGTAAAGAAACGTAAAGCAAGGCAAGGCAAGGCAAAGCAAGGCTAAGCAAGGCAAAGCAACGTAAAGCAACGTAAAGCAAGGCAACGTAAAGCAAGGCAAAGCAAGGCAAAGCAACGTAAAGCAACGTAAAGCAACGTAAAGCAACGTAAATCAAGGGAAGGCAAAGTAACGTAAAGTAACGTAAAGCAACGTAAAGCAACTTAAAGCAAGGCAAGGCAAGGTAAAGCAGCGTAAAGCAAGGTAAAGCAACTTAAAGCAACGTAAATCAAGGGAAGGCAAGGTAAAGCAACGTAAAGCAACGTAAAGCAAGGCAAGGCAACGTAAAGCAACGTAAAACAACGTAAAGCAACGTAAAGCAAGGCAAGGCAACGTAAAGCAACGTAAGGCAAGGCAAAGCAACGTAAAGCAACGTAAAGCAAGGCAAGGCAACGTAAAGCAACGTAAAGCAAGGCAACGTAAAGCAAGGCAACGTAAAGCAACGTAAAGCAAGGCAACGTAAAGCAACGTAAAGCAACGTCAAGCAAGGCAACGTAAAACAACGTAAAGCAAGGCAACGTAAAGCAACGTAAACCAAGGCAACGTAAAGCAACGTAAAGCAAGGCAACGTAAAGCAAGGTAAAGCAACGTCAAGCAAGGCAACGTAAAGCAACGTAAAGCAAGGCAATGTACAGCAACGTAAACCAAGGCAACGTCAAGCAACGTAAAGCAAGGCAACGTAAAGCAAGGCAACGTAAAGCAACGTAAAGCAAGGCAAGGCAACGTAAAGCAACGTAAAGCAAGGCAAGGCAACGTAAAGCAAAGGCAACGTAAAGCAACGTAAAGCAAGGCAAGGCAACGTAAAGCAAGGCAACGTAAAGCTACGTAAAGCAGGGCAAGGCAACGTAAAGCAACGTAAAGCAAGGCAAGGAAAGGCAACGTAAAGCAAGGCAACGTAAATCAACGTAAAGCAAAGTAAAGCAAGGCAAGGCAACGTAAAGCAACGTAAAGCAAGGCAAGGCAAGGCAACGTAAAGCAAGGCAACGTAAATCAACGTAAAGCAAGGCAAGGCAACGTAAAGAAACGTAAAGCAAGGCACAGCAACGTAAAGCAACGTAAAGCAACGTAAAGCAAGGCAAGACAAGGCAAAGCAACGTAAAGCAACGTAAATCAAGGCAAGGCAAGGCAAAGCAACGTAAGAGCAACGTAAAGCAACGCAAGGCAAGGTAAAGCAACGTAAAGCAACGTAAAGCAAGGCAAGGCAAGCTAAAGCAACATAAAGCAACGTAAAGCAACGTAAAGCAAGTCAAGGAAAGGTAAGGCAACGTAAAGTAACGTAAAGCAACGTAAAGCAAGGCAAGGCAACGTAAAGCAACGTAAAGCAAGGGAAGGCAAGGTAAAGCAACGTAAAGCAACGTAAAGCAAGGCAAGGCAAGGTAAAGCAACGTAAAGCAACGTAAAGCAACGTAAAGCAAGGCAAGGTAAAGCAACGTAAAGCAACGTAAAGCAAGGCAAGGCAAGGTAAAGCAACGTAAAGCAACGCAAAGCAACGTAAAGAAAGGCAAGGCAAGGTAAAGCAACGTAAAAAAACGTAAAGGAAGTCAAGGCAACGTAAAGCAACGTAAAGCAAGGCAAGGAAAGGTAAAGCAACGTAAAGCAACGTAAACCTACTAAAGCAAGGCAAGGCAAGGTAACGCAACGTAAAGCAACGTAAAGCAACGTAAAGCAACTTAAAGCAACGTAAAGCAAGGCAAGGCAAGGTAAAGCAACGTAAAGCAACGTAAAGCAAGGCAAGGCAAGGTAAAGCAACTTAAAGCAACGTAAAGCAACGTAAAGCAAGGTAAGGCAAGGCAAGGCAAAGCAACGTAAAGCAACGTAAAGCAACATAAAGCAACGTAAACCAAGGCAATGTAAAGCAACCTAAAGTAACGTAAATCATCGTAAAGCAAGGCAACATAAAGCAATGTAAATCAACGTAAAGCAAAGCAACGTAAAGCAACGTAAAGCAAGGCAAGGCAAGGTAAAGCAACGTAAAGCAACGTAAATCAAGGCAAGGCAAGGCAAAGCAACGTAAAGCAACGTAAAGCAAGGCAAGGCAAGGTAAAGCAACGTAAAGCAACGTAAAGCAAGGCAAGGCAAGGTAAAGCAATATAAAGCAACGTAAAGCAACGTAAAGCAAGGCAACGTAAAGCAAGGCAACGTAAAGCAACATAAAGGAACGTAAAGCAAGGCAACGTAAAGCAACGTAAAGCAAGGCAACATAAAGCAAGGCAACGTAAAGCAACGTAAAGCAATGTCAAGCAAGGCAACGTAAAGCAACGTAAAGCAAGGCAATGTACAGCAACGTAAAGCAAGGCAACGTAAATCAACGTAAAGCAACGTAAAGCAAGGCAAGGAAACGTAAAGCAAGGCAACGTAAAGCAAGGCAAGGCAACGTAAAGCAATGTAAAGCAAGGCAAGGCAACGTAAAGAACGTAAAGCAAGACAAGGCAACGTAAAGCAACGTAAAGCAAGCCACAGCAACGTAAAGCAACGTCAAGCAACGTAAAGAAATGCATGGCAAGGTAAAGCAACGTAAAGCAACGTAAATCAAGGCAAGGCAAGGCAAAACAACGAAAAGCAACGTAAAGCAAGGCAAGGCAAGGTAAAGCAACGTAAAGCAAAGTAAAGCAAGGCAAGGCAAGGTAAAGCAACATAAAGCAACGTAAAGCAACGTAAAGCAAGGCAAGGCAAGGTAAAGTAACGTAAAGCAACGTAAAGCAACGTAAAGTAAGGCAAGGCAAGGTAAAGCAAAGTAAAGCAACGTAAAGCAACGTAAAGCAAGGCAAGGCAAGGCAAGGTAAAGCAACGTAAAGCAACGCAAAGCAACGTAAAGAAAGACAAGGCAAGGTAAAGCAACGTAAAGAAACGTAAAGCAAGGCAAGGCAACGTAAAGCAACGTAAAGCAAGGCAAGGCAATGTAAAGCAACGTAAAGCAACGTAAATCTACGTAAAGCAAGGCAAGGCAAGGCCAGGCAAGGTAACGCAACGTAAAGCAACGTAAAGCAACGTAAAGCAAGGCAAGGCAAGGTAAAGCAACGTAAAGCAACGTAAAGCAACGTAAAGCAAGGCAAGGCAAGGTAAAGCAACTTAAAGCAACGTAATGCAACATAAAGAAAGGTAAGGCAAGGCAAGGCAAAGCAACGTAAAGCAACGTAAAGCAACATAAAGCAACGTAAAGCAAGGTAAGGCAAGGCAAGGCAAGGCAAAGCAAAGTAAAGCAACGTAAAGCAACGTAAAGCAAGGCAACGTAAAGCAACGTAAATCAACGTAAAACAACGTAAAGCAAGGCAACGTAAAGCAACGTAAATCAACGTAAGGCAAAGCAACGTAAAGCAACGTAAAGCAAGTCAACGTAAAGCAACGTAAAGCAACGTAAAGCAAGTCAACGTAAAGCAACGAAAAGCAACGTAAAGCAAGGCAAGGCAAGGCAAAGCGAGGCAAAGCAATGTAAAGCAACGTAAAGCAACGTAAAGCAACATAAATCAAGGCAAGGCAAAGCAACGTAAAGCAACGTAAAGCAACGTAAATTAAGGCAAGGCAAAGCAACGTAAAGCAACGTAAAGCAACGTAAAGCAACGTAAAGCAAGGCAACATAAAGCAACGAAAGCAACGTAAAGCAAGGCAACCTAAAGCAACGTAAAGCAACGTAAAGCAACGTAAAGCAACGTAATCAAGGCAAGGCAAAGCAAGGCAAAGCAACGTAAAGCAACCTAAAGCAAGGTAAAGCAACGTAAAGCAAGGCAAGGCAAAGCAACGTAAAGCAACGTAAAGCAACGTAAAGCAAGGCAAGGCAAAGCAACGTAAAGAAACGTAAAGCAAGGCAAGGCAAGGCAAAGCAAGGCTAAGCAAGGCAAAGCAACGTAAAGCAACGTAAAGCAAGGCAACGTAAAGCAAGGCAAAGCAAGGCAAAGCAACGTAAAGCAACGTAAAGCAACGTAAAGCAACGTAAATCAAGGGAAGGCAAAGTAACGTAAAGTAACGTAAAGCAACGTAAAGCAACTTAAAGCAAGGCAAGGCAAGGTAAAGCAGCGTAAAGCAAGGTAAAGCAACTTAAAGCAACGTAAATCAAGGGAAGGCAAGGTAAAGCAACGTAAAGCAACGTAAAGCAAGGCAAGGCAACGTAAAGCAACGTAAAACAACGTAAAGCAACGTAAAGCAAGGCAAGGCAACGTAAAGCAACGTAAGGCAAGGCAAAGCAACGTAAAGCAACGTAAAGCAAGGCAAGGCAACGTAAAGCAACGTAAAGCAAGGCAACGTAAAGCAAGGCAACGTAAAGCAACGTAAAGCAAGGCAACGTAAAGCAACGTAAAGCAACGTCAAGCAAGGCAACGTAAAACAACGTAAAGCAAGGCAACGTAAAGCAACGTAAACCAAGGCAACGTAAAGCAACGTAAAGCAAGGCAACGTAAAGCAAGGTAAAGCAACGTCAAGCAAGGCAACGTAAAGCAACGTAAAGCAAGGCAATGTACAGCAACGTAAACCAAGGCAACGTCAAGCAACGTAAAGCAAGGCAACGTAAAGCAACGTAAAGCAAGGCAAGGCAACGTAAAGCAACGTAAAGCAAGGCAAGGCAACGTAAAGCAAAGGCAACGTAAAGCAACGTAAAGCAAGGCAAGGCAACGTAAAGCAAGGCAACGTAAAGCTACGTAAAGCAGGGCAAGGCAACGTAAAGCAACGTAAAGCAAGGCAAGGCAAGGCAACGTAAAGCAAGGCAACGTAAATCAACGTAAAGCAAAGTAAAGCAAGGCAAGGCAACGTAAAGCAACGTAAAGCAAGGCAAGGCAAGGCAACGTAAAGCAAGGCAACGTAAATCAACGTAAAGCAAGGCAAGGCAACGTAAAGAAACGTAAAGCAAGGCACAGCAACGTAAAGCAACGTAAAGCAACGTAAAGCAAGGCAAGGCAAGGCAAAGCAACGTAAAGCAACGTAAATCAAGGCAAGGCAAGGCAAAGCAACGTAAGAGCAACGTAAAGCAACGCAAGGCAAGGTAAAGCAACGTAAAGCAACGTAAAGCAAGGCAAGGCAAGCTAAAGCAACATAAAGCAACGTAAAGCAACGTAAAGCAAGTCAAGGAAAGGTAAGGCAACGTAAAGTAACGTAAAGCAACGTAAAGCAAGGCAAGGCAACGTAAAGCAACGTAAAGCAAGGGAAGGCAAGGTAAAGCAACGTAAAGCAACGTAAAGCAAGGCAAGGCAAGGTAAAGCAACGTAAAGCAACGTAAAGCAACGTAAAGCAAGGCAAGGTAAAGCAACGTAAAGCAACGTAAAGCAAGGCAAGGCAAGGTAAAGCAACGTAAAGCAACGCAAAGCAACGTAAAGAAAGGCAAGGCAAGGTAAAGCAACGTAAAAAAACGTAAAGGAAGTCAAGGCAACGTAAAGCAACGTAAAGCAAGGCAAGGAAAGGTAAAGCAACGTAAAGCAACGTAAACCTACTAAAGCAAGGCAAGGCAAGGTAACGCAACGTAAAGCAACGTAAAGCAACGTAAAGCAACTTAAAGCAACGTAAAGCAAGGCAAGGCAAGGTAAAGCAACGTAAAGCAACGTAAAGCAAGGCAAGGCAAGGTAAAGCAACTTAAAGCAACGTAAAGCAACGTAAAGCAAGGTAAGGCAAGGCAAGGCAAAGCAACGTAAAGCAACGTAAAGCAACATAAAGCAACGTAAACCAAGGCAATGTAAAGCAACCTAAAGTAACGTAAATCATCGTAAAGCAAGGCAACATAAAGCAATGTAAATCAACGTAAAGCAAAGCAACGTAAAGCAACGTAAAGCAAGGCAAGGCAAGGTAAAGCAACGTAAAGCAACGTAAATCAAGGCAAGGCAAGGCAAAGCAACGTAAAGCAACGTAAAGCAAGGCAAGGGAAGGTAAAGCAACGTAAAGCAACGTAAAGCAAGGCAAGGCAAGGTAAAGCAATATAAAGCAACGTAAAGCAACGTAAAGCAAGGCAACGTAAAGCAAGGCAACGTAAAGCAACATAAAGGAACGTAAAGCAAGGCAACGTAAAGCAACGTAAAGCAAGGCAACATAAAGCAAGGCAACGTAAAGCAACGTAAAGCAATGTCAAGCAAGGCAACGTAAAGCAACGTAAAGCAAGGCAATGTACAGCAACGTAAAGCAAGGCAACGTAAATCAACGTAAAGCAACGTAAAGCAAGGCAAGGAAACGTAAAGCAAGGCAACGTAAAGCAAGGCAAGGCAACGTAAAGCAATGTAAAGCAAGGCAAGGCAACGTAAAGAACGTAAAGCAAGACAAGGCAACGTAAAGCAACGTAAAGCAAGCCACAGCAACGTAAAGCAACGTCAAGCAACGTAAAGAAATGCATGGCAAGGTAAAGCAACGTAAAGCAACGTAAATCAAGGCAAGGCAAGGCAAAACAACGAAAAGCAACGTAAAGCAAGGCAAGGCAAGGTAAAGCAACGTAAAGCAAAGTAAAGCAAGGCAAGGCAAGGTAAAGCAACATAAAGCAACGTAAAGCAACGTAAAGCAAGGCAAGGCAAGGTAAAGTAACGTAAAGCAACGTAAAGCAACGTAAAGTAAGGCAAGGCAAGGTAAAGCAAAGTAAAGCAACGTAAAGCAACGTAAAGCAAGGCAAGGCAAGGCAAGGTAAAGCAACGTAAAGCAACGCAAAGCAACGTAAAGAAAGACAAGGCAAGGTAAAGCAACGTAAAGAAACGTAAAGCAAGGCAAGGCAACGTAAAGCAACGTAAAGCAAGGCAAGGCAATGTAAAGCAACGTAAAGCAACGTAAATCTACGTAAAGCAAGGCAAGGCAAGGCCAGGCAAGGTAACGCAACGTAAAGCAACTTAAAGCAACGTAAAGCAAGGCAAGGCAAGGTAAAGCAACGTAAAGCAACGTAAAGCAACGTAAAGCAAGGCAAGGCAAGGTAAAGCAACTTAAAGCAACGTAATGCAACATAAAGAAAGGTAAGGCAAGGCAAGGCAAAGCAACGTAAAGCAACGTAAAGCAACATAAAGCAACGTAAAGCAAGGTAAGGCAAGGCAAGGCAAGGCAAAGCAAAGTAAAGCAACGTAAAGCAACGTAAAGCAAGGCAACGTAAAGCAACGTAAATCAACGTAAAACAACGTAAAGCAAGGCAACGTAAAGCAACGTAAATCAACGTAAGGCAAAGCAACGTAAAGCAACGTAAAGCAAGTCAACGTAAAGCAACGTAAAGCAACGTAAAGCAAGTCAACGTAAAGCAACGAAAAGCAAGTCAACGTAAAGCAACGTAAAGCAATGCAACGTAAAGCAATGCAAACCTACGTAAAGAAAGGCAAGGCAAGGCAAAGCAACGTAAAGCAACGTAAAGCAACGTAAAGCAAGGCAAGGCAAGGCAAAGCAAAATAAATCAACGTAAAGCAACGTAAAGCAATGTAAAGCAAGGCAACGTAAAGCAAAGTAAAGCAACGTAAAGCAAGGCAAGGCAAAGCAACGTAAAGAAACGTAAAGCAAGGCAAGGCAAGGCAAAGCAAGGCAAAGCAGGGCAAAGCAACGTAAAGCAACGTAAAGCAAGGCACCGTAATGCAAGGCAAGGCAAGGTAAAGCAACGTAAAGCAACGTAAAGCAACGTAAAGCAACGTAAAGCAAGGAAAGGCAAAGCAACGTAAAGCAACGTAAAGCAAGGCAAGGCAAAGCAACGTAAAGTAACTTAAAGCAACGCAAAGCAACGTATAGCAAGGCAAAGCAACGTAAAGAAACGTAAAGCAAGGCAACGTAAAGCAACGTAAAGCAAGGCAAGGCAAGGTAAAGAAACGTAAAGCAACGTAAAGCAAGGCAAGGCAAGGCAAAGCAACGTAAAGCAACGTAAAGTAAGGCAAGGCAATGTAAAGCAACGTAAAGCAACGTAAAGCAAGGCAAGGCAAGGGAAAGCAACGTAAAGCAACGTAAAGCAACGTAAAGCAAGGCAAGGCAAGGTAAAGAAACCTAAAGCAACGTAAAGCAACGTAAAGCAAGGCAAGGCAAGGTAAAGCAACATAAAGCAACGCAAAGCAACGAAAAGCAAGGCAAGGCAAGGTAACACAACGTAAAGCAACGTAAAGCAACGTAAAGCAACGTAAATGAAGGCAAGGCAAGGTAAAGCAACATAAAGCAACATAAAGCAATGTAAAGCAAGGTAAGGCAAGGCAAGGCAAGGCAAAGCGAAGTAAAGCAACGTAAAGCAACGTAAAGCAAGGCAACGTAAAGCAACGTAAATCAACGTAAAACAACGTAAAGCAAGGCAACGTAAAGCAACGTAAATCAACGTAAGGCAAAGCAACGTAAAGCAACGTAAAGCAAGTCAACGTAAAGCAACGTAAAGCAATGTAAAGCAAGTCAACGTAAAGCAACTTAAAGCAACGTAAAGCAATGCAATGTAAAGCAACGTAAAGCAACGTAAAGCAAGGCTTGGCAAGGCAAAGCAAAGTAAAGCAACGTAAAGCAACGTAAAGCAAGGCAACGTAAAGCAACTTAAAGCAACGTAAAGCAACGTAAAGCAACGTAATCAAGGCAAGGCAAAGCAAGGCAAAGCAAGGCAAAGCAACGTAAAGCAACCTAAAGCAAGGTAAAGCAACGTAAAGCAACGTAAAGCAAGGTAACGCAACGTAAAGCAATGTAAAGGAAGGCAAGGCAACGTAAAGCAACGTAAAGCAACGTAAGGCAAAGCAAGGCAACGTAAAGCAATGTAAAGCAAGCCAACGTAAAGGAAGGCAACGTAAAGCAACGCAACGTAAAGCAACGTGAAGCAACGTAAAGCAAGGCAACGTAAAGCAAGGCAACGTAAAGCAACGTGAAGCAACGTAAATCAAGGCAACTTAAAGCAACGCAACGTAAAGCAACGTGAAGCAACGTAAAGCAAGGCAACGTAAAGCAACGCAACGTAAAGCAACGTGAAGCAACGTAAAGCAAGGCAACGTAAAGCAAGGTAAAGCAAGGCAACGTAAACCAAGGCAACGTAAAGCAACGTAATGCAAGGCAACGTAAAGCAACGTAAAGCAACGTCAAGCAAGGCAACGTAAAGCAACGTAAAGCAAGGCAATGTACAGCAACGTAAAGCAAGGCAACGTAAATCAACGTAAAGCAACGTAAAGCAAGGCAAGGCAACGTAAAGCAAGGCAACGTAAAGCAAGGCAAGGCAACGTAAAGCAAGGCAAGGCAACGTAAAGCAAGGCAACGTAAAGAACGTAAAGCAAGGCAAGGCAACGTAAAGCAACGTAAAGCAAGGCACAGCAACGTAAAGCAACGTAAAGCAAGGCAATGTACAGCAACGTAAAGCAAGGCAACGTAAATCAACGTAAAGCAACGTAAAGCAAGGCAAGGCAACGTAAAGCAAGGCAAGGCATCGTAAAGCAAAGGCAACGTAAAGCAACGTAAAGCAAGGCAAGGCAACGTAAAGCAAGGCAACGTAAAGCTACGTAAAGCAGGGCAAGGCAACGTAAAGCAACGTAAAGCAAGGCAAGGCAAGGCAACGTAAAGCAAGGCAACGTAAATCAACGTAAAGCAAAGTAAAGCAAGGCAAGGCAACGTAAAGCAACGTAAAGCAAGGCAAGGCAACGTAAAGCAAGGCAACGTAAAGAACGTAATGCAAGGCAAGGCAACGTAAAGCAACGTAAAGCAAGGCACAGCAACGTAAAGCAACGTAAAGCAACGTAAAGCAAGGCATGGCAAGGTAAAGCAACGTAAAGCAACGTAAAGCAAGGCAAGGCAAGGTAAGGCAACGTAAAGTAACGTAAAGCAACGTAAAGCAAGGCAAGGCAACGTAAAGCAACGTAAAGCAATGGAAGGCAAGGTAAAGCTACGTAAAGCAACGTAAAGCAAGGCAAGGCAAGGTAAAGCAACGTAAAGCAACGTAAAGCAAGGCAAGGTAAAGCAACGTAAAGCAACGTAAAGCAAGGCAAGGCAAGGTAAAGCAACGTAAAGCAACGCAAAGCAACGTAAAGAAAGGCAAGGCAAGGTAAAGCAACGTAAAAAAACGTAAAGCAAGGCAAGGCAACGTAAAGCAACGTAAAGCAAGGCAAGGAAAGGTAAAGCAACGTAAAGCAACGTAAAGCTACGTAAAGCAAGGCAAGGCAAGGTAAAGCAACGTAAAGCAACGTAAAGCAACGTAAAGCAACTTAAAGCAATGTAAAGCAAGGTAAGGCAAGGCAAGGCAAAGCAACGTAACGCAACGTAAAGCAACGTAAAGCAACTTAAAGCAATGTAAAGCAGGGTAAGGCAAGGCAAGGCAAAGCAACGTAACGCAACGTAAAGCAACGTGAAGCAACGTAAAGCAAGGCAACGTAAAGCAAGGCAACGTAAAGCAACATAAAGCAACGTAAACCAAGGCAACGTAAAGCAACGTAAAGCAAGGCAACGTAAACCAAGGCAACGTAAAGCAACGTAATGCAAGGCAACATAAAGCAACGTAAAGCAACGTCAAGCAAGGCAACGTAAAGCAACGTAAAGCAAGGCAATGTACAGCAACGTAAAGCAAGGCAACGTAAATCAACGTAAAGCTACGTAAAGCAAGGCAAGGCAAGGTAACGCAACGTAAAGCAACGTAAAGCAACGTAAAGCAACTTAAAGCAACGTAAAGCAAGGTAAGGCAAGGCAAGGCAAAGCAACGTAAAGCAACGTAAAGCAACATAAAGCAACGTAAAGCAAGGCAATGTAAAGCAACCTAAAGTAACGTAAATCATCGTAAAGCAAGGCAACATAAAGCAATGTAAATCAACGTAAAGCAAAGCAACGTAAAGCAACGTAAAGCAAGGCAACGTAAAGCAACGTAAAGCAATGGAACGTAAAGCAACGTAAACCAACGTAAAGAAAGGCAAGGCAAGGCAAAGCAACGTAAAGCAACGTAAAGCAACGTAAAGCAAGGCAAGGCAAGGAAAAGCAACGTAAAGCAACGTAAAGCAATGTAAAGCAAGGCAACGTAAAGCAACGTAAATCAACGTAAAGCAACGTAAAGCAAGGCAAGGCAAGGCAAAGCAACGTAAAGCAACGTAAAGCAAGGCAAGGCAATGTAAAGCAACGTAAAGCAACGTAAAGCAAGGCAAGGCAAGGTAAAGCAATGTAAAGCAACGTAAAGCAACGTAAAGCAAGGCAAGGCAAGGTAAAGAAACGTAAAGCAACGTAAAGCAACGTAAAGCAAGGCAAGGCAAGGTAAAGCAACGTAAAGCAACGCAAAGCAACGAAAAGCAAGGCAAGGAAAGGTAAAGCAACGTAAATCAACGTAAAGCAAGGGAAGGCAACGTAAAGCAACGTATAGCAAGGCAAGGCAAGGTAAAGCAACGTAAAGCAACGTAAAGCAAGGCAATGCAAGGTAAAGCAACGTAAAGCAAAGTAAAGCTACGTAAAGCAAGGCAAGTCAAGGCAAGGTAACGCAACGTAAAGCAACGTAAAGCAACGTAAAGCAAGGCAAGGCAAGGCAAAGCAACGTAAAGCAACCTAAAGCAAGGTAACGCAACGTAAAGCAAGGCAAGGCAAAGCAACTTAAAGCAACGTAAAGCAACGTAAAGCAAGGCAACGTAAAGCAAAGTAAAGCAACGTAAAGCAAGGCAAGGCAAAGCAACGTAAAGAAACGTAAAGCAAGGCAAGGCAAGGCAAAGCAAGGCAAAGCAGGGCAAAGCAACGTAAAGCAACGTAAAGCAAGGCAACGTAATGCAAGGCAAGGCAAGGCAAAGCAACGTAAAGTAACTTAAAGCAACGCAAAGCAACGTAAAGCAAGGCAAAGCAACGTAAAGAAACGTAAAGCAAGGCAACGTAAAGCAACGTAAAGCAAGGCAAGGCAAGGTAAAGAAACGTAAAGCAACGTAAAGCAAGGCAAGGCAAGGCAAAGCAACGTAAATCAACGTAAAGCAAGGCAAGGCAATGTAAAGCAACGTAAAGCAACGTAAAGCAAGGCAAGGCAAGGAAAAGCAACGTAAAGCAACGTAAAGCAATGTAAAGCAAGGCAACGTAAAGCAACGTAAATCAACGTAAAGCAACGTAAAGCAAGGCAAGGCAAGGCAAAGCAACGTAAAGCAACGTAAAGCAAGGCAAGGCAATGTAAAGCAACGTAAAGCAACGTAAAGCAAGGCAAGGCAAGGTAAAGCAATGTAAAGCAACGTAAAGCAACGTAAAGCAAGGCAAGGCAAGGTAAAGAAACGTAAAACAACGTAAAGCAACGTAAAGCAAGGCAAGGCAAGGTAAAGCAACGTAAAGCAACGCAAAGCAACGAAAAGCAAGGCAAGGAAAGGTAAAGCAACGTAAAGCAACGTAAAGCAAGGGAAGGCAACGTAAAGCAACGTAAAGCAAGGCAAGGCAAGGTAAAGCAACGTAAAGCAACGTAAAGCAAGGCAACGCAAGGTAAAGCAACGTAAAGCAAAGTAAAGCTACGTAAAGCAAGGCAAGTCAAGGCAAGGTAACGCAACGTAAAGCAACATAAAGCAACGTAAAGAAACGTAAAGCAAGGCAAGGCAAGGCAAAGCAACGTAAAGCAACCTAAAGCAAGGTAAAGCAACGTAAAGCAAGGCAAGGCAAAGCAACTTAAAGCAACGTAAAGCAACGTAAAGCAAGGCAACGTAAAGCAAAGTAAAGCAACGTAAAGCAAGGCAAGGCAAAGCAACGTAAAGAAACGTAAAGCAAGGCAAGGCAAGGCAAAGCAAGGCAAAGCAGGGCAAAGCAACGTAAAGCAACGTAAAGCAAGGCAACGTAATGCAAGGCAAGGCAAGGCAAAGCAACGTAAAGTAACTTAAAGCAACGCAAAGCAACGTAAAGGAAGGCAAAGCAACGTAAAGAAACGTAAAGCAAGGAAACGTAAAGCAACGTAAAGCAAGGCAAGGCAAGGTAAAGAAACGTAAAGCAACGTAAAGCAAGGCAAGGCAAGGCAAAGCAACGTAAAGCAACGTAAAGCAAGGCAAGGCAATGTAAAGCAACGTAAAGCAACGTAAAGCAAGGCAAGGCAAGGTAAAGCAACGTAAAGCAACGTAAAGCAACATAAAGCAAGGCAAGGCAAGGTAAAGAAACGTAAAGCAACGTAAAGCAACGTAAAGCAAGGCAAGGCAAGGTAAAGCAACGTAAAGCAACGCAAAGCAACGAAAAGCAAGGCAAGGCAAGGTAAAGCAACGTAAAGCAACGTAAAGCAAGGGAAGGCAACGTAAAGCAAAGTAAAGCAAGGCAAGGCAAGGTAAAGCAACGTAAAGCAACGTAAAGCAAGGCAAGGCAAGGTAAAGCAACGTAAAGCAAAGTAAAGCTACGTAAAGCAAGGCAAGTCAAGGCAAGGTAACGCAACGTAAAGCAACGTAAATCAACGTAAAGCAACGTAAATCAAGGCAAGGCAAGGTAAAGCAACATAAAGCAACGTAAAGCAACGTAAAGCAAGGTAAGGCAAGGCAAGGCAAGGCAAAGCGAAGTAAAGCAACGTAAAGCAACGTAAAGCAAGGCAACGTAAAGCAACGTAAATCAACGTAAAGCAACGTAAAGCAAGGCAACGTAATGCAAGGCAAGGCAAGGCAAAGCAACGTAAAGTAACTTAAAGCAACGCAAAGCAACGTAAAGGAAGGCAAAGCAACGTAAAGAAACGTAAAGCAAGGCAACGTAAAGCAACATAAAGCAAGGCAAGGCAAGGTAAAGAAACGTAAAGCAACGTAAAGCAAGGCAAGGCAAGGCAAAGCAACGTAAAGCAACGTAAAGCAAGGCAAGGCAATGTAAAGCAACGTAAAGCAACGTAAAGCAAGGCAAGGCAAGGTAAAGCAATGTAAAGCAACGTAAAGCAACGTAAAGCAAGGCAAGGCAAGGCAAAGCAACGTAAAGCAACCTAAAGCAAGGTAACGCAACGTAAAGCAAGGCAAGGCAAAGCAACTTAAAGCAACGTAAAGCAACGTAAAGCAAGGCAACGTAAAGCAAAGTAAAGCAACGTAAAGCAAGGCAAGGCAAAGCAACGTAAAGAAACGTAAAGCAAGGCAAGGCAAGGCAAAGCAAGGCAAAGCAGGGCAAAGCAACGTAAAGCAACGTAAAGCAAGGCAACGTAATGCAAGGCAAGGCAAGGCAAAGCAACGTAAAGTAACTTAAAGCAACGCAAAGCAACGTAAAGCAAGGCAAAGCAACGTAAAGAAACGTAAAGCAAGGCAACGTAAAGCAACGTAAAGCAAGGCAAGGCAAGGTAAAGAAACGTAAAGCAACGTAAAGCAAGGCAAGGCAAGGCAAAGCAACGTAAATCAACGTAAAGCAAGGCAAGGCAATGTAAAGCAACGTAAAGCAACGTAAAGCAAGGCAAGGCAAGGAAAAGCAACGTAAAGCAACGTAAAGCAATGTAAAGCAAGGCAACGTAAAGCAACGTAAATCAACGTAAAGCAACGTAAAGCAAGGCAAGGCAAGGCAAAGCAACGTAAAGCAACGTAAAGCAAGGCAAGGCAATGTAAAGCAACGTAAAGCAACGTAAAGCAAGGCAAGGCAAGGTAAAGCAATGTAAAGCAACGTAAAGCAACGTAAAGCAAGGCAAGGCAAGGTAAAGAAACGTAAAACAACGTAAAGCAACGTAAAGCAAGGCAAGGCAAGGTAAAGCAACGTAAAGCAACGCAAAGCAACGAAAAGCAAGGCAAGGAAAGGTAAAGCAACGTAAAGCAACGTAAAGCAAGGGAAGGCAACGTAAAGCAACGTAAAGCAAGGCAAGGCAAGGTAAAGCAACGTAAAGCAACGTAAAGCAAGGCAACGCAAGGTAAAGCAACGTAAAGCAAAGTAAAGCTACGTAAAGCAAGGCAAGTCAAGGCAAGGTAACGCAACGTAAAGCAACATAAAGCAACGTAAAGAAACGTAAAGCAAGGCAAGGCAAGGCAAAGCAACGTAAAGCAACCTAAAGCAAGGTAAAGCAACGTAAAGCAAGGCAAGGCAAAGCAACTTAAAGCAACGTAAAGCAACGTAAAGCAAGGCAACGTAAAGCAAAGTAAAGCAACGTAAAGCAAGGCAAGGCAAAGCAACGTAAAGAAACGTAAAGCAAGGCAAGGCAAGGCAAAGCAAGGCAAAGCAGGGCAAAGCAACGTAAAGCAACGTAAAGCAAGGCAACGTAATGCAAGGCAAGGCAAGGCAAAGCAACGTAAAGTAACTTAAAGCAACGCAAAGCAACGTAAAGGAAGGCAAAGCAACGTAAAGAAACGTAAAGCAATGAAACGTAAAGCAACGTAAAGCAAGGCAAGGCAAGGTAAAGAAACGTAAAGCAACGTAAAGCAAGGCAAGGCAAGGCAAAGCAACGTAAAGCAACGTAAAGCAAGGCAAGGCAATGTAAAGCAACGTAAAGCAACGTAAAGCAAGGCAAGGCAAGGTAAAGCAACGTAAAGCTACGTAAAGCAACATAAAGCAAGGCAAGGCAAGGTAAAGAAACGTAAAGCAACGTAAAGCAACGTAAAGCAAGGCAAGGCAAGGTAAAGCAACGTAAAGCAACGCAAAGCAACGAAAAGCAAGGCAAGGCAAGGTAAAGCAACGTAAAGCAACGTAAAGCAAGGGAAGGCAACGTAAAGCAAAGTAAAGCAAGGCAAGGCAAGGTAAAGCAACGTAAAGCAACGTAAAGCAAGGCAAGGCAAGGTAAAGCAACGTAAAGCAAAGTAAAGCTACGTAAAGCAAGGCAAGTCAAGGCAAGGTAACGCAACGTAAAGCAACGTAAATCAACGTAAAGCAACGTAAATCAAGGCAAGGCAAGGTAAAGCAACATAAAGCAACGTAAAGCAACGTAAAGCAAGGTAAGGCAAGGCAAGGCAAGGCAAAGCGAAGTAAAGCAACGTAAAGCAACGTAAAGCAAGGCAACGTAAAGCAACGTAAATCAACGTAAAGCAACGTAAAGCAAGGCAACGTAATGCAAGGCAAGGCAAGGCAAAGCAACGTAAAGTAACTTAAAGCAACGCAAAGCAACGTAAAGGAAGGCAAAGCAACGTAAAGAAACGTAAAGCAAGGCAACGTAAAGCAACATAAAGCAAGGCAAGGCAAGGTAAAGAAACGTAAAGCAACGTAAAGCAAGGCAAGGCAAGGCAAAGCAACGTAAAGCAACGTAAAGCAAGGCAAGGCAATGTAAAGCAACGTAAAGCAACGTAAAGCAAGGCAAGGCAAGGTAAAGCAACGTAAAGCAACGTAAAGCAACATAAAGCAAGGCAAGGCAAGGTAAAGAAACGTAAAGCAACGTAAAGCAACGTAAAGCAATGCAAGGCAAGGTAAAGCAACGTAAAGCAACGTAAAGCAAGGGAAGGCAACGTAAAGCAAAGTAAAGCAAGGGAAGGCAACGTAAAGCAAAGTAAAGCAAGGCAAGGCAAGGTAAAGCAACGTAAAGCAAGGCAAGGCAAGGTAAAGCAACATAAAGCAACGTAAAGCAACGTAAAGCAAGGTAAGGCAAGGCAAGGCAAGGCAAAGCGAAGTAAAGCAACGTAAAGCAACGTAAAGCAAGGCAACGTAAAGCAACGTAAATCAACGTAAAACAACGTAAAGCAAGGCAACGTAAATCAACGTAAATCAACGTAAGGCAAAGCAACGTAAATCAACGTAAAGCAAAGTAAAGCAAGGCAAGGCAACGTAAAGCAACGTAAAGCAAGGCACAGCAACGTAAAGCAACGTAAAACAACGTAAAGCAAGGCAAGGCAAGGCAAAGCAACGTAAAGCAACGTAAAGCAAGGCAAGGCAAGGCAAAGCAACGTAAAAGCAACGTAAAGCAACGCAAGGCAAGGTAAAACAACGTAAAGCAACGTAATCAAGGCAAGGCAAAGCAAGGCAAAGCAAGGCAAAGCAACGTAAAGCAACCTAAAGCAAGGTAAAGCAACGTAAAGCAACGTAAAGCAAGGTAAGGCAACGTAAAGCAATGTAAAGGAAGGCAAGGCAACGTAAAGCAACGTAAAGCAACGTAAGGCAAAGCAAGGCAACGTAAAGCAATGTAAAGCAAGCCAACGTAAAGCAAGGCAACATAAAGCAACGCAACGTAAAGCAACGTGAAGCAACGTAAAGCAAGGCAACGTAAAGCAAGGCAACGTAAAGCAACATAAAGCAACGTAAAGCAAGGCAACGTAAAGCAACGTAAAGCAACGTCAAGCAAGGCAACGTAAAGCAACGTAAAGCAAGGCAATGTACAGCAACGTAAAGCAAGGCAACGTAAATCAACGTAAAGCAACGTAAAGCAAGGCAAGGCAACGTAAAGCAAGGCAACGTAAAGCAAGGCAAGGCAACGTAAAGCAACGTAAAGCAAGGCAAGGAAACGTAAAGCAAGGCAACGTAAAGCAACGTAAAGCAGGGCAAGGCAACGTAAAGCAACGTAAAGCAAGGCAATGCAAGGCAACGTAAAGCAAGGCAACGTAAATCAACGTAAAGCAAAGTAAAGCAAGGCAAGGCAACGTAAAGCAACGTAAAGCAAGGCAAGGCAACGTAAAGCAAGGCAACGTAAAGAACGTAATGCAAGGCAAGGCAACGTAAAGCAACGTAAAGCAAGGCACAGCAACGTAAAGCAACGTAAAGCAACGTAAAGCAAGGCATGGCAAGGTAAAGCAACGTAAAGCAACGTAAAGCAACGTAAAGCAAGGCAAGGAAAGGTAAGGCAACGTAAAGTAACGTAAAGCAACGTAAAGGAAAACAAGGCAACGTAAAGCAACGTAAAGCAATGGAAGGCAAGGTAAAGCTACGTAAAGCAACGTAAAGCAAGGCAAGGCAAGGTAAAGCAACGTAAAGCAACATAAAGCAAGGCAAGGTAAAGCAACGTAAAGCAACGTAAAGCAAGGCAAGGCAAGGTAAAGCAACGTAAAGCAACGCAAAGCAACGTAAAGAAAGGCAAGGCAAGGTAAAGCAACGTAAAAAAACGTAAAGCAAGGCAAGGCAACGTAAAGCAACGTAAAGCAAGGCAAGGAAATGTAAAGCAACGTAAAGCTACGTAAAGCAAGGCAAGGCAAGGTAACGCAACGTAAAGCAACGTAAAGCAACGTAAAGCAACGTAAAGCAACTTAAAGCAACGTAAAGCAAGGTAAGGCAAGGCAAGGCAAAGCAACGTAAAGCAACGTAAAGCAACATAAAGCAACGTAAAGCAAGGCAATGTAAAGCAACCTAAAGTAACGTAAATCATCGTAAAGCAAGGCAACATAAAGCAATGTAAATCAACGTAAAGCAAAGCAACGTAAAGCAACGTAAAGCAAGGCAACGTAAAGCAACGTAAAGCAATGGAACGTAAAGCAACGTAAACCAACGTAAAGAAAGGCAAGGCAAGGCAAAGCAACGTAAAGCAACGTAAAGCAACGTAAAGCAAGGCAAGGCAAGGAAAAGCAACGTAAAGCAACGTAAAGCAATGTAAAGCAAGGCAACGTAAAGCAACGTAAATCAACGTAAAGCAACGTAAAGCAAGGCAAGGCAAGGCAAAGCAACGTAAAGCAACGTAAAGCAAGGCAAGGCAATGTAAAGCAACGTAAACCAACGTAAAGCAAGGCAAGGCAAGGTAAAGCAATGTAAAGCAACGTAAAGCAACGTAAAGCAAGGCAAGGCAAGGTAAAGAAACGTAAAGCAACGTAAAGCAACGTAAAGCAAGGCAAGGCAAGGTAAAGCAACGTAAAGCAACGCAAAGCAACGAAAAGCAAGGCAAGGAAAGGTAAAGCAACGTAAATCAACGTAAAGCAAGGGAAGGCAACGTAAAGCAACGTATAGCAAGGCAAGGCAAGGTAAAGCAACGTAAAGCAACGTAAAGCAAGGCAATGCAAGGTAAAGCAACGTAAAGCAAAGTAAAGCTACGTAAAGCAAGGCAAGTCAAGGCAAGGTAACGCAACGTAAAGCAACGTAAAGCAACGTAAAGCAAGGCAAGGCAAGGCAAAGCAACGTAAAGCAACCTAAAGCAAGGTAACGCAACGTAAAGCAATTCAAGGCAAAGCAACTTAAAGCAACGTAAAGCAACGTAAAGCAAGGCAACGTAAAGCAAAGTAAAGCAACATACAGCAAGGCAAGGCAAAGCAACGTAAAGAAACGTAAAGCAAGGCAAGGCAAGGCAAAGCAAGGCAAAGCAGGGCAAAGCAAAGTAAAGCAACGTAAAGCAAGGCAACGTAATGCAAGGCAAGGCAAGGCAAAGCAACGTAAAGTAACTTAAAGCAACGCAAAGCAACGTAAAGCAAGGCAAAGCAACGTAAAGAAACGTAAAGCAAGGCAACGTAAAGCAACGTAAAGCAAGGCAAGGCAAGGTAAAGAAACGTAAAGCAACGTAAAGCAAGGCAAGGCAAGGCAAAGCAACGTAAAGCAACGTAAAGCAAGGCAAGGCAATGTAAAGCAACGTAAAGCAATGTAAAGCAAGGCAAGGCAAGGTAAAGCAACGTAAAGCAACGTAAAGCAACATAAAGCAAGGCAAGGCAAGGTAAAGAAACGTAAAGCAACGTAAAGCAACGTAAAGCAAGGCAAGGCAAGGTAAAGCAACGTAAAGCAACGCAAAGCAACGAAAAGCAAGGCAAGGCAAGGTAAAGCAACGTAAAGCAACGTAAAGCAAGGGAAGGCAACGTAAAGCAAAGTAAAGCAAGGCAAGGCAAGGTAAAGCAACGTAAAGCAACGTAAAGCAAGGCAAGGCAAGGTAAAGCAACGTAAAGCAGAGTAAAGCTACGTAAAGCAAGGCAAGTCAAGGCAAGGTAACGCAACGTAAAGCAACGTAAAGCAACGTAAAGCAACGTAAATCAAGGCAAGTCAAGGTAAAGCAACATAAAGCAACGTAAAGCAACGTAAAGCAAGGTAAGGCAAGGCAAGGCAAGGCAAAGCGAAGTAAAGCAACGTAAAGCAACGTAAAGCAAGGCAACGTAAAGCAACGTAAATCAACGTAAAACAACGTAAAGCAAGGCAACGTAAAGCAACGTAAATCAACGTAAGGCAAAGCAACGTAAATCAACGTAAAGCAAAGTAAAGCAAGGCAAGGCAACGTAAAGCAACGTAAAGCAAGGCACAGCAACGAAAAGCAACGTAAAGCAACGTAAAGCAAGGCAAGGCAAAGCAACGTAAAGCAACGTAAAGCAAGGCAAGGCAAGGCAAAGCAACGTAAAAGCAACGTAAAGCAATGGAAGGCAAGGTAAAGCAACGTAAAGCAACGTAATCAAGGCAAGGCAAAGCAAGGCAAAGCAAGGCAAAGCAACGTAAAGCAACCTAAAGCAAGGTAAGGCAACGTAAAGCAATGTAAAGGAAGGCAAGGCAACGTAAAGCAACGTAAAGCAACGTAAGGCAAAGCAAGGCAACGTAAAGCAATGTAAAGCAAGCCAACGTAAAGCAAGGCAACGTAAAGCAATGCAACGTAAAGCAACGTGAAGCAACGTAAAGCAAGGCAACGTAAAGCAAGGCAACGTAAAGCAACATAAAGCAACGTAAAGCAAGGCAACGTAAAGCAACGTAAAGCAAGGCAACGTAAACCAAGGCAACGTAAAGCAACGTAATGCAAGGCAACATAAAGCAACGTAAAGCAACGTCAAGCAAGGCAACGTAAAGCAACGTAGAGCAAGGCAATGTACAGCAACGTAAAGCAAGGCAACGTAAATCAACGTAAAGCAACGTAAAGCAAGGCAAGGCAACGTAAAGCAAGGCAACGTAAAGCAAGGCAAGGCAACGTAAAGCAACGTAAAGCAAGGCAAGGCAACGTAAAGCAAGGCAACGTAAAGAACGTAAAGCAAGGCAAGGCAAAGTAAAGCAACGTAAAGCAAGGCACAGGAACGTAAAGCAACGTAAAGCAAGGCAAGGCAAGGTAAAGCAACGTAAAGCAAGGCAAGGCAAGGCAACGTAAAGCAAGGCAACGTAAATCAACGTAAAGCAAAGTAAAGCAAGGCAAGGCAACGTAAAGCAACGTAAAGCAAGGCAAGGCAACGTAAAGCAACGTAAAGCAAGGCAAGGCAAGGCAACGTAAAGCAAGGCAACGTAAATCAACGTAAAGCAAAGTAAAGCAAGGCAAGGCAACGTAAAGCAACGTAAAGCAAGGCAAGGCAACGTAAAGCAAGGCAACGTAAAGAACGTAATGCAAGGCAAGGCAACGTAAAGCAACGTAAAGCAAGGCACAGCAACGTAAAGCAACGTAAAGCAACGTAAAGCAAGGCATGGCAAGGTAAAGCAACGTAAAGCAACGTAAAGCAAGGCAAGGCAAGGCAAAGCAACGTAAAAGCAACGTAAAGCAACGCAAGGCAAGGTAAAGCAACGTAAAGCAACGTAAAGCAAGGCAAGGCAAGGTAAAGCAACATAAAGCAACGTAAAGCAACGTAAAGCAAGGCAAGGAAAGGTAAGGCAACGTAAAGTAACGTAAAGCAACGTAAAGCAAGGCAAGGCAACGTAAAGCAACGTAAAGCAATGGAAGGCAAGGTAAAGCTACGTAAAGCAACGTAAAGCAAGGCAAGGCAAGGTAAAGCAACGTAAAGCAACGTAAAGCAAGGCAAGGTAAAGCAACGTAAAGCAACGTAAAGCAAGGCAAGGCAAGGTAAAGCAACGTAAAGCAACGCAAAGCAACGTAAAGAAAGGCAAGGCAAGGTAAAGCAACGTAAAAAAACGTAAAGCAAGGCAAGGCAACGTAAAGCAACGTAAAGCAAGGCAAGGAAAGGTAAAGCAACGTAAAGCAACGTAAAGCTACGTAAAGCAAGGCAAGGCAAGGTAACGCAACGTAAAGCAACGTAAAGCAACGTAAAGCAACTTAAAGCAACGTAAAGCAAGGTAAGGCAAGGCAAGGCAAAGCAACGTAAAGCAAGGTAAAGCAACATAAAGCAACGTAAAGCAAGGCTATGTAAAGCAACCTAAAGTAACGTAAATCATCGTAAAGCAAGGCAACATAAAGCAATGTAAATCAACGTAAAGCAAAGCAACGTAAAGCAACGTAAAGCAAGGCAACGTAAAGCAACGTAAAGCAATGGAACGTAAAGCAACGTAAACCAACGTAAAGAAAGGCAAGGCAAGGCAAAGCAACGTAAAGCAACGTAAAGCAAGGCAAGGCAAGGAAAAGCAACGTAAAGCAACGTAAAGCAATGTAAAGCAAGGCAACGTAAAGCAACGTAAATCAACGTAAAGCAACGTAAAGCAAGGCAAGGCACGGCAAAGCAACGTAAAGCAACGTAAAGCAAGGCAAGGCAATGTAAAGCAACGTAAAGCAACGTAAAGCAAGGCAAGGCAAGGTAAAGCAATGTAAAGCAACGTAAAGCAACGTAAAGCAAGGCAAGGCAAGGTAAAGAAACGTAAAGCAACGTAAAGCAACGTAAAGCAAGGCAAGGCAAGGTAAAGCAACGTAAAGCAACGCAAAGCAACGAAAAGCAAGGCAAGGAAAGGTAAAGCAACGTAAAGCAACGTAAAGCAAGGGAAGGCAACGTAAAGCAACGTATAGCAAGGCAAGGCAAGGTAAAGCAATGTAAAGCAACGTAAAGCAAGGCAATGCAAGGTAAAGCAACGTAAAGCAAAGTAAAGCTACGTAAAGCAAGTCAAGTCAAGGCAAGGTAACGCAATGTAAAGCAACGTAAAGCAACGTAAAGCAACGTAAAGCAAGGCAAGGCAAGGCAAAGCAACGTAAAGCAACCTAAAGCAAGGTAAAGCAACGTAAAGCAAGGCAAGGCAAAGTAACTTAAAGCAACGTAAAGCAACGTAAAGCAAGGCAACGTAAAGCAAAGTAAAGCAACGTAAAGCAAGGCAAGGCAAAGCAACGTAAAGAAACGTAAAGCAAGGCAAGGCAAGGCAAAGCAAGGCAAAGCAGGGGAAAGCAACGTAAAGCAACGTAAAGCAAGGCAACGTAATGCAAGGCAAGGCAAGGCAAAGCAACGTAAAGTAACTTAAAGCAACGCAAAGCAACGTAAAGCAAGGCAAAGCAACGTAAAGAAACGTAAAGCAAGGCAACGTAAAGCAACGTAAAGCAAGGCAAGGCAAGGTAAAGAAACGTAAAGCAACGTAAAGCAAGGCAAGGCAAGGCAAAGCAACGTAAAGCAACGTAAAGCAAGGCAAGGCAATGTAAAGCAACGTAAAACAACGTAAAGCAAGGCAAGGCAAGGTAAAGCAACGTAAAGCAACGTAAAGCAACATAAAGCAAGGCAAGGCAAGGTAAAGAAACGTAAAGCAACGTAAAGGAACGTAAAGCAAGGCAAGGCAAGGTAAAGCAACGTAAAGCAAGGCAAAGCAACGAAAAGCAAGGCAAGGCAAGGTAAAGCAACGTAAAGCAACGTAAAGCAAGGGAAGGCAACGTAAAGCAAAGTAAAGCAAGGCAAGGCAAGGTAAAGCAACGTAAAGCAACGTAAAGCAAGGCAAGGGAAGGTAAAGCAACGTAAAGCAATGTAAAGCTACGTAAAGCAAGGCAAGTCAAGGCAAGGTAACGCAACGTAAAGGAACGTAAAGCAACGTAAAGCAACGTAAATCAAGGCATGGCAAGGTAAAGCAACATAAAGCAACGTAAAGCAACGTAAAGCAAGGTAAGGCAAGGCAAGGCAAGGCAAAGCGAAGTAAAGCAACGTAAAGCAACGTAAAGCAAGGCAACGTAAAGCAACGTAAATCAACGTAAAACAACGTAAAGCAAGGCAACGTAAAACAACGTAAATGAACGTAAGGCAAAGCAACGTAAATCAACGTAAAGCAAAGTAAAGCAAGGCAAGGCAACGTAAAGCAACGTAAAGCAAGGCACAGCAAAGAAAAGCAACATAAAGCAACGTAAAGCAAGGCAAGGCAAGGCAAAGCAACGTAAAGCAACGTAAAGCAAGGCAAGGCAAGGCAAAGCAACGTAAAAGCAACGTAAAGCAACGCAAGGCAAGGTAAAGCAACGTAAAGCAACGTAATCAAGGCAAGGCAAAGCAAGGCAAAGCAAGGCAAAGCAACGTAAAGCAACCTAAAGCAAGGTAAAGCAACGTAAAGCAACGTAAAGCAAGGTAAGGCAACGTAAAGCAATGTAAAGGAAGGCAAGGCAACGTAAAGCAACGTAAAGCAACGTAAGGCAAAGCAAGGCAACGTAAAGCAATGTAAAGCAAGCCAACGTAAAGCAAGGCAACGTAAAGCAACGCAACGTAAAGCAACGTGAAGCAACATAAAGCAACGTAAAGCAAGGCAACGTAAAGCAACGTAAAGCAAGGCAACGTAAACCAAGGCAACGTAAAGCAACGTAATGCAAGGAAACATAAAGAAACGTAAAGCAACGTCAAGCAAGGCAATGTACAGCAACGTAAAGCAAGGCAACGTAAATCAACGTAAAGCAACGTAAAGCAAGGCAAGGCAACGTAAAGCAAGGCAACGTAAAGAAAGGCAAGGCAACGTAAAGCAACGTAAAGCAAGGCAAGGCAACGTAAAGCAAGGCAACGTAAAGAACGTAAAGCAAGGCAAGGCAACGTAAAGCAACGTAAAGCAAGGCACAGCAACGTAAAGCAACGTAAAGCAAGGCAAGGCAAGGGAAAGCAACGTAAAGCAACGTAAATCAAGGCAAGGCAAGGCAAAGCAACGTAAAGCAACGTAAAGCAAGGCAAGGCAAGGTAAAGCAACGTAAAGCAACGTCAAGCAAGGCAACGTAAAGCAACGTAAAGCAAGGCAATGTACAGCAACGTAAATCAACGTAAAACAACGTAAAGCAAGGCAACGTAAAGCAACGTAAATCAACGTAAGGCAAAGCAACGTAAATCAACGTAAAGCAAAGTAAAGCAAGGCAAGGCAACGTAAAGCAAGGCAACGTAAAGCTACGTAAAGCAGGGCAAGGCAACGTAAAGCAACGTAAAGCAAGGCAAGGCAAGGCAAAGCAACGTAAAAGCAACGTAAAGCAACGCAAGGCAAGGTAAAGCAACGTAAAGCAACGTAATCAAGGCAAGGCAAAGCAAGGCAAAGCAAGGCAAAGCAACGTAAAGCAACCTAAAGCAAGGTAAGGCAACGTAAAGCAATGTAAAGGAAGGCAAGGCAACGTAAAGCAACGTAAAGCAACGTAAGGCAAAGCAAGGCAACGTAAAGCAATGTAAAGCAAGCCAACGTAAAGCAAGGCAACGTAAAGCAATGCAACGTAAAGCAACGTGAAGCAACGTAAAGCAAGGCAACGTAAAGCAAGGCAACGTAAAGCAACATAAAGCAACGTAAAGCAAGGCAACGTAAAGCAACGTAAAGCAAGGCAACGTAAACCAAGGCAACGTAAAGCAACGTAATGCAAGGCAACATAAAGCAACGTAAAGCAACGTCAAGCAAGGCAACGTAAAGCAACGTAGAGCAAGGCAATGTACAGCAACGTAAAGCAAGGCAACGTAAATCAACGTAAAGCAACGTAAAGCAAGGCAAGGCAACGTAAAGCAAGGCAACGTAAAGCAAGGCAAGGCAACGTAAAGCAACGTAAAGCAAGGCAAGGCAACGTAAAGCAAGGCAACGTAAAGAACGTAAAGCAAGGCAAGGCAAAGTAAAGCAACGTAAAGCAAGGCACAGGAACGTAAAGCAACGTAAAGCAAGGCAAGGCAAGGTAAAGCAACGTAAAGCAAGGCAAGGCAAGGCAACGTAAAGCAAGGCAACGTAAATCAATGTAAAGCAAAGTAAAGCAAGGCAAGGCAACGTAAAGCAACGTAAAGCAAGGCAAGGCAACGTAACGCAACGTAAAGCAAGGCAAGGCAAGGCAACGTAAAGCAAGGCAACGTAAATCAACGTAAAGCAAAGTAAAGCAAGGCAAGGCAACGTAAAGCAACGTAAAGCAAGGCAAGGCAACGTAAAGCAAGGCAACGTAAAGAACGTAATGCAAGGCAAGGCAACGTAAAGCAACGTAAAGCAAGGCACAGCAACGTAAAGCAACGTAAAGCAACGTAAAGCAAGGCATGGCAAGGTAAAGCAACGTAAAGGAACGTAAAGCAAGGCAAGGCAAGGCAAAGCAACGTAAAAGCAACGTAAAGCAACGCAAGGCAAGGTAAAGCAACGTAAAGCAACGTAAAGCAAGGCAAGGCAAGGTAAAGCAACATAAAGCAACGTAAAGCAACGTAAAGCAAGGCAAGGAAAGGTAAGGCAACGTAAAGTAACGTAAAGCAACGTAAAGCAAGGCAAGGCAACGTAAAGCAACGTAAAGCAATGGAAGGCAAGGTAAAGCTACGTAAAGCAACGTAAAGCAAGGCAAGGCAAGGTAAAGCAACGTAAAGCAACGTAAAGCAAGGCAAGGTAAAGCAACGTAAAGCAACGTAAAGCAAGGCAAGGCAAGGTAAAGCAACGTAAAGCAACGCAAAGCAACGTAAAGAAAGGCAAGGCAAGGTAAAGCAACGTAAAAAAACGTAAAGCAAGGCAAGGCAACGTAAAGCAACGTAAAGCAAGGCAAGGAAAGGTAAAGCATCGTAAAGCAACGTAAAGCTACGTAAAGCAAGGCAAGGCAAGGTAACGCAACGTAAAGCAACGTAAAGCAACGTAAAGCAACTTAAAGCAACGTAAAGCAAGGTAAGGCAAGGCAAGGCAAAGCAACGTAAAGCAACGTAAAGCAACATAAAGCAACGTAAAGCAAGGCAATGTAAAGCAACCTAAAGTAACGTAAATCATCGTAAAGCAAGGCAACATAAAGCAATGTAAATCAACGTAAAGCAAAGCAACGTAAAGCAACGTAAAGCAAGGCAACGTAAAGCAACGTAAAGCAATGGAACGTAAAGCAACGTAAACCAACGTAAAGAAAGGCAAGGCAAGGCAAAGCAACGTAAAGCAACGTAAAGCAAGGCAAGGCAAGGAAAAGCAACGTAAAGCAACGTAAAGCAATGTAAAGCAAGGCAACGTAAAGCAACGTAAATCAACGTAAAGCAACGTAAAGCAAGGCAAGGCAAGGCAAAGCAACGTAAAGCAACGTAAAGCAAGGCAAGGCAATGTAAAGCAACGTAAAGCAACGTAAAGCAAGGCAAGGCAAGGTAAAGCAATGTAAAGCAACGTAAAGCAACGTAAAGCAAGGCAAGGCAAGGTAAAGAAACGTAAAGCAACGTAAAGCAACGTAAAGCAAGGCAAGGCAAGGTAAAGCAACGTAAAGCAACGCAAAGCAACGAAAAGCAAGGCAAGGAAAGTTAAAGCAACGTAAAGCAACGTAAAGCAAGGGAAGGCAACGTAAAGCAACGTATAGCAAGGCAAGGCAAGGTAAAGCAACGTAAAGCAACGTAAAGCAAGGCAATGCAAGGTAAAGCAACGTAAAGCAAAGTAAAGCTACGTAAAGCAAGGCAAGTCAAGGCAAGGTAACGCAATGTAAAGCAACGTAAAGCAACGTAAAGCAACGTAAAGCAAGGCAAGGCAAGGCAAAGCAACGTAAAGCAACCTAAAGCAAGGTAAAGCAACGTAAAGCAAGGCAAGGCAAAGCAACTTAAAGCAACGTAAAGCAACGTAAAGCAAGGCAACGTAAAGCAAAGTAAAGCAACGTAAAGCAAGGCAAGGCAAAGCAACGTAAAGAAACGTAAAGCAAGGCAAGGCAAGGCAAAGCAAGGCAAAGCAGGGCAAAGCAACGTAAAGCAACGTAAAGCAAGGCAACGTAATGCAAGGCAAGGCAAGGCAAAGCAACGTAAAGTAACTTAAAGCAACGCAAAGCAACGTAAAGCAAGGCAAAGCAACGTAAAGAAACGTAAAGCAAGGCAACGTAAAGCAACGTAAAGCAAGGCAAGGCAAGGTAAAGAAACGTAAAGCAACGTAAAGCAAGGCAAGGCAAGGCAAAGCAAAGTAAAGCAACGTAAAGCAAGGCAAGGCAATGTAAAGCAACGTAAAACAACGTAAAGTAAGGCAAGGCAAGGTAAAGCAACGTAAAGCAACGTAAAGCAACATAAAGCAAGGCAAGGCAAGGTAAAGAAACGTAAAGCAACGTAAAGGAACGTAAAGCAAGGCAAGGCAAGGTAAAGCAACGTAAAGCAACGCAAAGCAACGAAAAGCAAGGCAAGGCAAGGTAAAGCAACGTAAAGCAACGTAATCAAGGCAAGGCAAAGCAAGGCAAAGCAAGGCAAAGCAACGTAAAGCAACCTAAAGCAAGGTAAAGCAACGTAAAGCAACGTAAAGCAAGGTAAGGCAACGTAAAGCAATGTAAAGGAAGGCAAGGCAACGTAAAGCAACGTAAAGCAACGTAAGGCAAAGCAAGGCAACGTAAAGCAATGTAAAGCAAGCCAACGTAAAGCAAGGCAACGTAAAGCAACGCAACGTAAAGCAACGTGAAGCAACATAAAGCAACGTAAAGCAAGGCAACGTAAAGCAACGTAAAGCAAGGCAACGTAAACCAAGGCAACGTAAAGCAACGTAATGCAAGGAAACATAAAGAAAAGTAAAGCAACGTCAAGCAAGGCAACGTAAAGCAACGTAAAGCAAGGCAATGTACAGCAACGTAAAGCAAGGCAACGTAAATCAACGTAAAGCAACGTAAAGCAAGGCAAGGCAACGTAAAGCAAGGCAACGTAAAGAAAGGCAAGGCAACGTAAAGCAACGTAAAGCAAGGCAAGGCAACGTAAAGCAAGGCAACGTAAAGAACGTAAAGCAAGGCAAGGCAACGTAAAGCAACGTAAAGCAAGGCACAGCAACGTAAAGCAACGTAAAGCAAGGCAAGGCAAGGGAAAGCAACGTAAAGCAACGTAAATCAAGGCAAGGCAAGGCAAAGCAACGTAAAGCAACGTAAAGCAAGGCAAGGCAAGGTAAAGCAACGTAAAGCAACGTCAAGCAAGGCAACGTAAAGCAACGTAAAGCAAGGCAATGTACAGCAACGTAAAGCAAGGCAACGTAAATCAACGTAAAGCAACGTAAAGCAAGGCAAGGCAACGTAAAGCAAGGCAACGTAAAGCAAGGCAAGGCAACTTAAAGCAACGTAAAGCAAGGAAAGGCAACGTAAAGCAAGGCAACGTAAAGCTACGTAAAGCAGGGCAAGGCAACGTAAAGCAACGTAAAGCAAGGCAAGGCAAGGCAACGTAAAGCAAGGCAACGTAAATCAACGTAAAGCAAAGTAAAGCAAGGCAAGGCAACGTAAAGCAACGTAAAGCAAGGCAAGGCAACGTAAAGCAAGGCAACGTAAAGAACGTAATGCAAGGCAAGGCAACGTAAAGCAACGTAAAGCAAGGCACAGCAACGTAAAGCAACGTAAAGCAACGTAAAGCAAGGCATGGCAAGGTAAAGCAACGTAAAGCAACGTAAAGCAAGGCAAGGCAAGGCAAAGCAACGTAAAAGCAACGTAAAGCAACGCAAGGCAAGGTAAAGCAACGTAAAGCAACGTAAAGCAAGGCATGGCAAGGTAAAGCAACATAAAGCAACGTAAAGCAACGTAAAGCAAGGCAAGGAAAGGTAAGGCAACGTAAAGTAACGTAAAGCAACGTAAAGCAAGGCAAGGCAACGTAAAGCAACGTAAAGCAATGGAAGGCAAGGTAAAGCTACGTAAAGCAACGTAAAGCAAGGCAAGGCAAGGTAAAGCAACGTAAAGCAACGTAAAGCAAGGCAAGGTAAAGCAACGTAAAGCAACGTAAAGCAAGGCAAGGCAAGGTAAAGCAACGTAAAGCAACGCAAAGCAACGTAAAGAAAGGCAAGGCAAGGTAAAGCAACGTAAAAAAACGTAAAGCAAGGCAAGGCAACGTAAAGCAACGTAAAGCAAGGCAAGGAAAGGTAAAGCAACGTAAAGCAACGCAAAGCAACGAAAAGCAAGGCAAGGAAAGGTAAAGCAACGTAAAGCAACGTAAAGCAAGGGAAGGCAACGTAAAGCAACGTATAGCAAGGCAAGGCAAGGTAAAGCAACGTAAAGCAATGTAAAGCAAGGCAATGCAAGGTAAAGCAACGTAAAGCAAAGTAAAGCTACGTAAAGCAAGGCAAGTCAAGGCAAGGTAACGCAACGTAAAGCAACGTAAAGCAACGTAAAGCAACGTAAAGCAAGGCAAGGCAAGGCAAAGCAACGTAAAGCAACCTAAAGCAAGGTAACGCAACGTAAAGCAAGGCAAGGCAAAGCAACTTAAAGCAACGTAAAGCAACGTAAAGCAAGGCAACGTAAAGCAAAGTAAAGCAACGTAAAGCAAGGCAAGGCAAAGCAACGTAAAGAAACGTAAAGCAAGGCAAGGCAAGGCAAAGCAAGGCAAAGCAGGGCAAAGCAACGTAAAGCAACGTAAAGCAAAGCAACGTAATGCAAGGCAAGGCAAGGCAAAGCAACGTAAAGTAACTTAAAGCAACGCAAAGCAACGTAAAGCAAGGCAAAGCAACGTAAAGAAACGTAAAGCAAGGCAACGTAAAGCAACGTAAAGCAAGGCAAGGCAAGGTAAAGAAACGTAAAGCAACGTAAAGCAAGGCAAGGCAAGGCAAAGCAACGTAAATCAACGTAAAGCAAGGCAAGGCAATGTAAAGCAACGTAAAGCAACGTAAAGCAAGGCAATGCAAGGTAAAGCAACGTAAAGCAAAGTAAAGCTACGTAAAGCAAGGCAAGTCAAGGCAAGGTAACGCAATGTAAAGCAACGTAAAGCAACGTAAAGCAACGTAAAGCAAGGCAAGGCAAGGCAAAGCAACGTAAAGCAACCTAAAGCAAGGTAAAGCAACGTAAAGCAAGGCAAGGCAAAGCAACTTAAAGCAACGTAAAGCAACGTAAAGCAAGGCAACGTAAAGCAAAGTAAAGCAACGTAAAGCAAGGCAAGGCAAAGCAACGTAAAGAAACGTAAAGCAAGGCAAGGCAAGGCAAAGCAAGGCAAAGCAGGGCAAAGCAACGTAAAGCAACGTAAAGCAAGGCAACGTAATGCAAGGCAAGGCAAGGCAAAGCAACGTAAAGTAACTTAAAGCAACGCAAAGCAACGTAAAGCAAGGCAAAGCAACGTAAAGAAACGTAAAGCAAGGCAACGTAAAGCAACGTAAAGCAAGGCAAGGCAAGGTAAAGAAACGTAAAGCAACGTAAAGCAAGGCAAGGCAAGGCAAAGCAACGTAAAGCAACGTAAAGCAAGGCAAGGCAATGTAAAGCAACGTAAAACAACGTAAAGCAAGGCAAGGCAAGGTAAAGCAACGTAAAGCAACGTAAAGCAACATAAAGCAAGGCAAGGCAAGGTAAAGAAACGTAAAGCAACGTAAAGGAACGTAAAGCAAGGCAAGGCAAGGTAAAGCAACGTAAAGCAACGCAAAGCAACGAAAAGCAAGGCAAGGCAAGGTAAAGCAACGTAAAGCAACGTAATCAAGGCAAGGCAAAGCAAGGCAAAGCAAGGCAAAGCAACGTAAAGCAACCTAAAGCAAGGTAAAGCAACGTAAAGCAACGTAAAGCAAGGTAAGGCAACGTAAAGCAATGTAAAGGAAGGCAAGGCAACGTAAAGCAACGTAAAGCAACGTAAGGCAAAGCAAGGCAACGTAAAGCAATGTAAAGCAAGCCAACGTAAAGCAAGGCAACGTAAAGCAACGCAACGTAAAGCAACGTGAAGCAACATAAAGCAACGTAAAGCAAGGCAACGTAAAGCAACGTAAAGCAAGGCAACGTAAACCAAGGCAACGTAAAGCAACGTAATGCAAGGAAACATAAAGAAACGTAAAGCAACGTCAAGCAAGGCAACGTAAAGCAACGTAAAGCAAGGCAATGTACAGCAACGTAAAGCAAGGCAACGTAAATCAACGTAAAGCAACGTAAAGCAAGGCAAGGCAACGTAAAGCAAGGCAACGTAAAGAAAGGCAAGGCAACGTAAAGCAACGTAAAGCAAGGCAAGGCAACGTAAAGCATGGCAACGTAAAGAACGTAAAGCAAGGCAAGGCAACGTAAAGCAACGTAAAGCAAGGCACAGCAACGTAAAGCAACGTAAAGCAAGGCAAGGCAAGGGAAAGCAACGTAAAGCAACGTAAATCAAGGCAAGGCAAGGCAAAGCAACGTAAAGCAACGTAAAGCAAGGCAAGGCAAGGTAAAGCAACGTAAAGCAACGTCAAGCAAGGCAACGTAAAGCAACGTAAAGCAAGGCAATGTACAGCAACGTAAAGCAAGGCAACGTAAATCAACGTAAAGCAACGTAAAGCAAGGCAAGGCAACGTAAAGCAAGGCAACGTAAAGCAAGGCAAGGCAACTTAAAGCAACGTAAAGCAAGGAAAGGCAACGTAAAGCAAGGCAACGTAAAGCTACGTAAAGCAGGGCAAGGCAACGTAAAGCAACGTAAAGCAAGGCAAGGCAAGGAAACGTAAAGCAAGGCAACGTAAATCAACGTAAAGCAAAGTAAAGCAAGGCAAGGCAACGTAAAGCAACGTAAAGCAAGGCAAGGCAACGTAAAGCAAGGCAACGTAAAGAACGTAATGCAAGGCAAGGCAACGTAAAGCAACGTAAAGCAAGGCACAGCAACGTAAAGCAACGTAAAGCAACGTAAAGCAAGGCATGGCAAGGTAAAGCAACGTAAAGCAACGTAAAGCAAGGCAAGGCAAGGCAAAGCAACGTAAAAGCAACGTAAAGCAACGCAAGGCAAGGTAAAGCAACGTAAAGCAACGTAAAGCAAGGCATGGCAAGGTAAAGCAACATAAAGCAACGTAAAGCAACGTAAAGCAAGGCAAGGAAAGGTAAGGCAACGTAAAGTAACATAAAGCAACGTAAAGCAAGGCAAGGCAACGTAAAGCAACGTAAAGCAATGGAAGGCAAGGTAAAGCTACGTAAAGCAACGTAAAGCAAGGCAAGGCAAGGTAAAGCAACGTAAAGCAACGTAAAGCAAGGCAAGGTAAAGCAACGTAAAGCAACGTAAAGCAAGGCAAGGCAAGGTAAAGCAACGTAAAGCAACGCAAAGCAACGTAAAGAAAGGCAAGGCAAGGTAAAGCAACGTAAAAAAACGTAAAGCAAGGCAAGGCAACGTAAAGCAACGTAAAGCAAGGCAAGGAAAGGTAAAGCAACGTAAAGCAACGCAAAGCAACGAAAAGCAAGGCAAGGAAAGGTAAAGCAACGTAAAGCAACGTAAAGCAAGGGAAGGCAACGTAAAGCAACGTATAGCAAGGCAAGGCAAGGTAAAGCAACGTAAAGCAACGTAAAGCAAGGCAATGCAAGGTAAAGCAACGTAAAGCAAAGTAAAGCTACGTAAAGCAAGGCAAGTCAAGGCAAGGTAACGCAACGTAAAGCAACGTAAAGCAACGTAAAGCAACGTAAAGCAAGGCAAGGCAAGGCAAAGCAACGTAAAGCAACCTAAAGCAAGGTAACGCAACGTAAAGCAAGGCAAGGCAAAGCAACTTAAAGCAACGTAAAGCAACGTAAAGCAAGGCAACGTAAAGCAAAGTAAAGCAACGTAAAGCAAGGCAAGGCAAAGCAACGTAAAGAAACGTAAAGCAAGGCAAGGCAAGGCAAAGCAAGGCAAAGCAGGGCAAAGCAACGTAAAGCAACGTAAAGCAAAGCAACGTAATGCAAGGCAAGGCAAGGCAAAGCAACGTAAAGTAACTTAAAGCAACGCAAAGCAACGTAAAGCAAGGCAAAGCAACGTAAAGAAACGTAAAGCAAGGCAACGTAAAGCAACGTAAAGCAAGGCAAGGCAAGGTAAAGAAACGTAAAGCAACGTAAAGCAAGGCAAGGCAAGGCAAAGCAACGTAAAGCAACGTAAAGCAAGGCAAGGCAATGTAAAGCAACGTAAAGCAACGTAAAGCAACATAAAGCAAGGCAAGGCAAGGTAAAGAAACGTAAAGCAACGTAAAGCAACGTAAAGCAAGGCAAGGCAAGGTAAAGCAACGTAAAGCAACGCAAAGCAACGAAAAGCAAGGCAAGGCAAGGTAAAGCAACGTAAAGCAACGTAAAGCAAGGGAAGGCAACGTAAAGCAAAGTAAAGCAAGGCAAGGCAAGGTAAAGCAACGTAAAGCAACGTAAAGCAAGGCAAGGCAAGGTAAAGCAACGTAAAGCAAAGTAAAGCTACGTAAAGCAAGGCAAGTCAAGGCAAGGTAACGCAACGTAAAGCAACGTAAAGCAACGTAAAGCAAGGCAAGGCAAGGTAAATCAACATAAAGCAACGTAAAGCAACGTAAAGCAAGGTAAGGCAAGTCAAGGCAAGGCAAAGCGAAGTAAAGCAACATAAAGCAACGTAAAGCAACGTAAATCAACGTAAAACAACGTAAAGCAAGGCAACGTAAAGCAACGTAAATCAACGTAAGGCAAAGCAACGTAAATCAACGTAAAGCAAAGTAAAGCAAGGCAAGGCAACGTAAAGCAACGTAAAGCAAGGCACAGCAACGAAAAGCAACGTAAAGCAACGTAAAGCAAGGCAAGGCAAGGCAAAGCAACGTAAAGCAACGTAAAGCAAGGCAAGGCAAGGCAAAGCAACGTAAAAGCAACGTAAAGCAACGCAAGGCAAGGTAAAGCAACGTAAAGCAACGTAATCAAGGCAAGGCAAAGCAAGGCAAAGCAAGGCAAAGCAACGTAAAGCAACCTAAAGCAAGGTAAGGCAACGTAAAGCAATGTAAAGGAAGGCAAGGCAACGTAAAGCAACGTAAGGCAAAGCAAGGCAACGTAAAGCAATGTAAAGCAAGCCAACGTAAAGCAAGGCAACGTAAAGCAACGCAACGTAAAGCAACGTGAAGCAACGTAAAGCAAGGCAACGTAAAGCAAGGCAACGTAAAGCAACATAAAGCAACGTAAAGCAAGGCAACGTAAAGCAACGTAAAGCAAGGCAACGTAAACCAAGGCAACGTAAAGCAACGTAATGCAAGGCAACATAAAGCAACGTAAAGCAACGTCAAGCAAGGCAACGTAAAGCAACGTAAAGCAAGGCAATGTATAGCAACGTAAAGCAAGGCAACGTAAATCAACGTAAAGCAACGTAAAGCAAGGCAAGGCAACGTAAAGCAAGGCAACGTAAAGCAAGGCAAGGCAACGTAAAGCAACGTAAAGCAAGGCAAGGCAACGAAAAGCAAGGCAACGTAAAGAACGTAAAGAAAGGCAATGCAACGTAAAGCAACGTAAAGCAAGGCACAGCAACGTAAAGCAACGTAAAGCAAGGCAAGGCAAGGTAAAGCAACGTAAAGCAACGTAATACAAGGCAAGGCAAGGCAAAGCAACGTAAAGCAACGTAAAGCAAGGCAAGGCAAGGTAAAGCAACGTAAAGCAACGTAAAGCAAGGCAAGGCAAGGTAAAGCAATATAAAGCAACGTAAAGCAACGTAAAGCAAGGCAACGTAAAGCAAGGCAACGTAAAGCAACATAAAGGAACGTAAAGCAAGGCAACGTAAAGCAACGTAAAGCAAGGCAACGTAAACCAAGGCAACGTAAACAACATAAAGCAAGGCAACGTAAAGCAACGTAAAGCAATGTCAAGCAAGGCAAAGTAAAGCAACGTAAAGCAAGGCAATGTACAGCAACGTAAAGCAAGGCAACGTAAATCAACGTAAAGCAACGTAAAGCAAGGCAAGGAAACGTAAAGCAAGGCAACGTAAATCAAGGCATGGCAACGTAAAGCAATGTAAAGCAAGGCAAGGCAACGTAAAGAACGTAAAGCAAGGCAAGGCAACGTAAAGCAACGTAAAGCAAGGCACAGCAACGTAAAGCAACGTCAAGCAACGTAAAGCAAGGCATGGCAAGGTAAAGCAACGTAAAGCAACGTAAATCAAGGCAAGGCAAGGCAAAGCAACGTAAAGCAACGTAAAGCAAGGCAAGGCAAGGTAAAGCAACGTAAAGCAACGTAAAGCAAGGCAAGGCAAGGTAAAGCAACGTAAAGCAACGTAAAGCAAGGCAAGGCAAGGTAAAGCAACATAAAGCAACGTAAAGCAACGTAAAGCAAGGCAAGGCAAGGTAAAGCAACGTAAAGCAACGTAAAGCAACGTAAAGGAAGGCAAGGCAACGTAAAGCAAGGTAAAGCAAGGCACAGCAACGTAAAGCAACCTCAAGCAACGTAAAGCAAGGCATGGCAAGGTAAAGCAACGTAAAGCAACGTAAATCAAGGCAAGGCAAGGCAAAGCAACGTAAAGCAACGTAAAGCAAGGCAAGGCAAGGTAAAGCAACGTAAAAGCAACGTAAAGCAAGGCAAGGCAAGGCAAAGCAACGTAAAAGCAACGTAAAGCAACGCAAGGCAAGGTAAAACAACGTAAAGCAACGTAAAGCAAGGCAAGGCAAGGTAAAGCAACATAAAGCAACGTAAAGCAACGTAAAGCAAGGCAAGGAAAGGTAAGGCAACGTAAAGTAACGTAAAGCAACGTAAAGCAAGGCAAGGCAACATAAAGCAACGTAAAGCAATGGAAGGCAAGGTAAAGCTACGTAAAGCAATGTAAAGCAAGGCAAGGCAAGGTAAAGCAACGTAAAGCAACGTAAAGCAAGGCAAGGTAAAGCAACGCAAAGCAACGTAAAGAAAGGCAAGGCAAGGTAAAGCAACGTAAAAAAACGTAAAGCAAGGCAAGGCAACGTAAAGCAACGTAAAGCAAGGCAAGGAAAGGTAAAGCAACGTAAAGCAACGTAAAGCTACGTAAAGCAAGGCAAGGCAAGGTAACGCAACGTAAAGCAACGTAAAGCAACGTAAAGCAACTTAAAGCAACGTAAAGCAAGGTAAGGCAAGGCAAGGCAAAGCAACGTAAAGCAACGTAAAGCAACATAAAGCAACGTAAAGCAAGGCAATGTAAAGCAACCTAAAGTAACGTAAATCATCGTAAAGCAAGGCAACATAAAGCAATGTAAATCAACGTAAAGCAAAGCAACGTAAAGCAACGTAAAGCAAGGCAACGTAAAGCAACGTAAAACAATGGAACGTAAAGCAACGTAAACCAACGTAAAGAAAGGCAAGGCAAGGCAAAGCAACGTAAAGCAACGTAAAGCAACGTAAAGCAAGGCAAGGCAAGGAAAAGCAACGTAAAGCAACGTAAAGCAATGTAAAGCAAGGCAACGTAAAGCAACGTAAATCAACGTAAAGCAACGTAAAGCAAGGCAAGGCAAGGCAAAGCAACGTAAAGCAACGTAAAGCAAGGCAAGGCAATGTAAAGCAACGTAAAGCAACGTAAAGCAAGGCAAGGCAAGGTAAAGCAATGTAAAGCAACGTAAAGCAACGTAAAGCAAGGCAAGGCAAGGTAAAGAACCGTAAAGCAACGTAAAGCAACGTAAAGCAAGGCAAGACAAGGTAAAGCAACGTAAAGCAACGCAAAGCTACGAAAAGCAAGGCAAGGAAAGGTAAAGCAACGTAAAGCAACGTAAAGCAAGGGAAGGCAACGTAAAGCAACGTATAGCAAGGCAAGGCAAGGTAAAGCAACGTAAAGCAACGTAAAGCAAGGCAATGCAAGGTAAAGCAACGTAAAGCAAAGTAAAGCTACGTAAAGCAAGGCAAGTCAAGGCAAGGTAACGCAACGTAAAGCAACGTAAAGCAACGTAAAGCAACGTAAAGCAAGGCAAGGCAAGGCAAAGCAACGTAAAGCAACCTAAAGCAAGGTAAAGCAACGTAAAGCAAGGCAAGGCAAAGCAACTTAAAGCAACGTAAAGCAACGTAAAGCAAGGCAACGTAAAGCAAAGTAAAGCAACGTAAAGCAAGGCAAGGCAAAGCAACGTAAAGAAACGTAAAGCAAGGCAAGGCAAGGCAAAGCAAGGCAAAGCAGGGCAAAGCAACGTAAAGCAACGTAAAGCAAGGCAACGTAATGCAAGGCAAGGCAAGGCAAAGCAACGTAAAGTAACTTAAAGCAACGCAAAGCAACGTAAAGCAAGGCAAAGCAACGTAAAGAAACGTAAAGCAAGGCAACGTAAAGCAACGTAAAGCAAGGCAAGGCAAGGTAAAGAAACGTAAAGCAACGTAAAGCAAGGCAAGGCAAGGCAAAGCAACGTAAAGCAACGTAAAGCAAGGCAAGGCAATGTAAAGCAACGTAAAACAACGTAAAGCAAGGCAAGGCAAGGTAAAGCAACGTAAAGCAACGCAAAGCAACGAAAAGCAAGGCAAGGCAAGGTAAAGCAACGTAAAGCAACGTAAAGCAAGGGAAGGCAACGTAAAGCAAAGTAAAGCAAGGCAAGGCAAGGTAAAGCAACGTAAAGCAACGTAAAGCAAGGCAAGGCAAGGTAAAGCAACGTAAAGCAAAGTAAAGCTACGTAAAGCAAGGCAAGTCAAGGCAAGGTAACGCAACGTAAAGGAACGTAAAGCAACGTAAAGCAACGTAAATCAAGGCAAGGCAAGGTAAAGCAACATAAAGCAACGTAAAGCAACGTAAAGCAAGGTAAGGCAAGGCAAGGCAAGGCAAAGCGAAGTAAAGCAACGTAAAGCAACGTAAAGCAAGGCAACGTAAAGCAACGTAAATCAACGTAAAACAACGTAAAGCAAGGCAACGTAAAGCAACGTAAATCAACGTAAGGCAAAGCAACGTAAATCAACGTAAAGCAAAGTAAAGCAAGGCAAGGCAACGTAATGCAACGTAAAGCAAGGCACAGCAACGAAAAGCAACGTAAAGCAACGTAAAGCAAGGCAAGGCAAGGCAAAGCAACGTAAAGCAACGTAAAGCAAGGCAAGGCAAGGCAAAGCAACGTAAAAGCAACGTAAAGCAACGCAAGGCAAGGTAAAGCAACGTAAAGCAACGTAATCAAGGCAAGGCAAACCAAGGCAAAGCAAGGCAAAGCAACGTAAAGCAACCTAAAGCAAGGTAAAGCAACGTAAAGCAACGTAAAGCAAGGTAAGGCAACGTAAAGCAATGTAAAGGAAGGCAAGGCAACGTAAAGCAACGTAAAGCAACGTAAGGCAAAGCAAGGCAACGTAAAGCAATGTAAAGCAAGCCAACGTAAAGCAAGGCAACGTAAAGCAACGCAACGTAAAGCAACGTGAAGCAACATAAAGCAACGTAAAGCAAGGCAACGTAAAGCAACGTAAAGCAAGGCAACGTAAACCAAGGCAACGTAAAGCAACGTAATGCAAGGAAACATAAAGCAACGTAAAGCAACGTCAAGCAAGGCAACGTAAAGCAACGTAAAGCAAGGCAATGTACAGCAACGTAAAGCAAGGCAACGTAAATCAACGTAAAGCAACGTAAAGCAAGGCAAGGCAACGTAAAGCAAGGCAACGTAAAGCAAGGCAAGGCAACGTAAAGCAACGTAAAGCAAGGCAAGGCAACGTAAAGCAGGGCAACGTAAAGAACGTAAAGCAAGGCAAGGCAACGTAAAGCAACGTAAAGCAAGGCACAGCAACGTAAAGCAACGTAAAGCAAGGCAAGGCAAGGGAAAGCAACGTAAAGCAACGTAAATCAAGGCAAGGCAAGGCAAAGCAACGTAAAGCAACGTAAAGCAAGGCAAGGCAAGGTAAAGCAATATAAAGCAACGTAAAGCAACGTAAAGCAAGGCAACGTAAAGCAAGGCAACGTAAAGCAACATAAAGGAACGTAAAGCAAGGCAACGTAAAGCAACGTAAAGCAAGGCAACGTAAACCAAGGCAACGTAAAGCAACATAAAGCAAGGCAACGTAAAGCAACGTAAAGCAATGTCAAGCAAGGCAACGTAAAGCAACGTAAAGCAAGGCAATGTACAGCAACGTAAAGCAAGGCAACGTAAATCAACGTAAAGCAACGTAAAGCAAGGCAAGGAAACGTAAAGCAAGGCAACGTAAAGCAAGGCAAGGCAACGTAAAGCAATGTAAAGCAAGGCAAGGCAACGTAAAGAACGTAAAGCAAGGCAAGGCAACGTAAAGCAACGTAAAGCAAGGCACAGCAACGTAAAGCAACGTCAAGCAACGTAAAGCAAGGCATGGCAAGCTAAAGCAACGTAAAGCAACGTAAATCAAGGCAAGGCAAGGCAAAGCAACGTAAAGCAACGTAAAGCAAGGCAAGGCAAGGTAAAGCAACGTAAAGCAACGTAAAGCAAGGCAAGGCAAGGTAAAGCAACATAAAGCAACGTAAAGCAACGTAAAGCAAGGCAAGGCAAGGTAAAGCAACGTAAAGCAACGTAAAGCAACGTAAAGTAAGGCAAGGCAAGGTAAAGCAAAGTAAAGCAACGTAAAGCAACGTAAAGCAAGGCAAGGCAAGGTAAAGCAACGTAAAGCAACGCAAAGCAACGTAAAGAAAGGCAAGGCAAGGTAAAGCAACGTAAAGAAACGTAAAGCAAGGCAAGGCAACGTAAAGCAACGTAAAGCAAGGCAAGGCAATGTAAAGCAACGTAAAGAAACGTAAAGCTACGTAAAGCAAGGCAAGGCAAGGCAAGGCAAGGTAACGCAACGTAAAGCAACGTAAAGCAACGTAAAGCAAGGCAAGGCAAGGTAAAGCAACGTAAAGCAACGTAAAGCAACGTAAAGCAAGGCAAGGCAAGGTAAAGCAACTTAAAGCAACGTAAAGCAACGTAAAGAAAGGTAAGGCAAGGCAAGGCAAAGCAACGTAAAGCAACGTAAAGCAACATAAAGCAACGTAAAGCAAGGTAAGGCAAGGCAAGGCAAGGCAAAGCAAAGTAAAGCAACGTAAAGCAACGTAAAGCAAGGCAACGTAAAGCAACGTAAATCAACGTAAAACAACGTAAAGCAAAGCAACGTAAAGCAACGTAAAGCAAGGCAAGGCAATGTAAAGCAACGTAAAACAACGTAAAGCAAGGCAAGGAAAGGTAAAGCAACGTAAAGCAACGTAAAGCAACATAAAGCAAGGCAAGGCAAGGTAAAGAAACGTAAAGCAACGTAAAGGAACGTAAAGCAAGGCAAGGCAAGGTAAAGCAACGTAAAGCAACGCAAAGCAACGAAAAGCAAGGCAAGGCAAGGTAAAGCAACGTAAAGCAACGTAAAGCAAGGGAAGGCAACGTAAAGCAAAGTAAAGCAAGGCAAGGCAAGGTAAAGCAACGTAAAGCAACGTAAAGCAAGGCAAGGCAAGGTAAAGCAACGTAAAGCAAAGTAAAGCTACGTAAAGCAAGGCAAGTCAAGGCAAGGTAACGCAACGTAAAGGAACGTAAAGCAACGTAAAGCAACGTAAATCAAGGCAAGGCAAGGTAAAGCAACATAAAGCAACGTAAAGCAAAGTAAAGCAAGGTAAGGCAAGGCAAGGCAAGGCAAAGCGAAGTAAAGCAACGTAAAGCAACGTAAAGCAAGGCAACGTAAAGCAACGTAAATCAACGTAAAACAACGTAAAGCAAGGCAACGTAAAGCAACGTAAATCAACGTAAGGCAAAGCAACGTAAATCAACGTAAAGCAAAGTAAAGCAAGGCAAGGCAACGTAATGCAACGTAAAGCAAGGCACAGCAACGAAAAGCAACGTAAAGTAACGTAAAGCAAGGCAAGGCAAGGCAAAGCAACGTAAAGCAACGTAAAGCAAGGCAAGGCAAGGCAAAGCAACGTAAAAGCAACGTAAAGCAAGGCAAGGAAAGGTAAAGCAACGTAAAGCAACGTAAAGCAAGGGAAGGCAACGTAAAGCAACGTATAGCAAGGCAAGGCAAGGTAAAGCAACGTAAAGCAACGTAAAGCAAGGCAATGCAAGGTAAAGCAACGTAAAGCAAAGTAAAGCTACGTAAAGCAAGGCAAGTCAAGGCAAGGTAACGCAACGTAAAGCAACGTAAAGCAACGTAAAGCAACGTAAAGCAAGGCAAGGCAAGGCAAAGCAACGTAAAGCAACCTAAAGCAAGGTAAAGCAACGTAAAGCAAGGCAAGGCAAAGCAACTTAAAGCAACGTAAAGCAACGTAAAGCAAGGCAACGTAAAGCAAAGTAAAGCAACGTAAAGCAAGGCAAGGCAAAGCAACGTAAAGTAACTTAAAGCAACGCAAAGCAACGTAAAGCAAGGCAAAGCAACGTAAAGAAACGTAAAGCAAGGCAACGTAAAGCAACGTAAAGCAAGGCAAGGCAAGGTAAAGAAACGTAAAGCAACGTAAAGCAAGGCAAGGCAAGGCAAAGCAACGTAAAAGCAACGTAAAGCAACGCAAGGCAAGGTAAAGCAACGTAAAGCAACGTAATCAAGGCAAGGCAAACCAAGGCAAAGCAAGGCAAAGCAACGTAAAGCAACCTAAAGCAAGGTAAAGCAACGTAAAGCAAGGTAAGGCAACGTAAAGCAATGTAAAGGAAGGCAAGGCAACGTAAAGCAACGTAAAGCAACGTAAGGCAAAGCAAGTCAACGTAAAGCAATGTAAAGCAAGCCAACGTAAAGCAAGGCAACGTAAAGCAACGCAACGTAAAGCAACGTGAAGCAACATAAAGCAACGTAAAGCAAGGCAACGTAAAGCAACGTAAAGCAAGGCAACGTAAACCAAGGCAACGTAAAGCAACGTAATGCAAGGAAACATAAAGCAACGTAAAGCAACGTCAAGCAAGGCAACGTAAAGCAACGTAAAGCAAGGCAATGTACAGCAACGTAAAGCAAGGCAACGTAAATCAACGTAAAGCAACGTAAAGCAAGGCAAGGCAACGTAAAGCAAGGCAACGTAAAGCAAGGCAAGGCAACGTAAAGCAACGTAAAGCAAGGCAAGGCAACGTAAAGCAAGGCAACGTAAAGAACGTAAAGCAAGGCAAGGCAACGTAAAGCAACGTAAAGCAAGGCACAGCAACGTAAAGCAACGTAAAGCAAGGCAAGGCAAGGGAAAGCAACGTAAAGCAACGTAAATCAAGGCAAGGCAAGGCAAAGCAACGTAAAGCAACGTAAAGCAAGGCAAGGCAAGGTAAAGCAACGTAAAGCAACGTAAAGCAAGGCAAGGCAAGGTAAAGCAATATAAAGCAACGTAAAGCAACGTAAAGCAAGGCAACGTAAAGCAAGGCAACGTAAAGCAACATAAAGGAACGTAAAGCAAGGCAACGTAAAGCAACGTAAAGCAAGGCAACGTAAACCAAGGCAACGTAAAGCAACATAAAGCAAGGCAACGTAAAGCAACGTAAAGCAATGTCAAGCAAGGCAACGTAAAGCAACGTAAAGCAAGGCAATGTACAGCAACGTAAAGCAAGGCAACGTAAATCAACGTAAAGCAACGTAAAGCAAGGCAAGGAAACGTAAAGCAAGGCAACGTAAAGCAAGGCAAGGCAACGTAAAGCAATGTAAAGCAAGGCAAGGCAACGTAAAGAACGTAAAGCAAGGCAAGGCAACGTAAAGCAACGTAAAGCAAGGCACAGCAACGTAAAGCAACGTCAAGCAACGTAAAGCAAGGCATGGCAAGCTAAAGCAACGTAAAGCAACGTAAATCAAGGCAAGGCAAGGCAAAGCAACGTAAAGCAACGTAAAGCAAGGCAAGGCAAGGTAAAGCAACGTAAAGCAACGTAAAGCAAGGCAAGGCAAGGTAAAGCAACATAAAGCAACGTAAAGCAACGTAAAGCAAGGCAAGGCAAGGTAAAGCAACGTAAAGCAACGTAAAGCAACGTAAAGTAAGGCAAGGCAAGGTAAAGCAAAGTAAAGCAACGTAAAGCAACGTAAAGCAAGGCAAGGCAAGGTAAAGCAACGTAAAGCAACGCAAAGCAACGTAAAGAAAGGCAAGGCAAGGTAAAGCAACGTAAAGAAACGTAAAGCAAGGCAAGGCAACGTAAAGCAACGTAAAGCAAGGCAAGGCAACGTAAAGCAACGTAAAGCAACGTAAAGCTACGTAAAGCAAGGCAAGGCAAGGCAAGGCAAGGTAACGCAACGTAAAGCAACGTAAAGCAACGTAAAGCAAGGCAAGGCTAGGTAAAGCAACGTAAAGCAACGTAAAGCAACGTAAAGCAAGGCAAGGCAAGGTAAAGCAACTTAAAGCAACGTAAAGCAACGTAAAGAAAGGTAAGGCAAGGCAAGGCAAAGCAACGTAAAGCAACGTAAAGCAACATAAAGCAACGTAAAGCAAGGTAAGGCAAGGCAAGGCAAGGCAAAGCAAAGTAAAGCAACGTAAAGCAACGTAAAGCAAGGCAACGTAAAGCAACGTAAATCAACGTAAAACAACGTAAAGCAAGGCAACGTAAAGCAACGTAAATCAACGTAAGGCAAAGCAACGTAAAGCAAGTCAACGTAAAGCAACGTAAAGCAACGTAAAGCAAGTCAACGTAAAGCAACGTAAAGCAAGTCAACGTAAAGCAACGTAAAGCAATGAAACGTAAAGCAATGCAAACCTACGTAAAGAAAGGCAAGGCAAGGCAAAGCAACGTAAAGCAACGTAAAGCAACGTAAAGCAAGGCAAGGCAAGGCAAAGCAAAATAAAGCAACGTAAAGCAACGTAAAGCAATGTAAAGCAAGGCAACGTAAAGCAACATAAATCAACGTAAAGCAACGTAAAGCAAGGCAAATCAAGGCAAAGCAACGTAAAGCAACCTAAAGCAAGGTAAAGCAACGTAAAGAAAGGCAAGGCAAAGCAACGTAAAGCAGCGTAAAGCAGCGTAAAGCAAGGCAACGTAAAGCAAAATAAAGCAACGTAAAGCAAGGCAAGGCAAAGCAACGTAAAGAAACGTAAAGCAAGGCAAGGCAAGGCAAAGCGAGGCAAAGCAAGGCAAAGCAACGTAAAGCAACGTAAAGCAAGGCAACGTAAAGCAAGGCAAGGCAAGGTAAAGCAATGTAAAGCAACGTAAAGCAACGTAAAGCAACATAAATCAAGGCAAGGCAAAGCAACGTAAAGCAACGTAAAGCAACGTAAATTAAGGCAAGGCAAAGCAACGTAAAGCAACGTAAAGCAACGTAAAGCAACGTAAAGCAAGGCAACCTAAAGCAAAGTAAAGCAACGTAAAGCAACGTAAAGCAACGTAATCAAGGCAAGGCAAAGCAAGGCAAAGCAAGGCAAAGCAACGTAAAGCAACCTAAAGCAAGGTAAAGCAACGTAAAGCAAGGCAAGGCAAAGCAACGTAAAGCAACGTAAAGCAACGTAAAGCAAGGCAAGGCAAAGCAACGTAAAAAAACGTAAAGCAAGGCAAGGCAAGGCAAAGCAAGGCTAAGCAAGGCAAAGCAACGTAAAGCAACGTAAAGCAAGGCAACGTAAAGCAAGGCAAAGCAAGGCAAAGCAACGTAAAGCAACGTAAATCAACGTAAAGCAACGTAAACAAGGCAAGGGAAAGCAACGTAAAGCAACGTAAAGCAACGTAAATCAAGGGAAGGCAAAGTAACGTAAAGTAACGTAAAGCAACGTAAAGCAACTTAAATCAAGGGAAGGCAAAGTAACGTAAAGTAACGTAAAGCAACGTAAAGCAACTTAAAGCAAGGCAAGGCAAGGTAAAGCAGCGTAAAGCAACGTAATCAAGGCAAGGCAAACCAAGGCAAAGCAAGGCAAAGCAACGTAAAGCAACCTAAAGCAAGGTAAAGCAACGTAAAGCAACGTAAAGCAAGGTAAGGCAACGTAAAGCAATGTAAAGGAAGGCAAGGCAACGTAAAGCAACGTAAAGCAACGTAAGGCAAAGCAAGGCAACATAAAGCAATGTAAAGCAAGCCAACGTAAAGCAAGGCAACGTAAAGCAACGCAACGTAAAGCAACGTGAAGCAACATAAAGCAACGTAAAGCAAGGCAACGTAAAGCAACGTAAAGCAAGGCAACGTAAACCAAGGCAACGTAAAGCAACGTAATGCAAGGAAACATAAAGCAACGTAAAGCAACGTCAAGCAAGGCAACGTAAAGCAACGTAAAGCAAGGCAATGTACAGCAACGTAAAGCAAGGCAACGTAAATCAACGTAAAGCAACGTAAAGCAAGGCAAGGCAACGTAAAGCAAGGCAACGTAAAGCAAGGCAAGGCAACGTAAAGCAACGTAAAGCAAGGCAAGGCAACGTAAAGCAAGGCAACGTAAAGAACGTAAAGCAAGGCAAGGCAACGTAAAGCAACGTAAAGCAAGGCACAGCAACGTAAAGCAACGTAAAGCAAGGCAAGGCAAGGGAAAGCAACGTAAAGCAACGTAAATCAAGGCAAGGCAAGGCAAAGCAACGTAAAGCAACGTAAAGCAAGGCAAGGCAAGGTAAAGCAACGTAAAGCAACGTAAAGCAAGGCAAGGCAAGGTAAAGCAATATAAAGCAACGTAATGCAACGTAAAGCAAGGCAACGTAAAGCAAGGCAACGTAAAGCAACATAAAGGAACGTAAAGCAAGGCAACGTAAAGCAACGTAAAGCAAGGCAACGTAAACCAAGGCAACGTAAAGCAACATAAAGCAAGGCAACGTAAAGCAACGTAAAGCAATGTCAAGCAAGGCAACGTAAAGCAACGTAAAGCAAGGCAATGTACAGCAACGTAAAGCAAGGCAACGTAAATCAACGTAAAGCAACGTAAAGCAAGGCAAGGAAACGTAAAGCAAGGCAACGTAAAGCAAGGCAAGGCAACGTAAAGCAATGTAAAGCAAGGCAAGGCAACGTAAAGAACGTAAAGCAAGGCAAGGCAACGTAAAGCAACGTAAAGCAAGGCACAGCAACGTAAAGCAACGTCAAGCAACGTAAAGCAAGGCATGGCAAGCTAAAGCAACGTAAAGCAACGTAAATCAAGGCAAGGCAAGGCAAAGCAACTTAAAGCAACGTAAAGCAAGGCAAGGCAAGGTAAAGCAACGTAACGCAACGTAAAGCAAGGCAAGGCAAGGTAAAGCAACATAAAGCAACGTAAAGCAACGTAAAGCAAGGCAAGGCAAGGTAAAGCAACGTAAAGCAACGTAAAGCAACGTAAAGTAAGGCAAGGCAAGGTAAAGCAAAGTAAAGCAACGTAAAGCAACGTAAAGCAAGGCAAGGCAAGGTAAAGCAACGTAAAGCAACGCAAAGCAACGTAAAGAAAGGCAAGGCAAGGTAAAGCAACGTAAAGAAACGTAAAGCAAGGCAAGGCAACGTAAAGCAACGTAAAGCAAGGCAAGGCAATGTAAAGCAACATAAAGCAACGTAAAGCAAGGCAAGGCAATGTAAAGCAACATAAAGCAACGTAAAGCAACGTAAAGCAACGTAAAGCAAGGCAAGGCAAGGTAAAGCAACGTAAAGCAACGTAAAGCAACGTAAAGCAAGCAAGGCAAGGTAAAGTAACTTAAAGCAACGTAAAGCAACGTAGAGAAAGGTAAGGCAAGGCAAGGCAAAGCAACGTAATGCAACGTAAAGCAACATAAAGCAACGTAAAGCAAGGTAAGGCAAGGCAAGGCAAGGCAAAGCAAAGTAAAGCAACGTAAAGCAACGTAAAGCAAGGCAACGTAAAGCAACGTAAATCAACGTAAAACAAGGTAAAGCAAGGCAACGTAAAGCAACGTAAATCAACGTAAGGCAAAGCAACGTAAAGCATGTCAACGTAAAGCAACGTAAAGCAACGTAAAGCAAGTCAACGTAAAGCAACGTAAAGCAAGTCAACGTAAAGCAACGTAAAGCAATGAAACGTAAAGCAATGCAAACCTACGTAAAGAAAGGCAAGGCAAGGCAAAGCAACGTAAAGCAACGTAAAGCAACGTAAAGCAAGGCAAGGCAAGGCAAAGCAAAATAAAGCAACGTAAAGCAACGTAAAGCAATGTAAAGCAAGGCAACGTAAAGCAACATAAATCAACGTAAAGCAACGTAAAGCAAGGCAAAGCAAGGCAAAGCAACGTAAAGCAACCTAAAGCAAGGTAAAGCAACGTAAAGAAAGGCAAGGCAAAGCAACGTAAAGCAGCGTAAAGCAACGTAAAGCAAGGCAACGTAAAGCAAAATAAAGCAACGTAAAGCAAGGCAAGGCAAAGCAACGTAAAGAAACGTAAAGCAAGGCAAGGCAAGGCAAAGCGAGGCAAAGCAAGGCAAAGCAACGTAAAGCAACGTAAAGCAAGGCAACGTAAAGCAAGGGAAGGCAAGGTAAAGCAATGTAAAGCAACGTAAAGCAACGTAAAGCAACATAAATCAAGGCAAGGCAAAGCAACGTAAAGCAACGTAAAGCAACGTAAATTAAGGCAAGGCAAAGCAACGTAAAGCAACGTAAAGCAACGTAAAGCAACGTAAAGCAAGGCAACCTAAAGCAAAGTAAAGCAACGTAAAGCAACTTAAAGCAAGGCAAGGCAAGGTAAAGCAGCGTAAAGCAACGTAATCAAGGCAAGGCAAACCAAGGCAAAGCAAGGCAAAGCAACGTAAAGCAACCTAAAGCAAGGTAAAGCAACGTAAAGCAACGTAAAGCAAGGTAAGGCAACGTAAAGCAATGTAAAGGAAGGCAAGGCAACGTAAAGCAACGTAAAGCAACGTAAGGCAAAGCAAGGCAACGTAAAGCAATGTAAAGCAAGCCAACGTAAAGCAAGGCAACGTAAAGCAACGCAACGTAAAGCAACGTGAAGCAACATAAAGCAACGTAAAGCAAGGCAACGTAAAGCAACGTAAAGCAAGGCAACGTAAACCAAGGCAACGTAAAGCAACGTAATGCAAGGAAACATAAAGCAACGTAAAGCAACGTCAAGCAAGGCAACGTAAAGCAACGTAAAGCAAGGCAATGTACAGCAACGTAAAGCAAGGCAACGTAAATCAACGTAAAGCAACGTAAAGCAAGGCAAGGCAACGTAAAGCAAGGCAACGTAAAGCAAGGCAAGGCAACATAAAGCAACGTAAAGCAAGGCAAGGCAACGTAAAGCAAGGCAACGTAAAGAACGTAAAGCAAGGCAAGGCAACGTAAAGCAACGTAAAGCAAGGCACAGCAACGTAAAGCAACGTAAAGCAAGGCAAGGCAAGGGAAAGCAACGTAAAGCAACGTAAATCAAGGCAAGGCAAGGCAAAGCAACGTAAAGCAACGTAAAGGAAGGCAAGGCAAGGTAAAGCAACGTAAAGCAACGTAAAGCAAGGCAAGGCAAGGTAAAGCAATATAAAGCAACGTAAAGCAACGTAAAGCAAGGCAACGTAAAGCAAGGCAACGTAAAGCAACATAAAGGAACGTAAAGCAAGGCAACGTAAAGCAACGTAAAGCAAGGCAACGTAAAGCAACATAAAGCAAGGCAACGTAAAGCAACGTAAAGCAATGTCAAGCAAGGCAACGTAAAGCAAAGTAAAGCAAGGCAATGTACAGCAACGTAAAGCAAGGCAACGTAAATCAACGTAAAGCAACGTAAAGCAAGGCAAGGAAACGTAAAGCAAGGCAACGTAAAGCAAGGCAAGGCAACGTAAAGCAATGTAAAGCAAGGCAAGGCAACGTAAAGAACGTAAAGCAAGGCAAGGCAACGTAAAGCAACGTAAAGCAAGGCACAGCAACGTAAAGCAACGTCAAGCAACGTAAAGCAAGGCATGGCAAGCTAAAGCAACGTAAAGCAACGTAAATCAAGGCAAGGCAAGGCAAAGCAACGTAAAGCAACGTAAAGCAAGGCAAGGCAAGGTAAAGCAACGTAAAGCAACGTAAAGCAAGGCAAGGCAAGGTAAAGCAACATAAAGCAACGTAAAGCAACGTAAAGCAAGGCAAGGCAAGGTAAAGCAACGTAAAGCAACGTAAAGCAACGTAAAGTAAGGCAAGGCAAGGTAAAGCAAAGTAAAGCAACGTAAAGCAACGTAAAGCAAGGCAAGGCAAGGTAAAGCAACGTAAAGCAACGCAAAGCAACGTAAAGAAAGGCAAGGCAAGGTAAAGCAACGTAAAGAAACGTAAAGCAAGGCAAGGCAACGTAAAGCAACGTAAAGCAAGGCAAGGCAATGTAAAGCAACGTAAAGCAACGTAAAGCTACGTAAAGCAAGGCAAGGCAAGGCAAGGCAAGGTAACGCAACGTAAAGCAACGTAAAGCAACGTAAAGCAAGGCAAGGCAAGGTAAAGCAACGTAAAGCAACGTAAAGCAACGTAAAGCAAGGCAAGGCAAGGTAAAGCAACTTAAAGCAACGTAAAGCAACGTAGAGAAAGGTAAGGCAAGGCAAGGCAAAGCAACGTAAAGCAACGTAAAGCAACATAAAGCAACGTAAAGCAAGTTAAGGCAAGGCAAGGCAAGGCAAAGCAAAGTAAAGCAACGTAAAGCAACGTAAAGCAAGGCAAAGTAAAGCAACGTAAATCAACGTAAAACAAGGTAAAGCAAGGCAACGTCAAGCAACGTAAATCAACGTAAGGCAAAGCAACGTAAAGCATGTCAATGTAAAGCAACGTAAAGCAACGTAAAGCAAGTCAACGTAAAGCAACGTAAAGCAAGTCAACGTAAAGCAACGTAAAGCAATGAAACGTAAAGCAATGCAAACCTACGTAAAGAAAGGCAAGGCAAGGCAAAGCAACGTAAAGCAACGTAAAGCAACGTAAAGCAAGGCAAGGCAAGGCAAAGCAAAATAAAGCAACGTAAAGCAACGTAAAGCAATGTAAAGCAAGGCAACGTAAAGCAACATAAATCAACGTAAAGCAACGTAAAGCAAGGCAAAGCAAGGCAAAGCAACGTAAAGCAACCTAAAGCAAGGTAAAGCAACGTAAAGAAAGGCAAGGCAAAGCAACGTAAAGCAGCGTAAAGCAACGTAAAGCAAGGCAACGTAAAGCAAAATAAAGCAACGTAAAGCAAGGCAAGGCAAAGCAACGTAAAGAAACGTAAAGCAAGGCAAGGCAAGGCAAAGCGAGGCAAAGCAGGGCAAAGCAACGTAAAGCAAGGCAACGTAAAGCAAGGCAAGGCAAGGTAAAGCAATGTAAAGCAACGTAAAGCAACGTAAAGCAACATAAATCAAGGCAAGGCAAAGCAACGTAAAGCAACGTAAAGCAACGTAAATTAAGGCAAGGCAAAGCAACGTAAAGCAACGTAAAGCAACGTAAAGCAACGTAAAGCAAGGCAACCTAAAGCAAAGTAAAGCAACGTAAAGGAACGTAAAGCAACGTAATCAAGGCAAGGCAAAGCAAGGCAAAGCAAGGCAAAGCAACGTAAAGCAACCTAAAGCAAGGTAAAGCAACGTAAAGCAAGGCAAGGCAAAGCAACGTAAAGCAACGTAAAGCAACGTAAAGCAAGGCAAGGCAAAGCAACGTAAAGAAACGTAAAGCAAGGCAAGGCAAGGCAAAGCAAGGCTAAGCAAGGCAAAGCAACGTAAAGCAACGTAAATCAACGTAAAGCAACGTAAACAAGGCAAGGGAAAGCAACGTAAAGCAACGTAAAGCAACGTAAATCAAGGGAAGGCAAAGTAACGTAAAGTAACGTAAAGCAACGTAAAGCAACTTAAAGCAAGGCAAGGCAAGGTAAAGCAGCGTAAAGCAAGGTAAAGCAACTTAAAGCAACGTAAAGCAAGGGAAGGCAAGGTAAAGCAACGTAAAGCAACGTAAAGCAAGGCAAGGCAACGTAAAGCAACGTAAAACAACGTAAAGCAACGTAAAGCAAGTCAAGGCAACGTAAAGCAACGTAAGGCAAGGCAAAGCAACGTAAAGCAACGTAAAGCAAGGCAAGGCAAGGTAAAGCAACTTAAAGCAACGTAAAGCAACGTAAAGCAAGGTAAGGCAAGGCAAGGCAAAGCAACGTAAAGCAACGTAAAGCAACATAAAGCAACGTAAAGCAAGGCAATGTAAAGCAACGTAAAGCAATGGAACGTAAAGCAACGTAAACCAACGTAAAGAAAGGCAAGGGAAGGCAAAACAACGTAAAGCAACGTAAAGCAATGTAAAGCAAGGCAACGTAAAGCAACGTAAA